>NW_024412404.1:3020799-3228220 GCF_014898765.1 Herpailurus yagouaroundi
TCCTTCCTTCCTTCCTTCCTTCCTTCCTTCCTTCCTTCCTTCCTTCCTTCTTTCTTTCGAAAGGGTGTTGGATTCCCTTGTCTGCACATCTCCCCTTCCCCACCCTTCACGCCATTGTTCTCCCCGAAAGCTGAGCACACAGAAACAAGGTAAGGTGTTTTGCAAGCCCCTCATAGCAGCTCCTCCTGTTGTCACAGCAACTCACAACAGATTCCATAGACACGGGATTGGGGGTGGGGAGCGCCAAACTGTGGGCTGACCCGTCAACTCTCCAGGGGGTGCAAGCGCTAAAGGGACTAGCGATCCACCTTTTCAGGTCCTCCGGCTCCCCACCACTGTTCTTCGAAGGAAAAGAGCCCTGTCGTCGACGCGGCACCACCCCCTCCCTAGCGCCGCCAGCCTGCTAAGGGTGCCTGTTGTACATTTTCTCAGCTCCAAGAAGGGGTGCGGCTGTGCGGGCGCTCCTAGAAATCTCTTCGGCTTGCCTCTGCCGTGAGGGTTCCCGGCCTCGCAGAGAGGCGAGGGCGGCTCCCACAGCAGCTCGGTCCCACAACTCTCTCTCGGGACGCTGCGGGCCGCTTGGCGCGGCCCCGAGGCCCCCACCTGCCCCCCGCTGGGGCCCGGGCGGTGGGGAGGGGGGCCCCGCGGCGGCTGCTCCAAGAATAAGTTTCATACCATAGCGCACTCACGACACAGAACCTACCCAGAAGCCGAGCGAGACGCGAGCTCTCTCCGCCTTCAAGGGGTGGGGGGAGTGGGAGGGGGTCCCCGCCACTCAGCAGCAGCCACGACTGCGCGCGGTCGCGGGTGTGCGGGACCCCTGCGCGCCGCGTGCAGCCCGCCGCCCAACTTTGCACAAAGGCAGCATGGCACTGCCTCCCGGTTCGGGCTCGCCTGGCGCCGCGGCCGCTCTTCCCGGTCCGGGGGAGAGGGGCTCGCCCTTTGCCACCCCAGCCCTCCCCGCCTGCTTGTGCCCCCACCCCGCTCCCGGGCGGGCCAGCCTGGCGGAACCCAGCGGCCGGCCCCGAGCTCCGCCGCCGTGGCGGCCGCCGCTCGCACTGTGACGTTAGCAGCCTTCGCGGCTATTTATATCCACACGATTGGATTTCATTCATGAAACCAGGGCCTGGTGTGTCTGTGCGCTGGGGCGCCGGTGGCAAAGGTGCCTCAGCTTTACGCAGATCTGGGGGGGCCCGGGCTGGGAAGCGGGCTGCCCGGGACAAACAGGCGCAGAGCGGGGAGACCCCGACCCTTCTCCCACGCGGCAGGGAGGGTCGGGTCAGGGCGACCTGTGCCCCCTCTCTATTCCCCAGCGCCCCACCCACACCCCTACAACTGATGGCCCTTTGTCCCAGGCTCTGGAAAAGTAAGTTGGGCCACTAACCGGCTGGGCAGCATGGCTTTCTTCCCCCTAGGAGCTGACCGGCCGCGGACTCCGAGGGAGGACATTGGCTTTTGTTTCAAAAGCGAGCCCAGCTGCTGACTAAGGACTGCGTTAGCCCAGCCTCCTCCTCTCCTGGGAGGTTGCACGTGCTGCCGGGCTCCCCCCTCTGGGTTACCTTCCTCTGTGACTTGGGGTCCCCGCAGGGGGCGTAAGCACGACTTGGCTGTCCCCAGAACCGAGGAAGGAGGGGATTTACGACCTCCTACAAATGGCTGAGTGAGGAAGTGAAATTGGCGTCGGGCGCTCATGGGTTGTCAGTATTCTTGGAAGGTCAGGACAGTGCATTCCTCCTCATGAACTTTCCCCCCTCTTCTAGGCTGGCCGTGATCCCTGAGGACAGGACCAGGGGTAGTTTTCATGCATTCACATAACAAAAACTTATTGAGTGCTCACCCAGTGTCAGGTACCCTGCGAAGCTCTAAGAGAGTGACAACGAACACAGCCAGCTTTGTCCTGGCCCTCAAGGAGCTTTCACTCAGTCTGCTAAAATTAGGGTGCCTTAAACCTCCTTAGTCCTGGCCTATAAAGAACTGGGGGATAAAGGTATTGATGTGTTCAGCTGCCTTAGGAATTTATTCATTTTATAAATCTAGATGGCTGTGTACCAAGGGGGATACAAAGATGGCAACAATGTGCCCTTAGTCCCCAAGGAGTTTTCAGGTACTGTGTTCCTAAGGTGTTGAAAAGCTAGGGAAAAGGGAGCCTTTTAAGGGCAACTGCTTTCTTCAAGCCATCCCCATTGAACTGTCTTTGGAAATGGAGTCACGGGTCCATAATCTTTGATATCCAGAAGAGAGAGAGGGTAGTGAAAAGTCAAACATGGGGATCTACTCTAAGAACTTCAAGACAGAGACCTGAGGAGGTGATCGTTTACTTGGCCCAAAACAGACCTCCCTTAGTCTATTTAAAAATGACCCTATTTTGAAAGGTTTAATCAATACAGATTCTTTTCAGGAACACATTTCTTGGGAAAAGTTAATTAACCCTGTTCATTGCTGGCAATCAGTCCTTTTTATTGCAAGCAATTTCTCTTCAAACTGCCCTGGGGACTAAGAAATAGGGTAGAAATTCAAAAGAAACAGGAACCAACATGTACTGCAGCACTCATATGTGGTAGGTGATAGTCTAGGAGGTTTAAAGCAATTTTCTCAATTAATACAAATGATGAGGTGGGTGCTATTATCATCATAACAATTTTATATATGAGAAACTGAGGCATGCAGAAGTAGGTGTTTGTTTTTGTTTGTTTTTTGTTTTTTAGATTTTGACAGCTGCATTTGCACAGCTGTTAGCCTGGCCAAGACCTTCTTTTAACGATGTTGACAGCGTTAGCCTGGCCAAGACCTTCTTTTATCATTAACTTGCTTTTTGACATCCTTTCTTTCATTTCCTCAATTATAAATTAAAAAAGAATTAAGCAGCATGCTTAAGCACAAGCAAGTACTAGGACCAGAAAGATACCTATACAAAGATACCCATACCCAGTTGACAGGCTACCTACCATTTGCCATCCACCCCCAGGGGACACAGAGGCTCACTTAGGTCTTCCAGAAGATGCTTCTTATGATAGGAGCTAAATAACAAATAGTCATCATGGAACTACCCAGTTTGATGTCTAAATTTGAGGGAAACTGACAGGAAGAACTTTCAGGAAAATAAACTGGTGTAAATGGTAAATCAGATAAGGCAGAGGAAAAGTCACTGTTCCAGGAAGTCCTTTCAAACAAAAGCAGTGATCTGAGGAAGAGATTGTCATAATGGTGCTTTGTAGCCCCCAAATGTTACACAGAAAACCCCTGATTCTGTAAAAGTGGGAGAAAATGAGCAAAAAATACAGACTATATTATGCCAACAAGAGCGAAAAGGAACACAAAGAATCCCTTGAGTCATTGCCATGAGTGTATCCTCGTTCTTATTACCACAAAATAATTCACATTTAAATACTAAAATTGTTGCATGGTAATAAAATCAATACTATTAGCTTTTAATAAATATTCAAAATTGGTACTTAAGCTTAATTAAACCAACACTGTGTATTTAAACACTTCTGGAATTGCTTGAAAGCGGTGTAAAAACTTTTGACTAGCTTTTATGGTTAAATATTTACCAAAGTCATAGGATTAAAAAAAATTCCCACAAGCAAGAAACAGAACTGTTTCATTATCACAAATGAACTTCCTCCTCCTACCTCTTTGTATTTGCATCCCCCCCAACATTAATCTGTCCTTCATCACCAGAGTTTTGCCACTGTGAGACTGTTAAATTAAACGGTAGCATACAGTTGACTTTTTTTTTTTTAATGAAGCATAATGCCCTTGAAGTTCATCCAGGGTGTTACATGTATCACTAGCTCATTCCTTTTTATTACTAAATAAATTTCTATTGCATGGATGCATCAGAATTTGTCCATCCATTTACCCACTGAAGGATGTTTGAGTAATTCTCAGTATTTTGCTGTTACCAATAACACTTCTGTAAACATTTGTATATAGACGTTTGTATGAGCATGGGTTTTTATTTCTTTGGGATGAATGCCAAAGAATACAATTGTTGGGTCATATGCTAAGAAACTGTCAAACAGCGTTCCAGAGTACCATTTTACATTTCCACCACTAATGTTTGAGAGATCTAGTTTCTCCACATTCTCACCAGCCTTTGGTATTATCACTATTTTTTTAATTTCCTTTTTTTAAGTTTATTTATTTGAGAGAGAGGGAGAGCATATGCACACATGCATAAGCAAAGGGCAAAGAGAGAGAGAGAGAGAGAGACAGAGAGAGAGAGAATCCCAAGCAGGCTCCACACTGTGGAGCCCTATTGAGGGCTGGAATGTTAACCATGAGATCATGACCTGAGTCGAAGTTGGAAACTTAACCAACTGAACCACCCAGGCTCACTATTTTTTAAAAACTCACTTGTTCAGTAATTTTGTTGGGACAACACATTGTTTTAATTTTCATTTCCCAAATGTCTAATGATTTTGAACATCTTTTCTTGTTCTTTTTTGCCATCCATATCCCTTTTTTGCTGAAATACCTGTTCATGTCTTTTGCTTATTTTATAATCGGAATATTACTATTTTTAATTACTGAGTTTTGAGAGTTTTTTCAAAAATATATTCTAGGATAATAGGATTTTCAAAGTGCAAATTAAATACTACCGCAAGACAATTCTAATTTCAATACCATCACTATTGTTCAACATTTCTGTTGCCATCAGTTTTATAGAGAACATTCTCAGACAGTTACATGAAGTATTCTAAAGCACTTACATGAAACTTCTCTAGTGAGAGCCCTTTCAGGGTTTTATAAACCTCCATTTCAGCGGTGGGTAACAGCCTCAGAACGGCCAGCGCCAGCGCACGGGGCTGCAGCCCAAGAAGCCGAGATCCCGCCGCCGCGCAGGCGCAAACGCTCCTCCAGCGCCCAGGCCCAGCGAGGCAGCTGCCCCAGCCGTGGGCGCCCTGAGGAGGACCGCCTTAAGCGGTAGGCGTCATCCCCCTTGGACGTGGGGAGGGTGTCGTTGCTATTTGGAGAATAGTATCCTGGGTGGCGAGTTCCAGGTGTTCCAGAGAAATTTCAGGGGCAAGTACTACCAAGTGTTGAGCACGTGGAAGGGAATGAACTCACCCATGTTTTTAAGAACAGGTGCGTTTGGTAGAAAGATGCTAAAAAAAAAACCAGCTGTTGGAGCAGATTCCTGGAGTTACACGGCAGCTCACGTAACGGCCAACAAGTCCGCTGCACTGTGAAAATGCTAGTGGCATAGTTGATCTACTGACCCACATTTTTGGGTTTTCTGGCTTTTAAAGAAACGTTTCTGGACTCTCGAACAGAATAGGGTCTCTGGGCCCTGGCCTCAAGCGGTGGTTTAATGGCGACTTGCTTGTACATCTTGCATGCTAGAAGAACCATGACTCTAGCCCCCACTGCCTGGCAGTGGGGTCGGTCTGGTCAGTGGGGTCCAAAAGGCTGGGTGCGGCTCGGCTAATGATGACAGGCAGGTAAGATGGACCCTGGTGTGGATCTCTTCATTAATGCCAAACATTGAAGGCTCAGAAAGGAAATGACCTGAGCCTTCTGGCATCTCTGTTTCTCCTGAAAGATTTTCTGTATTCAGGAATTCTAGTACTTCTTCTGCCAGAGTAGATACTTCTCCAAGGTGTCAGACTACTCCTAGGCCAGATGTTGTCCAGCATTCTGTAGGGAGGGTGGGGGCCCATCCCTAGCTTTCATGTAGTTGATACATCAATGAAATGGAGACACCTGAGGTCAGTGAATCCTTTCTGTCCCATATACTACAGGCAGGTTTTGCATGAATCTGTATGTTCATAGCTTTTTCACTTGGATAAAAGTAAAAACCCTTAAGTCCAAGTAGCTAAGCTGTGTGTGTGTGTGTGTGTGTGTGTGTGTGTGTGTGTGTGTGTGTGTTTGACTACTTGGAAATTTATCTCAGGTGTTACTCAAACCAGTAGTTGAGATCTCTGAAGGTTCTACTTTCTGTTCACTGTTTTGGGGAAATCTTGTCTGTGGAAATCAACGGAAAGAGATGTCCTTTACCTAAAAACTACAAGTGGAAATGAACTCCTAGTCTTGGGTTTGTGGTCCAGTTATCACTGTTTGTCCTAATTTAGTCTGTATGAGAAACTTAAAAAAATTTTTTTTTAATGTTTATTTTTGAGAGAGAGAGAGAGAGAGACAGAGCACAAGCAGGGGAAGGGGGAAGAAAGAGAGACAGACAGACATGAAGACACAGAATATGAAGCAGGCTTCAGGCTCTGAGCTGTCAGCACAGAGCCCATCACGGGGCTTGAACCCACAAACTACAAGATCATAACCTAAGCCGAAGTCGTAAGTTAACCGACTGAGCCACTCAAGTGCCCCTGAGAAACTTTTTTTTTTAAAGAGCCATTTAAGTACAGATAGATATAGAAAGTATAGGTAGATGGACAGACAGATGAATACATGAATACTTAAAATAATCTAGTGGATCCAATCTTGGAATTTTCATGATACCCTTTTAAAGATAGAAACATTAAATATTAGGTACTTTTTAGTTCTATGAAGGCAAACATGTTTTTCATATTGGAGTTCCTGTTTTACTGGGCACTAATAGGCTATGTGCTGGAAATTGACACAAAGGTATTCTTTTTTGTATAGCATGTTAAATATATTTGTGCAGGTTTGCATAAAAATCCTTTCTGTATGGAGTGCCTGGGTGGCTCAGTCTGTTGAGTAGCTGACTCGTGATTTCAGCTCAAGTTATGATCCCAGAGTTGTGGGATCAAGGCCTCTGTTTGGCTCAGCATTGAACATGGAGCCTGCTTGAGATTCTCTCTCTCTTCCTCTGCCCCTCTCCCCTGCTTGCACTTCTCTCCCCCTCTCTATTTAAAATAATAATAATAAAAAATCCTTTATGGATCCGTTCATTAGGTTTTCTGTTGGCTTGGGGTGAGTCTGGCAAAAACGTGATTTTTGCAAGCTCCGCAAACCTAACTACATTTCTTCCTGCCCAAATCTCTCATACCAAGATGGTGTTCTGCTGGTCTAGCTCAGCAGAGGAGGTAAGAGGAGGTAAAAAAATAGCTTTTGTGGTTGTCTGCAGGTCTTTCTTTAGTATGGCATTACTAATTGGAAAATATATGTCATACCTTTAGAGAGAAGGAAAGCACAACAATCTAATGCACAATGTGTATATTTGATTTTTTTAAGTATGATTTTTAAAGTAAAGGTATGATTCTTTCATAAAACTATGAAAACATATATCATACCTCTAGTAAGCAGAAAAACACAACAGTCTAATGCACAATGTGTATCTTTGATTTTTTTAAAAGTAAATATGATAAAAAAATCTGCACGTGAAAAAAATCTGCACGTGAAAGGGGTATTTCTTTCAGGAATAACCTATATTTCTAATATTAAAAATGTGTTAATGCCAGACTTAAGATTTACCTAGTGAAAAGTATATGACAATATTTATATATCATAACATATTTAAGGCTATCTTGCCTGACCAGCTGTTTCATACAAAAAATACCAAACTGTTTCTCTTCATGAAACGAGTGAAAACAACAACAACAACAACAAAAACCCACCACCACCAAAACTCCAGAAAACCCAAACACACATAGTATACTGGACACAGTAGGAAAATATAATTGTATTTTGGCTATCCCATCAACGAGCCACATAATTCTGTGCTCATCCCTTAGTCCATTGTATCTCAAAGTTCCATATATAAAATGAGGAAAAGAAACACAACTTTATAGAAGTTGTTAAGAGGACTATATGAACAAATGTTTGTGGAAAGTGTAAATATGAAGCTCTGTACACACTGGTAAATGTAAAAATGGACTCATCATGAGGCCACTCAAAAGCACTCTGCAGCACAGAGTATCACTTGATTTGGGAGTGCCAAAGATCAATCATATAGGAACTATCTCATTCCCACAACTCATCTCTGAGTGCTGACTGTAAGTATTAGACATAGTAGCTTCCACCAAACTCTCTCCATAAGGTAGAAAGTTTAATATTTGAGATTTGACTTTTTGCTCTGCCAGTGATTTGCAATTGCTGCATTTTCTCCCATCCATAGAAGTGAGAGCTAAACTACATTCAGAAAGTAGAAAAATAAATGGACCACACAGACGCACACAGCCCAATTCAGAAGAATAATTCCACCTATGTTCGTATCACATTTTTCTGCTTACCCAGCATCTCTAATATACGTGTCACTTAATCTTCATGACAAGCTTGAGAATTATCTCAAATATGAGAGATGGGAATGAAGTTTCCTAGACAGTGACTTGCTCTCCGTTAGTACAGGGGCACCAGAATTCTAACCTGATCGTCTGGCCATGTGGAAGTAACTATTCTGAGGTAATCTAGTGCACAGTAGACTAACTTGTGTGCAGATACCACTACACAACTTACGTATGGACACAGGGTTGTAAGAAACACAAGTGGCCTGGAAGCAGACCCACCAGTCAGCCCCTAGGAAGAAAGCTGAGTTGTGGAGGCTTTTCTTTCATTGGCATTTGCCCTCTTTTCATAATGATTCCTTATCTGAAAACACAGAGGAGCTGACTCCTGGCCCTGGAGACAAGAGCAGCTGTATTTGTGCACACAACTGAGTCTCTCCTTAGCGCTGTAAATATTTATGTTTGCTGTAATATTTCACATGACCTCTAATGTACCACTTGGTAAACTCCCCTTTATGGACAAGTAGTTAGCTGCATCACATGTGAGTGAGATAAGCAGTTAGACATCAAGATCGATACTGAAGGAGCACAATCCCTTAGCCTGTAAACATAAGCTGATGAGTCCTGGGCTCAGGCACAGGTTCTCACTTCCCATCCTCCTGTCAGTCTTAGAAAACACTGAGATTTTGCTGAAGGGCATGGCAGTGTCCTTGTGTTTCCGTTCCTACAGAGCCTTGAACAGCAGGGTGGGCAAGAAGGCCCACATTGAATGGTTTTCAATAATGTTACATGAGAAAGCTTGTACCTTAGTTCTACCTTCTAACTACTCATATATACAGGCCACCTGTGTTACTTGTGAAAAAGCTGCAATTTTAAGGGAAAACTACCCTTCGTGGTTTCATTTGTTCCACTGTAATCACGGCCAACATTACATTGGTCATTCGTGAAAAGGCACTTTGAGGTCCTGAAAGTGTTTTGCAAAGATTAAAGTGTAAAAATAAAAAGATAAGGTACTAGTATGCACAAATAATAGTAGTAAACACCAAGATCACCACCAGACGTTTTAATCCACAATTATATTAGTATTCAGTAAGCACCTGCTATGTGTTGGGCATGGTGCTAAATGCTTTCACATTGACATTAAATCCTTACAGTGACTTTATGAGAGAGGTACCACTATCATCCCCATTTTATAGATAAAGAAACTGGGGACCAGAAAGGTCAAATCACTTGCCAGAGGTAAAATACCTATTTAAGTATTATTCATTCTAAAGTTCATTTATTTTATTTTGAGAGAGAGAGAGAGAGAGAGTGCGTGCGTGAGCCTGAGAGGGGGAGGGGCAGAGAGGGAGGGACACAGAGAATCCCAAGCAGGCAACTTGCTGTCAGCACGGGGCCCAACATGAGGTTTGATCTCAGGAACCATGAGATCATGAGATAAGCTGAAATCAAGAGTAAGCCATTTAACCAACGGAATCACCTAGGTGCCCTAAGTATTATTCATTTTAAAATAGGAACTCCTGATAAAGATTCTACTTCCATATAGTTAGCACTTCATATTTATGATTCCTTATTTATTCAAAGTAATGCTGTATGTATGACAGTGTATGACATTGCATTGTGTCATTGGACACTAATGGGCCACAGCGTCTCTTAAACTCTAATATCAAACTCAGGTAAACTGCCTTAATACTTTGTATTTTAGAAACCTCTGGTAGGGGCGCCTGGGTGGCGCAGTCGGTTAAGCGTCCGACTTCAGCCAGGTCACGATCTCGCGGTCCGGGAGTTCGAGCCCCGCGTCAGGCTCTGGGCTGATGGCTCAGAGCCTGGAGCCTGTTTCCGATTCTGTGTCTCCCTCTCTCTCTGCCCCTCCCCCGTTCATGCTCTGTCTCTCTCTGTCCCAAAAATAAATAAACGTTGACAAAAAAAAAAAAAGATAAAAAAGAAACCTCTGGTAGGTTAAAGGTTAAGTAGAGTTGAAGGGTGCTCATTTTTATGGGACGACAATTTCAGGATTCCCAGGGTCCTTGACAAGATGGCCAATACCTGTGGGTCAGGTGTGGATTAGTGATATGGCCTCACCACCACCATGTCACAGAAAGCACATAATTCATGGAAAAATATACGATGCAATCCCCAGTCCATTTCTTGATATTTCTTGAAATTAAAATATTGCTCTACTTCCTAATGGAACAAGTGGCATACTATAATGGTTTCACCTTGTGCCAGCAATGTCAAGTTGATGAGATAAGAGGGGAAGGTTATGCAGGAAAAACCCAGCTCATTTTAACAGATGATGTGATTATGAAGTCTGATTTAAATATATGGGTAATACAGATAAGGCAGGGACTTAGGCTCCTAGTGAGCTTATCATTCTCAATTACCAAGTGAAGGGTATTTCTTGATGTTTAAATATCCACATCTATCTAGTGAGGGAATAAGCTGTATACGTAAGAACTCATTAGTTTGAAACTGATGCTTCTTTCTTCCTCATTCTTGGCCAACCTGAAATCCCTGTTGAAGATGTGGCATCCCTCACTCCTTTCTCTGAGTCACATAGCACCTGAAGGGACAGTGGTATTTGTATGATGGGTACTAAATGCAAAACCCACAGGCAACAAAGCAGTACCTGAGTGTCTTCTTAGCAGTTTGCAATAGTCCAATCCAAATGATACCTCTTTTTAATAGTAAAGGTGATGTATCATCTGTGAATGGAAGTGGATCTTCTGCTTTCTATAGAACAAAAACTGTGCTCGTATAAGCACTACTGCTTGTACTGTGAGATTATTGCTGGGCTTGATGTTTTTTCTCAATAACACACTTGAGGTGACTAATGGATGAAAATAAGCATATATGTCCTGCACAATAGTTTATAAATAGAAACAGTAGGCACACAAAAGACATCCTGGTATTCTTTTTAAATTTGCACTCTTGCATACTATACAATAATGGGGGACTGAGACACTGGGAGATACTGAACCACCTTCTGACTGATGAAGGAAACATTAGCTTATATACAGTATAATTAAAGCTTTAAATTTATTTTAATTGTATTCCGTTTTATTCTGATTTTATTAAGCTTCATTACTAAAATGTAGCTAACTTAATTAGCAACTATATTTTGTTAAACTTAGCAACTATAATTTAGAACACTTGATTAACTAGTTCATCACCTTTTTTAAGCCCTACCAAATATGTGCACAATGATAAAGATAGCCTTGTTGGCTTGCAAGTTAGGTAACAAGAACTTGAGACTGACAGTTTTCAACTCCTTGTGGGAGAATTTCCTTGAGCAAGTCAAGTCACTTCTCTCGGGGCTCAGTTTCCTCATCTATAAAATCAAGCACTCACACTGGAGCATAAGAATTTATTTCAGTCTTGCGTTCCAGAGTGACTTCACTACTTATGTTGGAATTATTATAAAAAGGCCAAATATAGTTGTTTCAAAAAATGTGTCATACTTTTGTTATTATGAAAGGTTCAAGAAACATTCAGCAAGCATTGAATGAGTTCCTTGCATGTACTTATTACTAAATTAAGCTGAGTTCCTTTAATTACTCACTGATAGTCATCATTTGGCTTGGGGTTAAAATACAGGACACCCAATTACATTTCAGTGTCTCATGCAATATTTGGGACATACTTATATTAAAAAATTATTGATTGTCTGAAATTCAAATGTAACTGGGTATCCCGTTCTTATTTTAATTAATTAATTTGCTATATCTGGCAATGTAATGGGTTGGAAAGGATAAGGAACAGGGAGAAAAATTGGATGGAAGGAAAGCAGACAAAAATATTTTTGGAATTATCAAATAGTGAATTTAATAGTAAATAGGAGATATATTAATCAAGTAGCTTTTCCCAACTCTCTTGGAGCAGTCCTGAGTGAAACTCTATTAATAAAGAGGAACAGACTTTGTTTATAAATGGTCAAGTAAGTTTGGGAAATACTTTGCATTTTGTCCTCTTCTTAAAGTTATATTTCTTATTGCAAGACTTCTCAGGATGTTTATATGTGACAGTAAATTATGCAACGATAAGAGGAAAATAGCCTTATGCTGAATAGCCCATATTTATTTGATGAGGAACCCTTCTTTTGATATTAGAATACCTATCAACAATCCAGTGTTCCACTGAATAATGCACTTCCTGAACATCAAAGTAAATAATAGAAAAACAGTGTACTGGTGGGGCATTCATTTCAAAGAACTTGATGTGGAGGCTTCCTTCTGATTGGGCAGACATGTGGGTCACTGTGGTCAATTATTCAAGGAATAGCTGTCCTGGGTTACCCCAAACCACAGATAATTGCCAGCTATCATTACATAGCACAAATACATTCATTTAAATTGCCAGTCCAGTATACACCAGCAGTGCTGATTATAAAGCAGTATAACTATTTAGGGTAATATAGAAGCACTGACACAGTATTAGAAAGCATTTTCTTAGTCTACATTTGTGGTCTATAACTTGTAGTCAGTGATAGATACTCAGGAGAGTCCAGTTTTTGATTGCATAAGAGATAGGAACCCACATGTGCACCAAGTTTGTTTGTTGTTTGGAGAAGAATTTTGCTGTTTTAACAATTAAAGTATGCTATTGTGGCTGATGACGTATCTTTCATTTAAACACGTTATTAAATTCATAACAATTTTTAGCCATTAGTTTTCTCAACGGATACATCAAATTACTCTCACGTGGGATTCTACAAAAGTTTTAGTTGGGACTCATTTGTTTATAGGCTGACAGTGCTCTTCTGAATGACTTCAGCTGTTCCCAAACAGTTTGGTGCTGTGCTGTACCCACCACTAAGTGTTAGGAGTCAGCTCAGATTCCCTCCTCCTCCTGTCTTCCAAACCAACCTGAATCAAATGCTATATGGTACTGAGAATGATGCAGGTCCAAGTGAGTAAGTAATAGAAAGGAAGAAAAAACACCACAAAGTTTTTGGATAATCACAAATTTAGTAATCCAGTTCTGAGTAACTGAAAGATTTTCTTAATAATTTGTCCAATGATAATAACACAACAATATTTATTGATTGCTTACTCCATGGCTACACAGTGTTTAGTAGTTTGCATGCTTTATCTCATGTAATCCTCAAGGCAACACTGTGAGGTACTTTTATCCTCTTGTTCAGGTGGGAAAGCTGAGGTATAGGGAGGTCAGTCACTTGTGCAAGGTCACATCCCTAGAAAGACGACTTCAAGGATTAACATCCTAAGTCTAAATTCAATCCCAAATTCATACCTGTTATATAGTACTGCTGCAAAGTGAAAGGACTTACTGTGAGCAGATACCACTTGTGAGTGTATTTTCTGTGCTTTGCCAGAACAGACACAGATTTCACTGTTAATCGGATTAAAAAGTCAGTAATTGGATCCTCAAAACATGTGGTTAAAAGAGTCAGTGCAGGGAACAAAAAGGCTAATACCAAATTAAAGGAGGTGGAAAAATCAAGCACCTCTAAGGAAGAAATCACAGGGAACTTGACTTGCTTCCATTTTTATATGTATAAAATCGAAGCTTGAAAACATTTAGTTTCAAGCACAGTGTATTAAAAGAATGCTAATGCAATCCTAAGTTTTCTGAAAAATGCTAAACTCTCATTTCTTTTAAAAACCAAAATTTATGTCGCACCTGGGTGGCTCAGTTGGTTAAGCATGTGACTCTTGATTTCGGCTCAGGTCATGATCTCACAGTTCGTGAGATGGAGCTCTGCATGGGGTTCTGCCCTGACAGCACAGAGCCTGATTGGGATCCTCTGTCTGCCCCTGCACCGCTGGTCTCACTTGTTTGCTCTCTTTCTCAAAAATTAATTAATAAACTTTAGCCAAAAAAAAACCCCTCCAAAAAATTCCAAAATTTCTGAGCTGGCCATCTTGCAGAAGAAACTCAACAGGTTTTAGTTTTAAAGGGTTTGGGACCTTGATATTACACAGGTCAGAGGAGCTACATTACTTTTGATGAGTAAGCATAACTGGATCTTTAAAAACTTGGAATTAAAATATTGTTTACATATGGATTTCTAAAATATTTTTATTTGAGAAAATCTCACAAAATATCAACTATCGACCATATTTTCAACAGAGAGGACAATGTGCAATGGCACATTCTGCCTGTGGGTGGTAAGGGTGTCAGAATCTTCCAAGAAATGTCCCAGAAGGAACATCATTAATGTTAGGCCTTGAAGGATGACAGGGATTCTCATAGGAAGAGAGAGGTGTGGAGGAGAGTCATTCTGTGCAGAAGGAAGAACATTAGCAAAGTTCTGACAGTAGGAAACAGTATGATAGTTTTCAGTAATTAAAAGTAATCTGTGTGGCCATGTTGCAAGGTGAAGTATAAAGATTACCCAGCTATCCAAACAAACAGAACCCTTGGATGTCATTCTAATGAACTTGCTTAAGGACACAGTGAAACTATATGAGTGACTTTTAAAATTGTACTTAAATGAGGTGTAGTTTGCATACAGTGGAATGTCTATAACTTATGTTCATTATCTGTCAATACCTATGTGACCACCACTTGGATCAAGATGAAGCCATCATTAATACTCATGACAAAACTTGACATCATGAGCATATACCCACAAATCCTGAACATATTATCAAATAAAAAAATATTAGCAAATCTAGCAATTTAACAAAGGACAACATATCAAGACCAAGTGAACAGGAATGCAAGGTTGGTTTAACATTCAAAAACCAATAAAGTAAATCACTATATTAGTAGAATAGAAAACTATATGATCATCTCAATAGATACAGATACAGTAATTGATAAAATGCAAAACCCATTCATGATAAAAACCTATTATCTGAGTATTTAAAGCAAGGGAAAGGCATGGCCAGATCAGTGCTGCTTAGGGTAGAAGACCTTTTCTGAAGCAGTCATAGATTTTGGCCTTGGAATAGGGAGCTAAGGATGACATTCTCTAGGAGAAGCTTCCAGAGATATGGGAGAAAGCAAAATCCACAGACCTCTAACTTTACCACTTGAGAAACTGTGCCAAGTGCTGACTGCCAAGTGAGCAATAGATTTACTCCAGACCTATTTAAGAGCAATGCAGACAAGCATAGGACTCAGACAGAGTCCATTAAAAATGTGATTGCACTACACATCACAGGCAGCAGTGCTAATGGATATTGTTTACATGTCTCTGAGCCTGGCTGCTGTATGCTGAAACAGAAATAAGACAGAATAAAAAGCTGAAGAGCTCAGGCCTATAGTGATGGCTCAAGACAATAAAGGTAACTGGTGGGAACCTGAGTCCCAGTTTTGTCTCCATTCTCCAGCTATGTGTCCTGTAGAAAGACAGGTTACTCCTCTGGGTCCATTTCTGTGTCTGTGAAATAAACAGATTAGCCTAGGTGGGCCATAAAATAAGTCAGATCTAGGTTTCAATCCTGGCTCTATACCATCTATGTGACCTGTGCCTCAGTTTGTACATCTGTATAATGAAAAGAAACCTCAAAGTGTTTCTCTATAGATTAAATAAGCTCATATAAGTGGAGCTGTTAACACATTCACTGAACATGAGCTCTCAATAAAAGTAGATGCTATTAATGTTTTTAAGAATTAGCTATTAGGCTTTAAAATGCCACAATGATCAACAGTAGACTGGAAATACTAATTTGTTCTGACATGGAGATTGGTAGGTGTTGTGGAAAGCTTTGAAATTCTGCGTAGCCTGCCTATCATCACAGGTGGTACTGTAAGAAGCTAGATAATTTTAGCAGGAAGGAAAACAGAAGGGTAGATATTCTTTCATGATTTAATCTTGGTAATGTACCTATGCTTTCATTACCATGTGCAAAAAACTATGATGGCATTTCTTGTATTTTGATAAGTACTAAGTGAAAAATCTAATTAAATGATGTGTCCATAGAATTTCTATAGAATATAATTAATGTGACAACCAGACCCCCCTATTGATTATGGTGGTGAATTTAATCGAATAGTATGTGTATTTAAGTAATTCAACAGAATTTGCTGTCCACAGACACACATGTGGTTTTTGCCAGTTGTTAATAAGCTGTTCACAGGAACAAAGTACTCCCTTTGAGAACTAGAAATTTAATCACCTGCATTTGCAACTTCACATACTGAATCAAATAAATTAGACTGCTTTTTCTGAGAGCCATTTTCATAGTATCTATCTGAGAGTTTGAACTACTTGGTTGGACCATGTATTCAAACTGAAAATACTCATAAGCAAAATGTAAATGATACTACTTTTGGATCATGCCCCTACTGTGCACTTTGGAGTCTTTCTTACTTGTGGGCAGTTATAGCCCACATTGTGAAGGGCTTGTGGTGACTACAGCTGGAATGCACCTTCTGTGGTCTCATCAGCTGTACTGGCAGCTTGGCTACTCCCATAGGCCTGTACCCTTAGGCGCCATTGGCTACTACTCCATTGTTTATCACCTCTAATACCCATGAACTGGCCATTTCAGGAAGACGCCCTGTCACCATGGTGTCAACAGGGCCGACAGCAGGATTGTGAAGTTTTTTTTAAACTTCTTTCTGTAGCCCTTCCTCATTTTTCTACTGACTTGGGGTTGGGTTTGTGGGTAGGGGAGTCATGACTCTGTCCTGTACTCAGAGAGTCAAGTGAGCTTTACTCAGACCCTCTTTTTCTTATAAGCCTTCAATCAACCAGAGAACAAGGAGGGGTGGCTGCCATTCTCAGAGGGCCCTGGGATTTCCTGTATTACTTCAGTTGTCCTCTGTTGATGCTCAAGGGACACTGTGCCATTCTACGCAAGTTATACGCAAAACAGCCCACACCAACATCATCCGGGCCATGTAGGAAACCTTGTATTCAATGAAAACACACAACAGTGAGGCAGAAAGAACTCTGCAAAGAACTGCCTGACAGAGTGTTAAAGTAGAACACAGGAGAGGGAAAGCCCAGTCTAGAATAGGTGGCATTGGAAAGAAAAGTGCTTTACTGGCAGCCACGTGGCTTTGGAGCCGGACACCCCCAGGTTGGAACCCCGACTCCACCGCTCTCTAGCTGTGTCATTCTGGATGCATTATTTAGCCTTGTTGGGGCTCTGCTTCCTCCTCCCTAAAAAGGAGACCTGTGTGTTGCCTACACATAATAAAAGCACCGCTGTGCATATGTTACATGTACATCTAAGTAGGCTGCCTGGTGTAAGAAAATGAACACAACCATGTGGTAAATACAGCCTCACTAGAATGTCATGTAGATCTAGACTCGAGTGAAGAGACCTTGCCTGGAAAGAGCTCAGCTATTTTCTAGCTATGTGACCTTGGGAAACTCCCCCAAGCTTTCTAATTCTTAGAAATGTCTGGAATGGACTTAACTACACCCACCTAGGATCAGCATGAGTTCAAGTGCATTACTCTGTGTGCAAGTGCTTTTACAAACTGTAAATTCTAAGCAAGATAGGTTATTCTGTGGATATGTTATTGCAGTGCCATTAAATGTAGTGATCATTTATAATGTTTTTAAGGGAACTGGCCATTTTTCTGCACCCGACATCCAGTGGTAGGACTACTGTGAGTAGAAAGTTTCAAAATGAGCCACATGATAGAAAATGTCTGCTGATTACATGCAGTTAGTGGTCTAATTCTTGTTGGAACTAACATGAAAATCATCTGGTTTTCCCTGGCTTCCAATAGAAACAGGAGATACTTTCCTACAACAGATAATATATCAGAATATACCCAATGGTTATATGTTCTTTTTAAACATGAGCACACAGAAAGAGCAGAGGAGAGAGGAATGATTAATGTTTAATAGTAGCCATTTTATAGACTCATTTCAAATTGCAAATGCAAAATAAAGTTAGGAGTCCAAATTAGCTCTTATACTCTTTCTACAAACAATTTTTTTTTTTACTTTTAGGGGAAATTTCCACACCCTCAGAAAGAAGCAAGTTATGTAGTGTTTTTTTCTCCTCATAAAATGTCTAGTGTAAATGTCTAGATCCTTATAATTTTCTGTTTTTTTCTAAAGAAGTTTTCCACTTGACAAGTACTTAGAAGCTTATCTGTCCTTTGATAAGGTCTTAAGATGATTTACTATAGCTCTGGAAATAACAGTTGGCTTAGTCAGTTCTGGGCAAATAGAAATAGTTTTAAATATGCTGTGGTTCCTGGTCCAGTGGTAACAATTTTGTTCCCTGGGTTAGTCCTGGCTTCGTCAGCCTAACTGTCCACTGACAGTATTATGATCCTGCTACTTTAAATCTTGAAAGTAACTTCACTTAAATTATCCACCAGTTTCAATGTACTTAAACAAATACGTCATTCCTTAGAGTTAGAACATCATAAATGGTTACCAGACATATTGTTAGGACTGAAAGTCCATTTTCTAGCATCTCAATAAAGCCTTGATTGTAATGCAGACTGAAGGCCACAGGTACAAATATGGTAGGTTTCTCCCAGGAAGTATTGCAAATATGTATAATTCCCAGCCACAGTGATCTGCATAAACAAGCAGCCACATAAACAGACCACAGCATTTGGGTTGACTAAAAGTTATGGCAAGAATGTTCTCAGAGCCACTCACTGCTGTATCGGTAGACAATTTTCATTATCCTCTGCTCTATACAGAAAACCCAAATGGTTTAGCAAATATTGACTGAATTATAATTCTGACATCATTAATCTTTTTCTTCACATACTTGAAGTGCATGTTGCTCCCAATTTCACAAGATGAAAGTGAATAAAAAGTTTAATCAGCAAATAATCTGAATACAATAAAAGAGATCCCAGAAGATAAATTTACAGGTATTATAAGAGGCTTTTAGGGCAACCTTGCAAAAGTCTCTTTTGAAAGTTGCACCCTTTGCATAAAAATGTCTCTGAGCAGAATAAAATATTTAAACAGCAACATTAACTAAAAAAGAAAACCTCAGCATTAGTAAAGTGCTCACTCAGGCTCTCCCTCCTATTTAGGAAGCTTCCTGTGGTTCGTCATCACCTTTTAAATATAAAGTTCTGTGTTCTGTTGGAACAGGACAAGGATTTCTTCAGACCCGTGGGCCTCCAAGAGAAAGCCAGAATGTTTGTAAAAGGCGCAACAATTTTTGATGTTACATTGCTACCACAGTTCGTAATTATTTGGGTACATTACTGTGTCATCCTTCCCTGTATCACGTAATTTAGTGTCACTTTCTTAATTATAAGGTTCCTGAAGTAGTTTCTCTGTTCCACACATTACTAAATGCAACACCTGATATATGGTTCTTACACATTAGGTAATTCTTGAGTGAATAAATGAATGAATAGGTATTCGGTAATACTATGGTTTATTTCAAACCAACTAAAGGAAAAATTGATTTCTTTGCTTTGACACATCTTATAATTTTTTTCCCAACCATCTCAAGCCATTGTCTACTCCAAAATGCATGAAAGGTGCATGATAGGACAGTTAGGATGTGGATGTGTGTCAAGTGATATATACACTTTCTTTTCTTTCAATCTCTGTAAAAACATACTTCATGCAACATTCTTGTCTAATATTTAATGGTTTTGCTAGTTAGGTACTCAGAAATAAACACTCAGAAATATCATTGTCAACTTGCTTACAGAAGACAGGTGTGTGAGAAATGGCAAAGGGACTGCAGTAGAGGCTGGCGCCAGAGAGGATACAGAACTGACCAAAAAACAAATAAAAAAAAAAAAAAAAAAAAAAAATCTTTTCCTGTGTTTTGGGCCACCGCTGCCCTCTAGGGGACATTTTGAAAATAAGCAAAGTCTCTTAAACTGCAAGAAATCCGAGAAGACCTTGGAGAATCATCTCATCTATCCAACTTTTATTGAGGAGGACATAATTAAAAACTAAAATTACTTCAAGGCTAGCTGTATAATCCCCAAAATATTTTTACATTTGCATGCTTTTTTAGGATTGCCTGAATTAGAGTTACTTTCAACACGTAAAAAATTCTTTCTTTTGTCTATCTTAATTTTCCTGCAGCATTTTAAACTTGTTATTTCTTGTCCTGTTAAGGAACAGCTGTTTACTATGACTAATGTGTTAGTCACTGTTTGTACTTGCAGCAGAAACCAGAAACCCCAGCCCTTTCAGTCTTTCTTTATAAAGTTAGTTCATACAGAGAAAATGTACAAACATTTCCAACGTTTTTTGGAACGTTGTAATTGTAATTGTGCAATAATTGTAACTCATTTCTGGACAAAGAAGCCTCACTAATTCAAAGTGAAGAGCAAATATGAACTTGTGATTTTCACATGGCAGATCCAATTTGAAATACCTTCTGATCAAACTTATTTATATAAAACTTGAAAAATTGGGTGTAATATCTATTGTAATCCTACTTTACAGGCAGATATTAATCTGCTTTCATTTCTAGAATCTTGAAGCATAATTTATATGATTAATACAAAAATGAAGTTTCTGGAAGTAAATATTTGGCTTTAAGAGAGAATTTCATTATTTTAGGGCAATATTGCAGAATTACTTACAAAACATCTATTTGTTCATGTATTTAACATTTGTTGAGTATTCCATCACTCCTAACATACTATATTAAGGATTCTAAGTGTACAAAGAAATTTACCATTCAGAAGGGAGCATAATTAGTATTACAGTATCACATTTTGCCCTGTATTTAATTGTATTCAACAAGTATTATTGAATGCTTACCTTTTATGTATATTATTTACTAGATTTCAAGTATCTCAAGAATAGGGAATTTTGCTCATCTTTGGATTATAGTATGTTGGATGATTTAATTTCTCAAGTTTCATAGTAGTGCTTTAAGCCTGTGTTGTTATTCTCAGTTTATAGATGAAATAAACTATTCAGTAATTCTTAAGCTAGCATGTAGTGGAAATTAAACCCAAGTGTGTCTGTATCCTTGACATTATGATTCCTTCCTGCTTATGTGCCTGGTGTAGCACCTGGCACCTAGTAGGTGTTCAGTAACTATTTGTAAAATAATTGTGTGCTTTTCCTTAGTAGTGTGCAGTTGACAACACAGGTTTGACCTGTGTGGGTGTACTTAAACATGGATTTTTTTTTGATAAATGTAGGACAATGCTGTAAATGTATTTTCTATATGATTTTATTAATATTCTCTGTAGCTTACTGTATTGTGAGAGGACGGTATAAAATACATATAATATACAAAATATGTGTTAATTGACTATGTTATTGGTAAGGCTTCTGGTCAGTAGCAGGCTATAAGTTGTTAAGCTTTTGGGGAGTCCAAAGTTACTCATGGGATTTTGACTGTGTGTTGGGGGGTGGTTAGTGCCCCTAACTCCTATGTTGTTCAAGGGTCAACTGTATTCTTTGCCTTTATTTTGGTATTTCAAGTGCTTCAAACAATTTTGGCACATAATGGGTCTTCAATAATTAATCATTGGATGGATGAGTGAATGAAGATTTCTTGGAAGTCTTTTGTGAGTATTTTCCCACTACCTAATTCTTATGGTATATCCATAATGGTAGAATAGTCTTAAGACTGAATGAGACAAGTATTTCGTGAGATACCGTATCAATGGTAGTCTCTAGCCAGCTATGCTGGAATTCATTTTCAGTTAAACTAAGGACATCCGATATATTATTGACCTGCCTTGTTGGCAATTTTATTGTCTAAAAATTTGAATTGAGAGAACTGATATTTCAGAAAAAAATGAAATTCTAGTTCATGAGGGGGAAACTGGCTGGCCATGTGGAAGTAACAGGAATTTTATAGAACAATAAAAATGTAGTTTTAAAAACTGATGGGGATAGAAAGTCTGAAAAATATCAGACAAATATGGCAAATTTATGAGAACAGATTTTTAAAAGTTCAGGGAACAGATTAGAAGAATTCTACAGCACAAGAATTTGAAAGGGAAGATCACTTGAAAAGATTGAGAAGTTAGCAGAAATTCTAAACATACTCCCAAACTCTTAAGATCAGTTTTCCCTAGTATTAGGATTGTGAGTAATTTCTTTTATTAAATTTTTTTTAACATTTATTTATTTTTGAGAGAGAGAGTGTGTTCACAGGTGTGAGTCAGGAAAGGGCAGAGACAGAGGGAGACAGAGGATCTGAAGCAGGCTCTGTGCTGTGAGCGCAGAGCCCAATGTGGGGCTCAAACTCACGAACTGTGAGATCCTGACCTGATCCCAAATCAGGAGTTGGCTGCCGGACGAACTGAGCCACCCAGGGGCCACATATGTAACTTATTTTAAGTTTTACCACTTTATTTTTTTACCTTGTCTAAAATTTTCAGATTATCAAAGCATTGCTGGTTATATTATATTCTACAGAATAAAAAAAATTTACTTTAAAATGAGCCATTTCTACCATTAGCCATTTCTAGAAATTAGTTGTACATAATTCTGAAGTGAAAGAGAAGACAAAGAAGTCTTTGTCTGAGTATTTCTGAGTATTTGTCACTTCATGCATTGGGCATATGTTTATTGAGAAACTTCTGGGTAGCAGCACTGTTCTTGGCACTGGGGACGCTGATATGAATAAGGCCAAGTCCTTGTTCTTAGAGGCCTTTTTTCTAGGCGGGGAGAAGGACAAAGAAGGTGTGTCTTTGATTGCATGCAGTAGTGTGTGCTTTTAAGAAAACCAGGGCTGAGTAGGGGAAAAGGAGAAACGCAGTGTGATTGCTTCAGTCAGGGTGGTCGAGAGGCCATCTTTGAAAAGATGGCACTTCTTCGTCAGGGGCTTGAATACTATGAACTGGCCTTGGGAAAAGTCAGGTGAAGGGTTGTCCAGGCAGGAGGACAGCAAATATAAAGGGAAACCTGCAGACGACCTGAGACCTGTTGAAAAGAACGTCTGGATACATGTTTGCTTTTTTTTGTGTTTGTTTTGTTTTATTTTTTGTTTGTTTGCTTTTTAAGCTCATGTAGCACGTTGTTGTTCCAAGAAAAGATGGACATGTAGCTTAGAGTTGACAGTAACACTGATGGATTAGAAAGAGAGCAGAATTGTAGGACTTCTGTTTTCTTTGTGTCAAGGAGAGACTGGGGATGACAGACTGCTTCTGCTGAGAGGGAAGACAAGATGAACAGAGAGGGTGTAAGAGGATGCCCACGTTCTCCATGCCTTCCAGGACTCTTGGTAGTGGGAGCTGTGTCCCTGCACATCACTTTTTTTCAGTCTCTCAGAAATGACAGCAACCTTGGGGCAAAGAGACAGTGTTGGTGTTTCTGTAATTCTTTTGAGTATCTCAAATCTCAGTTACCAGGATTTTATTGAAATGTGAGATTTGTCATCATCACCTTCTTTGTTAGTGTGTTCCACCTGAAATTCTCCTTTCCTTCTGGCTTAAATTTCCCTAAGGAGTGTGATAAAAGGAGAGCTGTAGGTTATATTATGCTAGCAGAGGAGGGGCCAGGTCCTAAGAGAATTTGGCCCTGGAGATGAACAAAAGGGAACAGAGGAACAGAGAAAGGGTGCAGTGCTAGGGGCACAGAGGGATGAGGCCTCATGGAACGACTTGGAAGCCTCCCTCCCTTCTCCTCCAAAGTCCAGCTTTGCCTTCTTATATTCTTTAACGTCTCCACACCCCCAAACAATTCAAATATGGCTCCTTCTGAGCCTCAGCAGGAACACTAGTGCCCAGATGTCTCCAGGTGAAATCCAGACCATCTTTCTGTAAACCTGGGGGATGTCTTTTACAACCACAGGAAGAAAGTGTGGCATGTGATCAGTTGTGAGAGTGTTCTTGGTTCAATTCAAAATTCTAATGTGGTGTATAAATTGATATGGTCTTCTGACCTATAAGATTCTTATTTTAGAGTTTTAAAAACATGAATATAAACACCCAAATATCAAGTTTGGACTGTGCTTTTCCTTTGTTTAAAAGTTTATTTATTAGAGAGAGAGAGAGAGAGAGAGAGAGAGAGAGAGCGGGGGAGGGGCAGAGAGCAGGAGAGAGAGAATCTCAAGCAGGCTCCATGCCATCAGTGTGGAGCCCGATGTGTGGCTCAGTCTCACAACCTTGGAATCAATGATCTGAGCTGATATTTTTGACTGAGTATTTTAACTTGAGTATTTTGAGTCCTTAAAAATAGTAGGATGCCTCTTCCATTCTAGAAACTGTGCTAGGTGCTAGGGACAATGAATAAGCTGAGACCCCTGCAGCATATGAAACCTGTGACACCCCTGCTGACATTTCTGAGGGACTGTCAGGACTGTGGGAAGCATGAATGGAGATTGGCAAATGTGAATCTGATTTCTAAAGGGGCAGGGATGCAGATTCTTAAAATGTACATATCTGTGAGCCTCAAATCACTGTGGTAAGGCTCACAGCTGGATTCCAAAAGATTCACCATGAAATAGATCATGTAGATGATGAACATCATTTCCTTCTCTGAAAGGGTTAATGGATTAGCCAATGGGGGTAACTAGTATATCTGGATTTCTGCAGGATATCTCTGCCAAGGCATTTGTGTAGTGTCTTGTTGGCTAAGGTGAAGATATGAGCTAAAAATCCAGGGTGTTGGCAATTTTGTTGAATAGCCACCCCTAGAGAATAGAAATGAATGATTAATGGCTACCTAGAAGGGCATTTCTTCTTCTTTTTCTTCTTCTTCTTCTTCTTCTTCTTCTTCTTCTTCTTCTTCTTCTTCTTTTTAATGTTTATTTATTTTTGAGACAGACAGAGAGAGAGAGTAGGGTGTGAATGTGGGAGGGGCAGAGAGAGAGGGAGACACAGAATCCGAAGCAGGCTCCAGGCTCTGAGCTGTCAGCACAGAGCCCAATGTGGGGCTTGAATTCAAGGACCATGAGATCATGACCTGAACCAAAGACGGATGCTCATGAAAGGGTGTTTTTAATAGTGATGCCTCAGTCCTGTTATTGTCAACATTTAAAAAGATCAGGTATTAGGGCATGTCAGTGGCTCACTTGGTTAAACATCTGACTCTTGCTTTCAGCTTATAATCTTATCTCATGGTTCATGAGTTCAAGCCCCATGTCAGGCTCTGCCCTGGCAGCATGGAACCTTCTTGGGATTCTCTCTCTCTCTCTCTCTCTCTCTCTGCCCCTCCCCCACTCACGCTGTCTCTCTCTCAAAATAGATAAATACACTTTAAAAAGATCAGGTATTAATATAAATAAAGAATGTGCTAGTCAGATTTATAGATGATACTAGTTAGGATTTTACATAGTGGATAAGTGAGATGACAGGATTAGAATTCATTCTTCATTCCTCATGAAAAAAACATTAAAGTTGGTAGGATGGAACAAATTTAATGAGGTAACATTAATGAAATCTACTATGGTGGTCCAAAACAAGGAGACAAAAACTCAGCTACACAGGTACCGGATGGGGTACATGTGACTTAGTTTAGATATTTGAGAAGCACATAGGAATTTCAAGTGTCACTCTGATATAGTTGCCACAACAGCAAATTCAGTATTAATAGCAAGACAGTGCTTGGAATTGTGTTTTATCCTGCGCAAGTCCCAATCATACTCTGAATTTGTGAAATGTTAAAAAATTGAACCATGTTCAGGGGATCTGGATGGCTCAGTCAGTTAAGCATTGCAACTGACTCTTGATTTTGGCTCAGGTCATGGTCTCACAGTTTGTGAATTTGAGCCCTGTACTGTCAGTGCAGAGTCTGCTTGGGATTCTGTCTCTCTCTCTGCCCCTTCCCCCCTCAAAAATAAACAACATAAAAATATTGGACCATGTTGAGAGGAAAGTGACAAGGGCATTGAGGAAGGAAACCAGAGAGAATGAGGAAGCATTGGAAAGGAACTTCTTGGAGTATCAAAGAGGACATAAACATTAAATTAGTTCCAAAGGTTACATTAAAGACCAGTAAGTGGAATTTGCAGAGAGCCACATTATAGTTAATGTAAGGACTTTGTATCAATTAGAGCAATCTGAAGTTGGGAGGACAAGAGATTGATTCCTATCATCACTGGTGTTTGAATATCACTTCAATCATCAGAAGAGTGTAGGATCATCATTTATGACCTTTAAGGTTCCCTTCAACCTTAAGAGTCTTTTAGTTCCAGAGCTGCTTGCCAACCATTTATTGTACAATGGCATTGACTTAGCTCTTTTGGTCACCGTCAGGCTGTACTTTTAGAAGTTGGGGAGATGGAGTAAGCGAGACCATACAGTCCCTTTCTCCATCTCAAGGTGAAAGCCCTGGAGAGCAGACGATGGGATTGCAGACATTTTTAACAGTCTGAGTTATGATGTCAGCAGGGGAAGAACTGGACAACCAGGGCAACTGCTTAATTGATACATACAAGGCCAATGGGGTAAAACCATCACCCAGAAACTCCATTTCCAGTGTGGTCTCCAATGGTTTCTGGCAGAGCGAGCATTCAGTGCTATGGGTGAGTCTTGCTGTCATTTAGCAGAATGGCATGGTGATCCGTGATTGTTTGCCTATAATAGTGTCAGCTTTTCAAAAAAACATAGGTTGTGGTTGTTGACAGTTCTATTCCAATTATACACATTGCACTAAAAATACTTCCCAGTTTATGGGGTACCTGGGTGGCTCAGTCGGTTAAGCGTCCGACTTCGGCTCAGGTCATAATTTCACGGTCTCTGAGTTCCAGCCCCGTGTTGGGCTCTGTGCTGTCAGTTCAGAGTCTGGAGCCTGCTTTGTATTCTGTGTCTCCCTCTCTCTCTCTCTGCTCCTCCCCCACTCACACTCTGTGTCTCTCTCTCTCAAAAAATAAATAAATGTTAAAATAAAATAAGATAAGATAAGATAAAATAAAATAAAATAAAATAAAATACTTCCCAGTTTTGAATAGAGTGGGGCTTACTTACATGATGTGAGTGGCAGGCAGACCTTACATTAGGCACAACCAAATGCTACCCTCTGTAGGTATATAAACCCACTATTCTACCCATAAGACATGTATTTATTCAAGAGACAAGGAATATGATAATACATGGCTTTTCTTTTTAGCAGCTTATATCAAGTATTTGCTGATCAATACAACTCAGATCTGTGTTTAATATTAATTCTATATTTCTTGGTTCTTGACAATTGTATAAAGTTCAGTGCTGCCCATTTACTGGAGGAACTGATAAGTTTTTGATAAAAATAGTTCACTATGAAATTTCAGACTAATTTTTAACTCTAGTGTAATTCTTTTTGCACTTACGGTACACACAATAGAAAAGCTACCAAACAACACAAGAGTTAAATATTTTCTAACAATACTGAGCTCAGAAAAGAGCTTACATAGCATTTTTTCTGCTTGCTTTACATTTATATTTGTGTCACAATACAAATAGGGCTTTTACAGTCCAAGATTAATGCTATGGTTTTCTATGTTCATTCTATATCATCCAAACTGCAGTTGGACCAAACAACAACAAAAAATAATCAACTGAATGCTGAACAACTCATTGAAAAATACTCATGGACGCTCCGAGTCAATATCAGAAAAAAAATGTCCCAGAATATATGCATAACTCACCATTTTTATTTTGGTAAAACTCCAGAGAACAGTTGTTGAGGATTCAATATAAATAATCTGTGTAAAGCTCTGCCAGAGATTAGCTCAGGGTAGCTAGTTTTTATGTAACACTCTTATCATCATCATTAGTAGTACTGATAATGTAATTAATAATATTAGCACCTGAATCTAGAGTCAAGTAGATCATCCATTTGATATGTGGAAGGGCTGTTTTTCACTTTATGTCTAAAGTTTTCCACTGGTTCAAAAACAGCTGATTAAAAAGCAATGAAAACTAATAATCTAATTTCTGTGCCTGCAAGTATCGTCACTGGCTGGGCACACACAACCAGTAGTGGTGGATTAAATGGCAGGCTCAAGGTCTGTTTAATCTAACTACAGCTAATCTTTACTAAACGGACTTGTCAGATGTAATTTGCTCTATGGCTGCCCCGCTCAGAAAGTAGCCTCACTTGGAACTAAAATGTCTACTGGTACTAACATACGTCTCCTTTTTAAGTAGAAACAATTGTGGTATAGAAAGCAAGAATGGTTTTAGGTTTAAGAAAGTGGAGTTCATGAATCCTTTAACCACGTCTACAGGAGTAAATGTTTCTAATGCAGAACAATAAAGGCAAAAGTCAAGAAATAAATTGCACGTCATTATATAATATGTCTGCTAATTTTTCTTTTATGATTTTCTTTGGATTTAATGATTCAATATAGGCTGCCTTGAATATAAATGTAAGCAATTGTTAAGAAAATTACTTCCAAGAAAACAAGCAGAATCTTTCCTCCATTAAAAGGTTTTCATCTGTTAAACACTCTCACATCTTAGGGCAGATTAGATTTTAGTGTTTAGAGAAAATGAAATGCTGGAAGCTAAGATTATCACAGA
This sequence comes from Herpailurus yagouaroundi, assembly GCF_014898765.1. Lineage (NCBI taxonomy): Eukaryota > Metazoa > Chordata > Mammalia > Carnivora > Felidae > Herpailurus > Herpailurus yagouaroundi. Next base: position 3,049,242 of record NW_024412404.1, read on the forward strand.
ATCACAGGGCTGGAAGATCATCAAGAGGTCACTTAGTTCATCCTGTCACCGTTCAAAATAGCATCCAAGAAAGAAAAGTATTCATACTCTTCTTGAAAATTTTCGGCATAAACTCCATTTGAGCCTTATCTGAGATAGCCTTCTTTTGTTTGCTCTTTGTTTTTAATATGTAAATTTCTGAAGGAATTTTGAAAAAAATATTTAGGGGGTTATATCATAGAAGCATCAGAGCTACAGTGAGGAGGGCAACACCCTTTGGGTTTTATACTCCAAAGAAACAACCCTGACATCTGGAAACACGGAGACACCCATTAAGAGAGGAGGCCTGGGAGGATGCAGAGATATAGATTCAAACCAAGCATTACAAGGATGAAGAACCAAGACTATGGAGAATAAATTAGTGCTACATTACTTGCAGAGGAGAAGATACGGGCGATTTTGGGAGAGACTTTACTTAGATATTAGGAAGAATTTACTCAAATTGAGGAGGTAGGCTAAACACTGAAATGAGTTCCTGTTTGTATTATACAATATCAATCTTTAGTGATAATCTTTTCTTAAAGAAAGATTTTAGTGTTGGAACTAGTTTAAGCAAAATAGTTTCCTGGAAAATGGAAGGATGACCTCATTAAATGAAGTCAAACTGACTGAATAAATATTTGATACCTATGATTCTTTTTTTTATTACAAAATTTTTTTAAGTGTTTATTTTTGGCCGAGAGAGAGAGAGACAGAGCATGAACGGGGGAGGGGCAGAGAGAGAGGGAGACGCAGAATTGGAAGCAGGCTCCAGGCTATGAGCTGTCAGCACAGAGCCCGACGCAGGGTGCTAACTCACAAACCGCGAAATCATGACCTGAGCCTAAGTCGGATGGTCCACCGACTCAGCCACCCAGGCGCCCCAATACCTGATTCTTTAAGATTTAAAAATCATCTCCAGAATTTTCTGTTCATCTCCATAACATGAAATATAATTCTCCTAATACCTAACATGCATGGTCAAAATCCAAAATATTTCATTTCTGTCTCACCAAGCTTATAATTAATTTAGGAGTGCCCTCACCTCTATTCCTACCAGCTCCAATTAAATAGGTTTAAGACCTTTTTCAGATTAGTTTTAGGTAAAAAATATAAAAGTATACTTGGGAACAATTAAAGCTATATTTCAATTAACAAAATGTAATAATGGGAGCTGGTTTCATAACTAGCCAGACCAAATAAAGAGATATGAATAGACAATGAAAGACAGCTATGAAATTGCTTGGTAAAATAATTATCATTTCTCTTTGCTTTTCCAGTTCCCTGGTAATATACAATCCATTCTTAAGTTTACTATGAACAAATGTCTTTGTGTTGAATTACTTTAAAAATCAGACTCCTTGGGGCGCCTGGGTGGCGCAGTGGGTTAAGCGTCCGACTTCAGCCAGGTCACGATCTCGCGGTCCGTGAGTTCGAGCCCCGCGTCAGGCTCTGGGCTGATGGCTCAGAGCCTGGAGCCTGTTTCCGATTCTGTGTCTCCCTCTCTCTCTGCCCCTTCCCCGTTCATGCTCCGTCTCTCTCTGTCCCAAAAATAAAAATAAAAAAAAACGTTGAAAAAAAAATCAGACTCCAAAATATATATATAGCTAAAAGGTTTCTGCACATGTCCATGAAGATAAAAGCGCCAGATAGAGAACACCAACTTCTTGGATGGGAGATTCGGGTTTAGGCTTGTTTAGAGGAAACAGCCAGTAGGATCAGTGTTTTTCTCTAGCAGCCAGGGAGTACTTACCTGCTTCTCCTAGTCACAGCCTATGTTGCTATTAGTGGATTCTAAGTAAAGACATAAGTTTAGTTGAAAGGGCATCTATCAGACCTGAGTTTTAATCTCTGTTAGTTACTGGTTAGTTACTGGTTGGGTGAACCTGAACAAATAACTTTCTTTGAGGATAGTGTGTAAGACTATCGACTATCATTTCTTACAAGCATTAGTTCCCTTTCCTGTGGGGTGGGGAAGGCATTGTGATAGCATGTATGGGAGTGGCTATATTTTAAAAGCAAATATGGATGAGAAATGACTCTTTTTAGTCTCATGTTCCAGAAATGGAACTTTTACCTCTGTACGTGTGGCTGAGAGTTTTATAATTTTAAAATGATCTCATTGACAATATTTATAGTAATTAAAAAGCGTCTTTACAGAAAAATCCCAATATATTAACTTATAATAAGAAATATATCCATCAACCTAATGAGTTATATTGACTGCTGTATTTTCTCCCTGTAGGTATAGATATATACACATAAGTAGATGAGAAGAAGAATTCTAATCAATGAACTGATTACCAAGTGAATGTGGGTTCAGGACCTGGCAAGTGTAAATGGCTGATGTTTCAAAGCCATGACAACCTAATGGATTTTTCTCTCTTCAGGGATCTATTCGCTCCATGGTCTAGAGATCCATGTTCTCGAGCCAGGATCTTCTTACCCTATTAGGGCTGGAAAGGCACTTCCCATATTTACTCCTTTGAACTTCCTTCTTCTGTACCAACTTCTGATGGACAAGAATGCTTACTTGTAAGAGATTTTTAGTTAAGTGTAAACTAGAAGCTGAAATTTTAACCTGAAATACTTTTTATTAGTTTTCATGGAAGTTCTAGGTAATAACTGTGTAAATGCTATATTGACTTTATCAGGAAGCAAGATTGAGTTTCAGCAATTTCTCCATTTATGCAGTTCTGGAAAATCATGATACTTGGTGAAAAGTTCTCTCTTTAAAAAAGAATAAATGTTTTTCCTTAGCATGAACATTGTATTTCAGTTTTTCCATATAAGAATCCCTCCTTGAAATGTTTCTTTTTGGCAAAAGCTTACAGAATTATATAAAAAGATGACAATTGATGAAAACAGAAACACCATAATAATGGATTCTGGGATTACGAGACTGAGAACTGGGAATCAAGCCCAGTTCAACATTTACAATAATGGGACACTCACTTGTGTTTCATGTTATGTGAGGGGTGGGTGGTGGAAAACAAGGAAGTGTGAGGGAGTCTTACGCTTTTCTGCCCATTTAGTTCATTGTTGCATCAGAAAGTGATATAACTCACAGTTCTCCTGTAAGGCTATGTAAGGACACCAAGTTCTCAGGGAAGATGATGTATCCAATTTAGAAGCTGCAATACGGGTCAAATACATGTAAATGGGAATAATAAATGCCTTGGGGAAAGTCTTGGACTGGGAAAAGCCTTGGGTTATTAGATATTGGAACTGTGGCATGTAAGGAAACTATGATAGCACTCCATTTGGACATTTTATTAGATGGAACGATTTTTAAAAGGAAGAAATTTATGTATTTCATACATTTAATTTATACTTTAATACTTGAAATGTTTCTTTTGATTACACGTTTTCTCTATTTTTATAACAGAGTAAGGCTAAAATCTCCATGTGTGTGTGCATTTACACACACACACACACACACACACACATATATATATATATATGGAGAGAGAGAGTGGGAATCATTATATGAAAATAATCCACTGTGCTTATTTAAGGGTCAAGTCCATCTAATTCTGAGTTAGAAAATAGCACACTGGGGTGCTGATTCCTTTTATTACTGATCTCTAAGCTGGAAGCCTGGGGATGGTACTTCAGTGACATTCCTCTCTGGTAATGCTCCTTGTTTTACAGATTTATTTTTAAAACATCTGTGTCCTGAATACATAGATACTGTTCAGTAGGTCCCATAGCAAATCACATAAATTTAAAAAATATTACTTCATAATATGTTATCTTACTAGTAGATCTGATGTAATGGAGTTTATATTTCAGTGTGTACAAAAAATTTTTATAATATTTATTTATTTTGAGAGAGATAGAGAGAGAGAGCGCAAGTGTGAGCAGGGGAGGGGAAGAAAGAGAGGGATACAGAGAATCCCAAGCAGACTCCACACTGTCAGTGCAGAGCCTTATGTGGGGCTCGATCCCATAAACTGTGAGATGTTAAGAGTCAGATGCTTAACTAACTGAGCCACCCAGGCGACCCCCAAATTTTTAATAATATAAATATTTTCACAAAATTGGTATCACTTCCTGGGTCTTTAAGTACATTTTAAGTTTGAAAGAGACAATTTCTGAATCTGGAAGTATTTAAGTATCCAGCACACACAATGTGTTTTAAATCATCTGCCTTTGACAGCTAACATGCCAATATTTAGACTTTTGCATGTGAAATTAGGGCTGGAATCTTTGCAATGAATTTTAAAAATCCTTAGCTTTATTGGCTAAATTTAAGAGTCTTGAGATCAATAAATAAGGGAAAATTATATGTTATAAGTTATTGTGGAAAGAAATTATATTTCTAATTAGCTAAAAAATTTGACTTATGGATGAATGAACTTCTTGGTGCTTTGTCCTCTATAGGGGTAAAGTATGAAATGATATTAGAGGGTATTGCTGAGTTAGTGCTTAGGGAGCATTTGGAGAACCTTGGACTTCATATGCCACACCCATTGAAAAGCAGTTTTGCTGATAGCTCACTAGAGTGCAATATGGAGAGAGAATGCAAATACTGTAGACACGTTATCCTTTTTATTAAGCCTTAATATATCACTCGTGTGGGGTTACTTATACTTGTTCATACCAGCAGCCACAACAACCATCTTAGTGAAGGAGAACTGATAAAGAAAATGAAAGGGAAAAATGGAGGCACATAAGAAAGAGGGAAGAAAAAACAGGCAAGGTAGAAGCCCCCCAATTGCAAGTTATTCTATAGGCAGATATAAATGATAAGATTTGTTTACTCTTGAACTTTTGCCAGATGTAATTATAAACCTTTCGGTATTTCTCTTCAGTTAAGATTTTAAGCTCTGAAAATCTCAGCACATCTTTTCCATGTCACAGGACGGATGCCACATGGTCATTTTATAGAAGGGCCATTGCTTACCCACATGGATGAGAGCAGGGAGAAAGGGTGCTGCTTGATTTAAATACCCTCACTCAGAATTTACTGTGGATTTAAAATCTCTGACTTAATGTTGCATTAACTACTGGTGGCTGCTTTACTGCCTTTAAAACATGCATATATAATTGGATACTGTAATGCTTTGTCGGTAAAATAAATACCAACTCACACTAAAATAAATACTCTGCATGATGAAGTTCATGCAGACATAAATTAATCATTTACCAGTTAACCAATATGCACAGGAAAGAAATAGATCACTTATTAAAGGTTGCCTCATCTATAAAATGGGAAAAATAAAATACCGATATATTTTACAGTGGTGCTGTGAGGAGAAATATATAAAATTATTGCTAAGCAGTTTATAAACCATAAAATGCAGTATGAACATTAAATTAATAATATTTGTACTAATTCAGATTCAACACCCTCTGCATTAAATATATCTTTTTGCCTATTGAAGCACACACAAAACCAAGCTGAGGCTTTTTATTTAATTTTTAATGGTGTCTTCAGAATTCTGCAGAGAATTGCAGAAGTTATTGGTTATGTTAAAAACTTTTCAGTGGCTCACTCCCACCATTTCTAAGATACAGTTCTTGGCCATTCACATCCCCAAGCCCCTTTTTAAAATCCTCTCCCAGAGAGCTTTATGTCTTTCACTTGCATGGCCATAGTAGTTATGAAGGGAACATAGGCTTGAATTTTTTTTTTTTAATTTTTTTTTCAACGTTTATTTATTTTTGGGACAAAGAGAGACAGAGCATGAACGGGGGAGGGGCAGAGAGAGAGGGAGACACAGAATCGGAAACAGGCTCCAGGCTCTGAGCCATCAGCCCAGAGCCTGATGCGGGGGCTCGAACTCACAGACTGCGAGATCGTGACCTGGCTGAAGTCGGATGCTTAACCGACTGCGCCACCCAGGCGCCCCTAGGCTTGAATTTTTTAATCAGGTGGAAGTTGTTAACATGCTATGTGCCTTGATTTATTCTAAATTTTAGGTTGAAATAGGGAAACATTGTTACACTGGGTGGAGGGCAGGTGCCTTGAGTCTCTGTTGCATAACTGCAGGGTAATCCTGTGCTGGGACCACAGCATGGCCTGAAGCAGCAGGGTCTCCAGACCATCATGCTGCTCAGAATGTTAGAGGCTTTGGAGACAAATCAAGCTTCTGTTTCTCAGAAACAGTTTCTCAAGTCTAGAAATATCATTCAGGGGCACAAGGGAGAAGTAAGCAACGTAGAACATAGTTCCTTTTTTCTTCTACTACTTTTTTGAAAAAGGAGTCTTCTTGTTTAGAAGACCAACTTGTACAAAACCTGTAATCTACTCAGCACATTTTTAACATTGTCAGTGTCCCTTTGACTCTCAATGATAAAACACATCAGATGTTTCTTCACTCACTCCCTTATTACAGGGGCTGTTAATATAGAAATACCTCCTCATCTTCCACTGTGAAATGATAAATGGCTGACTGGAGATGTCTGAAATATTGCCAGATCTCCCCAACATATCATGTGTCACCAGCAATAATAAACAGTGACTAATCTTTGGTCATGAACTATATTTATGGCTTTCTTGTCATCAGGAAGTACGTATTTTCTTGAATCAGGTTTAAGGATCTAATATTTATGCTAGGAACATGTGTGCTAAGAAAAGGATACCTATTTATAGAGCTTAGCATTTCCATCTCTCTCTCCCTCTCTTTTCCATCAAGATTCACCCAGGAGTGTTCTGATCAGGAATCTAATTTATCCCGGTCAGTTCACCATTTTGGTGATAACAATCTCCTCATCTAATAGGAAAGGAATATGGCTAAAATGCAAACTTATCCCAGTAAAGCTTGTCAGTGATCAGTGAAAAGGAAGCACAGTTAAACTGTTTCTTCCATTTCCAAAATCCATCTGGGGGTTGGGGGATCAAAGATGTCCTATAGGAGCTATAATGGCAGAACACAAGAAGATAAGGACTAACAGAAGGGAAATGAAAACTTTGAGGGAAATGAAATAAGGTCAGTAAGTGTGTAATTTTACTTCAATTCAGTTTAACTAATATCTATCAAGTGTCTGCCAGATACTAGGCATTGGAGTAGGTGCTTGGTCAAAAATAACAAAAATTGCTGCCCTCATGAAGCTTACTTTTTTTTTTTAATTTTTTTTTCAACGTTTATTTATTTTTGGAACAGAGAGAGACAGAGCATGAACGGGGGAGGGGCAGAGAGAGAGGGAGACACAGAATCAGAAACAGGCTCCAGTCTCCGAGCCATCAGCCCAGAGCCTGACTCAGGGCTCGAACTCACGGACCGCGAGATCGTGACCTGGCTGAAGTCGGACGCTTAACCGACTGCGCCACCCAGGCGCCCCGAAGCTTACATTTTAGTGGACGGAGACAGAAAATAAATAAATAAGAAAACCACAGAAATTATTAGAGAATGACCAGTATTATGGAGAAAAATAAATCAAGGAAGGAAAATAGTGTGGGAAAGGGTTACATTTTTTTTTTCATTTATTTTTTATTTAAAAAAATTTTGGGGGCATGCCTGGGTGACTCAATCGGTTAAGAGTCTGACTGCAGCTCAGGTTATGTTCTCATGGTTCATGAGTTTGAGCCCCACATTGGGCTCTTCTGTTGACAGTGCAGAGCCTACTTTGGATCCTCTGTGCCCCCTTTCTCCCTGCCTCTCCCCACCCCCATGTCTCTCTCTCTCTCAAAAACAAACATGCTTATTTTTGAGAGAGAGACAGTGCGCGAGTGCAGGAGCATGTGTGCAAGTGGGGGAGGGGCAGAGGCAGAGAGAGAAGAAGACGGGATCCCAAGTGGTCTCTGCCTCGACAGCAGAGAGCTCGATGTGGGGCTTGAACTCAGGAGCTGCGAGATCATGACCAGAGCCGAAGTCAGATGCTTAACTGGCTGAGCTACCCAGCCTCCCCGCCCTTTTTTTTAAAGGAAGGGGTTGCATTTTTAGAAGAGTGGTCAGTGAAGGTCTTATTGAGAAGCTGACATTTGAACAAAGACTTGAAGGAGATGAGAGAGTAAATCATGTGTAGTCCGGGGGGAAGACTGTCTCAGACAAGAAATAGCAAGTGCAAAGGCCCTGAGACAGAGATATGTCTGGTATACCGACAGAACTGTAAGGAAACCAGAGTAATTAGAGTGGAGTGAATGTACAAGTTGGGGCAGGAGATGGTGGTCATGGTGGTCACATATATGGCATTGAGGACCATCATTAGGCTCTAGCTTTTACTCAGATTGAAGTGGATCTACTGGAGTGTTCTGAGTCAAGGAACAAAATTATCTGACTCATACTTTATTGAAAATAGACTGTAGGAGGCAAGGGGTGAAAGCAAGGAAATAATTAAAGTGAGAAGTTCACCTCTCTTGTCTGTATATGTTTAATGGATATGAGCCAGAAATTAATGAGAGACAATAGTATACAATTACATTCAAATATATTGAAGTTGTAATTACACAAAGCTAAAACTGGTTGGAAGAGAGATTTAATAAAGCAATCAATTTATTAATCAATTAATAAAGCAAAAGTTGGTGAGTTTGAAAACATTTTAGACTAAGGTGATGAGCAACTAATGATAAAAAGTATATTAAGGATTGAGAAATTCAAACATCTATTGCTAAGGAATAGATTAAAAAGTAATCTCCCTCCTTGGCACAGTCTGGGTTGTGGAATTAAACCTTGAGATGGTCTCCTCACATGCCTTCCAGCCTCCTGCTTCTCAGGAGCTGGAAGTAAGGGAAACCTGAGTTAAGACACCAAACTCCCAAGAAAATGAAGGAGGGTGTAGTTTGGATTATGCGTAAATGTTTTTGTTTTCAAATTTAAAACATTTGAATGATGGGAGCACAAAAAAAAAAAAAAAAAAAAAAGAGTTGGGTCTTCTCCAGGGAACAAAGAAAAGAGAAAAATAAAAATACCAATGAAAGGTGAACTTGGCCTTATTGTCAACCTTCCTGGCAGTGGGAATTATTAGGTTATGAAACACAGCTCTCCCCATCTCTCCTGGGCCAGTTAGCCTTAGAACAAATTGAACCTGAAAAAGTGTCAAAATTCACAGTAGGAGCGCCCACTCAGAGCTCCATTTCTCTCTCTGAAGTAGGTTACTACATTCACCTAGGGAAATTTCTATTGAATTATAATTAGGTGGCTAATTAAAAAGTGGATTATCAACTATATTAAAATATGCTGGAAAGATGTGCACATCATTCATTCTTTAATTTAGGAAATCCATCTTTTCCTTAAAAAAAATTCTCACTGGGAAATTCCATGTATAATATGTACCTTTTCTTTTTTCTTCTTAAATCACTTTTATTGAAGTAAGTCTAAGATTTTTTGTTTATTGAGGCTATGGATTATTTTGGGCTTCCTCTGTTAATAAAAAGTATCTACACATCATAGTTACCATTCTTACAATAAAAACCAGTGGCTATGATAACAACCTCAAGGCAATGCAAGGTCTCCAGAAGAAATGGTAATAATTATTCGCTACTGATAAATGTCAAATGCTGCATGTATCATTTAATTCTCTCAACAACCCTGTGACATAATTTTCTGTCTATTAAACAGATGAGGAAACTGAGCTCAGAGAAGACAAACCATTCACGGTCACACAGCTTGAAGGTCATAAAGCTGAAATTCAAACTCAGGTCTCTTTGACCTTGAAGGTTTTGCATTAAGCAAGAGTTTTCCCTCTCTAAACTGTTTTAACATAAAGCTAAAACTATTTTGTTGCATTCAATTTGTTTTAAAATTGATAACATTTGTGTACCATATATAGTCAAGATCTTATGTTAACCAGAAGACCATATTTCCATTTGCCAGACAAATGATGTCCAGACATCAACTTATTTTGTAAAGTAAATGATCATCAAGGGGCGCCTGGGTGGCGCAGTCGGTTAAGCGTCCGACTTCAGCTCAGGTCATGATCTCGCGGTCCGTGAGTTCGAGCCCCGCGTTGGGCTCTGTGCTGACCTCTCAGAGCCTGGAGCCTGTTTCGGATTCTGTGTCTCCCTCTCTCTCTGACCCTCTCCCATTCATGCTCTGTCTCTCTCTGTCTCAAAAATAAATAAACGTTAAAAAAAATTAAAAAAAAATGATCATCAGGAGACTCATGAGCCATTTCTTACTAATAGCAAGAGTTAGAAAGTAATAGTCACCTGGTACAATAAGTTACTTTTTATTTGTCTTTTCCTGTTTTTTTCCTAATTTCTAAGAAGGTACAAATTAAATGATAGCCCATGGACTTTGGTACAATCCTATCTGTGAGTTTGGTAGACTAGTCAGGCATTAAGTGGGTCAGTCCATTCCTGAAGGCACCTAAAAATTGGACAGTCCATCTGATGACTTAGCAGATAGGCATTATTGTACTGCAATGGGCTTACTGAATTGCTTGTAGTACCCAGTCCTGATACCACCAGGGTGATTTGGAGTTTCTTATCAAACAAATAATGACAACAATAACAATGTAATTATACTAATATTTTTTGAGGGCCTACTGTATTTCAGACATTATGCTCATTACATACATGACTTCACTGTTCTCCAGTGTTTCTCAGTCTTGGCACTATTGACCTTTGGACCAGTGGACTCTATTTTGGGGGGCTGTCCTGTGCATCTTGTATAGCATCGTCCTTGGCTTCTACTCCCCAAATGCCCATATCACACCCACTGCCTCCAGTTGGGACAGGCCAAATCATCTCCAGGCATTACCAAATGTCTCCTGGTGGGAAAAAAAAATCACCCCTAGTTTAAACAAACCTCTGTTTTACTTCCTCAATAACTTTAGGAGGTTGGTACTATTAGACTAGTAATATTATTGATGAGGAAACTGTGGCTCTGTGAGTTTCAAGTAAAATGCCTAAGGTCTCACTGTTAATAAATTATAGAGCTGGAATGCACATAGATTGCCTGCCTCTTTTGAAGGCTGTTACTATGTGGTTCGAACTCACAAGTGATCTTCACTTCTGTATCTTGTTGTGGGGTGTGGCCCTGGGAGGGAGGAAGGCATGCACATGACATAGTATGTGGAACTTTTATTGCACCATGGCCTTTTATTTGGCAGATTAATTCCATTTTAATTGGAGTTCTGGAAACTAATGAAAAAAAATTACAAGTGTTAGATGGTCTGTTCTCAGGGTTTTTGAATCTGTCTGATTTAATTCTAACCAATTAGCATGCTATTATGGAGGAGTATTATGTTGAGAATCAATATTACACTAAACACTAATATTTTATTCAGTATTAAAAATTTATACGAGTGGTAATACATGTGCTTTATTTCTACTTTGTCTAAATGAGAAGAAATGCTTCCTTAGGGCGATTCCAACTACAAAGAAAATGTTATCTTCTTAGGATACTATTGGCATTATGCTTTACATAGATCATGACTTAAATGAATTAATAAAACTTAATTGAATGAAAATTGCTTCTTTTACTATAAAGTGTATGAATTTTAAAGTGTATCAAAAATTGTTCTCCATTTTATACTTATATCTCATGCTAGATGTCAATAAAAGTACATTATTGTCCAATATTGCCAAAAAGGTCAAAATAATTCATACTTATCCTGATTTTAGGATATCCTTCCTCTTTCCCTCCCTCCCTTGCTTCCTTTTCTTTCTTTGTCCATTTGGATACTCTATCCTTTTTTGATTCTTCTATAAACTTAGGCTGGAATTGGTACCCAAATGTATCCAGACTCTGCATTTTGTGTCTTTTTTGCAAAGAGGAACTAATAAGCTAGATAAACTATAAATGGGGTGACATGTAATAACCATGTAGAGATAGTTCAGTTAGGTATGATTTCAGAACTGAATTTCCAGATCACCTTTCCAGATTGTGCCCCTGGATGCCTTTCCCAGCATCTGGCCTTGCCAAGTACTTGGGTCTTAGATCCTGGGCCCACTGTGTATATCCTGTGAGGCGCTTCCTGGCCTCTCTTTCATCTACTTTTTCTACTCTCCTAAATTCATTAGCATTTTCAAGCTTCCAAACTTGGGCAGCACGGAAAAATTTCTACAGTTTGGATACAACAAAGGCATTTACAATTTTTGTCACTTATGCACTTTAATTCACAACTTCTCAAATATTTGAAAACTAAGAGAAAACAAACCCTTAAAAAATATCCCTAACTTGTTGAATTATTATACTTGTTCTTTAGTATTAGATTTAGAAAAGCTTTGCTTCATGTTTTAGTGATCTCCCAGCTGGGTTGGCAAGATCAATCAGTTAATATGCACATACCTTGAAAAAAACCACCCTTTGAGAAAAGGTCGCTTGTAATTCTAAAGGCGTATTAGAAGTTAAAAACTGCCATGCAAAATCAAAGCAAAAAAAAAAAATCATTGAATAAATTAAGCTAACCAAAAAATTAGAAATTGGAAGTATGTTCAGCATAGTAATCACCATTACAAATAGGAAAATTTAAACTAAAAAAAAACCATTTAATGGGTTGACTTTTCTAAAATATTGATTGAATTTCATTAATAACCATTTTATGCATATGGCTATTCTGAAAGTTCCTTTAAAAATGAAAGACTAATGCCTTAATGAGAGGTATTATTACATGAACATATTTGAATCTAGCTTATGAAAAATAGGACTTGAGAATTTAAAATGTGTGCATAAAATGCAAATGGATTTAATTAACTGAAAACCCATAAGACAGAACTTCTTCAAATAAGCAATTACTTTGGGGACTAATAGAGTAAATAGGATCCTGATTCATTAGCACAAATATCCATATGAGAGAAGGATCAGCAAATTTTATTCTTTAAGTTATTTATGCACACATGGTAATATCTCATTAATTTACGGCTTCAATAAATTTAAAATCTTTTGATAATTTGTTCATGAGCTGGGCTGATGTTTACCTTTGCTTTGCAAACACTTTACTTATAGGTAGGTAATATATGGTGTTTTAAACATTTATTTTCAATCTTGCATACACTTTTTAGACACAGAATAAACTATTTTCAGTGAACCTCAGGCACTTTACAAGCTCCTACACATATCCAATCTATATGCTAATAACAAAATGTTCATATGATTTATTATTACAGGTCTCCTTAAGGATTTCTACTTTGTAATGTTTTGTTGAAGTTACTACATGTAGTTTAAAGAATAAAAGCCACATTTATTTAAAAGTTATCTATAATTCAGCCTCCCCACAAATTCACATATGCCTCCCTCCCTAATTTGTTACAATGAATGAAATTTATTAATGAATATTCACAACTATACATATAGAATTTTTCCTTTAAACATTCATTAGCACATATAAAGAAAAATAAAATATAGTGAAGAGTGAAAATAACAGATGATTTTGTAGGTGGACAAAGGAATCAACTGTCTCAAATCATTTTTAAATCCTTCAGGCACAATACCTAGAAGAACTTGATAATGTTGCCCTTTCTTTAAAACCCGATTTTGTTCATGTGGGATGAGTCAGTTCTAATCACTTGAAAGGTGATATGTCTTTCCAGTTAAAGACAGTTAGTGCCCAGGCCAAATGGGGGTGGATGCTCCAAGCTAGGGCTTCTGGGATGAAGAGAAATGCCCCTGCACAGCAACCTGGCAGTTCTAAACCTTCCTTGTATGTGGCCATGTTCAGAGTCCACATGTCAGTTTTCACTAGAGAATTACAAGTGTATATAAAGTGGGTAGAAGAGTTATGTTAATTACCAAAACGCGTATGTAGTTCAAAATGACTCCAATTCTAAACCAGATAAAACATGTTAAACTAGAATTTATAAAAACCACAACTGAACTGAAAAAATGGAAATTCTCCTTTTTAATGAAATATTCTGAAGACAAATCTGGATATTATTCACAAGTCATGCCACCTTCATACCAGGAGCATTTCCATTTCTTTTGTAAATACTGTGAGGAAATTAGGAGGAGGGGAAAGGCAATTCTGTTACCCAAATTCATAGTTACTTACCGTACGAAGGGGGAACATAAGCTTCAATTCCATTTTCATAATTTAATCAAGAATACTGGATGAGAGGCCTCTTTCATGTGCTTCTTGAATGTTATAAAATCTGGGGAGGACATACAAAGATGGACTATTTCATCATCAAGAAGAAAACTGCTCAAAACAAGACTAGTTTCATATGTCAGTGATTAGTTTTCATTGGAACAAGAGCTATCCCAGCCAGCCATATGCCATGTACACATAGGCCAGCTGCCCACAGAAGTTTGAGCCACATAGGCTGAAATGACCACTCTGCCACTAGAGAAAGGTGCCCCAGGGTTGAATTCCACTCAGTGTTTGTCTGGGTGAACTTTATGTCCTTAACTTCACTGAGACTCTGTTCCCTCATGGCTCTGGTGGGAGTAATAAGACCAGCTAGTCAATGGCTTGTTCTGACAATCAAGTGAGATGATGTCTGGAAAGACATTTAGTTAATAGTGAACGTACTCATTTATGCCCTGGCTTTTCATCTTAAGGATTTGGGGTGACTTCCAAAAAGAAAAATCATGAAATATGAATAAAAATAACAAGGTTGAGAGTGAAAAAGAAAGGAAGTTCATTATGCTACCTATATATTGGTCAACAGTTGAAATAATTGAAGTTACCATTTGGATTTGAATTTCTTGGAAATTTAGGTAAAAGGAGAACATAATTTCTTCTGTAACACCTATTGTTAGGAGAAAAAATGCATTACTTCCCTCAAAGAAATATTCCTGACGCAAAATTCATGGAAAAAAAATTTCATGGAAAACAGGATACACGAACAGTGAAATAAAATCAACTATTTAACAAAAGCGGGAATGACTACCTACCATGAAAAATGAAGGGCAAAACAATATTTATGCTTGGAGGTAGTTGTTATTACTATAAAATCGTATTACTCCTAGAGACAAACATGAAGCTTGAATTATGGAAATCCTAAATATAAACCCGGCTCTCCTCCCTTGTTGTACCTTCCTAACACACACACACACACACACACACTCTCAGTAGTTGGGAGGAGTTTCCCAAGGAAGTCACTGACTGCTGATGACTCTAGGCCAGTCACTGCTCATTAGTAAATAGTGGGTAGAGCTGCAAGCCTGAAGTGTGAACCTAGACGTGATACAACACTGGCAGCTGCACAGCCCATTTCTTGGGGCCAATCCAGAAGGGAAGAAAGAATGATACAACCAAATGATTATACACTTGAACCCTGAACAATGGAGGGGTTAGGGGGTGCTGACCCTGTGCAGTCACAAATCTGCATATAACTTTTGACTTCCCCAAAACTTAAATACAAATAGCCTACTGTTGACTGGAAGCCTCACAGATAACATATGTTACATGTATTATATACTTTATTCTCATAAGCTAGAGAAAGAAAATCATAAGGCAGAGAAAATACATTTATAGTACTGTACTGTATTTATAAAAAAAATCTGCATATTAGTGGACTCCTGCATTTCAAACCCATCTTATTCAAGGGTCAGCTCTATAAATGAAACCTATCACAACATGAGTCCTTTTCCTTGAAGCTTTTTCTTGGCTTCCTTGAAATCTCACTTCTAATATTGTAGGAAATGCCTCAAATTTTCCTTCTGGCCCTTCTCCCTTCCTTAAGTGTGGGCCTTCACCAAGGTTCTCCACTTAGAAGCAATTTCATTTACACCCATGACTTAAATGTCTTAATACCTTTTTTCACGCTTTCTAGCTAGATCCTCATCCCCATCATCTCCTGAATTTGCTTTTCTTTCATACCTAATACCAGTGGCATTGTCCCTCTCCCTGGCTTGAACACCTGGCGTCCTCTTCATTCTACCCCATCACCACACCTCCCAAACACACACCTCCAACTGATTATAACCACTTTGTGCACAAGAAGCTCGACTTCCCCTTTCCGTGTTCAAGGCCGTTGTCATGGCAGAAATTCACCCACCATCCACCATCTATCTCCCATCCAGACAGGGGCCTCCCATCTCATGTACTCCCTGTTTCCAGTCCCCATTGATTCATAACTTTCCTGATGGTCCCAGTTTTCTTCCTAAACCTCATGCTTCCCCACTTGCCTGAAAACTTCTAACACTTCCAGTCACTGTAGGATCAAGTCTAGGACTCCTCAGCAGAGCTTTCCAGGATCCCAGATCTGTGCATTTACTGCTTTCCACACAGCCTCTCTAACCATACCAAACCATTTCTGCTCGCTTCTGGCTCCTCCAAAAAGTAGTTTTCTGCCACTGCGATTTTGCTTACTAGCTTTCTGCTATCTGAAAGTCTCATCTTTTAACACCCAGTTCCAATATTACCTCTTTCAGGGATCTTCCTGAATTCTTGTGTAAGAATTTATTGTACCTTTCTCTGCCTACCCAAGGATCCTTAATTTCAACCTAACTACAAAAATCCCATTTATAGTACTCTGACTTTATTTTCGATAGTTCTAAATAGAGCAGGGCCAAGAACCCTCATAAAGCTTATAATCTGGCCAGGGGAATACCGCTTTATTCACATTTCTAACTTCCATGGGGTAGTAATATTCAATATTCCAATATGTGAGTGCTCTATGAATTATACATTAGATGATTTCTAAACATCAAATAGTACTATGAGACGCTCTGAACATAGGCTTAAGAACACCATTCTAGAAGATATTTCCTGAATAAGTGATAGTAAAAGAACTGTCCAAATTTGGGACACAGAAGGAATGAAAGGAGAGAGGATGAGGGAAAAAAAAAGTACAGGTAGACATGTTCTTTTTCTCTTTTTTATCTTAACACAAACTTATTTGATCATTTCATAAAGATCAAGTAAGGTTTATATCTGAGGGAAGATGTTACATTTGTTTCAACGAATCAGATCACAAAATATTTAGTCATTATGCATTCGAGAAATAGATCCTATGTCAGATCTTCCATTAAGGCTGGAAAATTTCTTCCTGGTGCCTTTCTTAGCACTAGACACATGTAAGAGATTTTAATATTTGTTGATTAAGTGGTTGCTCATCCAGTTACCTCTCTCCAGCTGCCCTCCTATCTCTTGCTTCATCTTTCTAGCCAGACTACTGCAAGTAATTACCAATAGTCCTCTTTCTTTTCTTAACCTCCCATTGGCAGCTCACACCTCTGCAATCTGACCTTTGTCTCCTCACAGCGTTCACTGGCTGAGGTATTAACTTCTACTCTGTGGTCTCCCTGCTGCTCCCCACCTTCCACCCCCGCCAGTGGGCATGCTCAGACTTTTGTGTGGTAGCAGGTGCAGGGAGAGAAGTTGAAGTTCACCTCAAAGAAGTTGCCGAGAATGTGCCATACAATGTGTCAGCCCACAGCCTCCTTCTACAACATAGGGGTGCCAGCAAGTGGGTGAGGCGAGTCAACACTGCTTTGTGAACATTTGGTTTATTTACCCTGGTCACACTAGCACCACTGGGTGGAGGAACAGGCAGTGTTGTGCTCATAAAATTCCTTGCTGTCAGGTTCCTATTTTCTCTCCAGTTCAGACCCCAGGACCTCGACTCTTCTATTGTCAAAATCCACCCCAGTTCTTCTCTATAATGGTCAACAGCATGTCAAAATGACTTTCCTGTCTATCATGCTGGCTCCCCAAGTATCATGTTAAGAGAGATGTAAAATATGAAATGTGAAATATTCTCAAACAGGCATGACCACAAATAGAACTAGTTATAACTCTATTTCCCATATCACTTAGTGATTTCTTTTTATTTTATTTAAAAAAAATTTTTTTAACGTTTATTTATTTTTGAGACAGAGAGAGACAGAGCATGAACGGGGGAGGGGCAGAGAGAGAGGGAGACACAGAATCCGAAGCAGGTTCCAGGCTCTGAGCCATCAGCCCAGAGCCCGACGCGGGGCTCGAACTCGCGGACCGCGAGATCGTGACCTGAGCTGAAGTCGGACGCTTAACCGACTGAGCCATCCAGGCGCCCCTGATTTCTTTTTATTTTAATTCAAAACAATTCTCTCCTGATCAGTGCTCTCCACTCTTGCTAAATAAAATAAACAGTTCTCAATCTTCCACATTCAAGCCAACTGACCACTCCCACCCTCCTGAAATGAAATCCTTGCTCCCTTCCCCTCCCCACCCCCCAGCCATGATCCAGCAGTTTCCAGGGTTTCCTTCTATTTCTCTCACTATCCCTTATTTCATCCTTTACAGGCTCATCCTTCATTACTTGGATGCATGGATTTGAATTTCTTAAGACTTTGGTCCTAGCATTCTCTTCTACCACTCATTTTATAATCTTTCTCTAGGCCGTCATATCCATCTATGGATCATACCCATCATATCCACAACTATGAATTAAAGATGTGTCACGAGTTTATATCCAAACTGTAGAGCTTTCTGACAAGCTCCACACCCATAATCCAATATCTTTTTTGCTCTGTTCTGTCCTGTAATGTTTCCTGAAGAACTCAAACTCCACATGTCCAACTGAACTTAGCATCTGTCTTTGCAAACTTGTTTCTCCTCTAGCGTTACCTGACACTTCTCATGGGCTCCACATAAATATTGCAGAAGATGGCCTGTCAGTTTACCTCCTCTATGTCTCTTGAATCCATTCACTTTTTAGAAATCATGAACATCTCATCCTTCCTCCCCTTGGCCATGCTATCAGTATCTCTATGCTGAAAATGTTTAAATGGTTTGCATTACTATTCCCCTTGCCAACCCATACTCTGCATTCTAGCCAGAAATATTTTTTTTTTAATTTTTTTCAACGTTTATTTATTTTTGGGACAGAGAGAGACAGAGCATGAACGGGGGAGGGGCAGAGAGAGAGAGGGAGACACAGAATCGGAAACAGGCTCCAGGCTCCGAGCCATCAGCCCAGAGCCCGACGCGGGGCTCGAACTCACGGACCGCGAGATCGTGACCTGGCTGAAGTCGGACGCTTAACCGACTGCGCCACCCAGGCGCCCCAGAAATATTTTTTTGAAATACCAAATAGATGATGTAACTAATTACAATCTCCCTTCCCCTCCCCCAACCTTCACATTGGTCCCTAGGATAAAAACATATTATTCACTATGGCTAAAAAGCCTTTCATGGTGATGGCCCCTGATCACATCTCTGGACTCCAGCTGTTCACCCCTGCCCTCTGTACTCCAACCACTTGATTTTCCTCCGGTTTCTCACATTGCTTCTTCTTTCTGCTTTCCATACATCATGGCTTTCCACCCCTTCCACGTCATGCCTTCTGCCTGTACTCCTTGTCTAGTTGACGCCTATCATTTAGATCTCATTTTCCAGAACCTTGTGTCTCTTCTTTGTGGCATATTTAGAAGAGTGTCAGTTTCATACCTATTTGTGTCATCCTTTTATTGTCTGTCTTTCCCACAAGCCTGTAGGCCCAGTGAGGGCAGGGGATACCTGATGCAGTTCATTGTATGCTGAGAGTCCAGACATAGTGGGTACTCAGTAAAGTTGACTTTATCAAAGGCATGTGTATAAAATGAGTATGAAAATAAACACATATAAATTCAGCGAGAAAAGCCTACCCATTGCATAGCGTTTGAAAATTCTAAAGATAAGCACAGTATTGAGATCAGTAAAAGAGCATTGGGAACTTTTAGAGGATTTAAGAAATTAAAGTAGGAGGGCTTCCTTTCTCATACAGATTTAGTAGTGGGTAGATGGAAGTGACAGGGATTTTTTTGTTTGTTTAATTGGGTACAAAAGGTGGTTTTATTAAAGCATGGGGAGAGGACCCATGGGCAGAAAGAGCTGCCCTGGGATTCTGAAGAGCAATTGATTGTATACTTGGGAGTTAGGGGAGGTAAAGACTAGAGGAAGTGTCCAAAAGGATATTCATATGTTAAAGAAGACTCACAGGATCCTGGAGGCCTAGCTATTGTCAAGCTAAGGTTGATAGGGATTTTTTGAATGAAAAACTTCACTTGGGCCCAAGCAACTGCTTTAGCATGTAAGAAGTATGCCATGGTATGAAAGTAGTACTTGCCAACCCTATTCTTGAGATTTTTGCCCCTGCATATGTTGAACAAGAGCCATTGCAAGGAGAGGAAGGGATGACTGAGACCAGGGACATGCTGGGGAGGCAAAAGAGAGAAGAGGTTTCAAGAATGTTTTAGTCTCTGGATTGTGGATATTCTGCTGGTTATGCCTTTTTATATCCTTCCTTCTAAAATCCATGTCATTTCATGCAATATAATTGTCTCTACTTCCATATGGCGACAGAATTCTAGCAACTATATCAGGATCTCAATAAATAGGCAAACTGAAAATGTTGCATAAGTTGTTTTCCCTCACTTACTTTCCAAATAGGAACTCCCCAATAATAAAACACAAATTTTGTAAATTAGCATAGTATCAGTTATGAATGTAATTTTGCAATTATGAGACTAAAAACATTCCACAATGAAATAAGAAATGCCATCTGATTTTGATTTAACTCAAAGGGGGAAAAACACATTCCATTTAAGAATGACAAATAAAGCTGTCAATGTGATCCATTTATAGCCCCTCAGAGAATGCCACAAATCCACATAATGTTCTGAGAAGCTAGTTATTGTATTTGCTCTCTCAGAGAAGGCGTAGAAGTCCCTGACAGACTGTTATCCAAGGAAACTAAGGTTAGGGGGAATAACTTACATTAGTCAACATCCTAGGTGCATATGCCTTAAAGGGGAGAAAGAGAGCTTTAGGCACCTTATTTAAATAGTGTGCAGCAGAGGAAAGGGTGGGGGATAAGGAAGTGATGGGGTATAAGACAGTGGAGAAAACGGTTTTCCTCATCTGTCCCCACCCCTCCCCTTCTTAGTTCATGCGGTCTTACTGCCCTAAGGAGGCTTCTTTCTGTAAGGCCTGATAACAAAAAGAACAGAAGGTTATTACATCTTAATCATAAATGTCCAAAGTGCCAGTTATTTGTGAACATTTCTTATAGGTTATTTCAAGCTCAGGTACGAAGACACTTGCCATAAACAAACGTTGGAAATATAATCACCATTCCTTATTATGATAATAAAACTTCCTTCTTTTAAGAACCAGTTTGCTGTTAAATACACATACAGGTATTCATATTTAAGTATATATAAAATATGGCCCTCTGCAAGACATAACTGATTATATTTTTCTCCTTCACATTGGCTGTTAAAAAACTGAGAACAAAATTTGTTACTATCTTCTAGCAAGAGTGTTGAATTTCATGGCATAAATTTTGAGTATGAATCTCTCTACTGGCCCCATCTTATGTTCTTAGCCTTATTTTTTTTCCTTTGACTTATTTTTTCATACCTATTTGAAATATATTTTATATTGCTGTACAGTATGTATTTTTATTAGCCTTTCTCTATAAGCCTTAAATCCTTTCCAGCATATAAATAAAACATTCAACATTTATAGATAGCCTTTTTTTCCCTTTGGAGGGTTGCACAATTTTCCCAAGGCAACATATAATTTATTACGATAGTATTACTATAGATGCATGAATATTAACACATTGGGATCCGTAGTAATTAAATTTTTGTGATATTTAGTTTAATATTTCAGTTAGATTTTCTTTATATATATATGCATATATATATACATACATATATGTATATATATACATATATACATATATATACATATATATAAAGAAAATCTAACTGAAATATTAAATATATATACATATATATATATATTTTTTTAGAATGGGATTCCTAACCTGTGGTCCATGGACTCAAATTATGTGCAAAATTTTGAGCATGTAAAATTTCATTAATGAGGCACTTCATGATTTTAATCCAATTCTGAAAGTTGATTTTGACCCAAAAGGTATAAAAAAATTACTGCTCTGCAGTGGGATGACAGTAGAAGACCAAATATTGGTCTTCTGACATTCAACTAATTGACAGAATATTTACTGACTGCCTACTAAGTGCCTGGCACTGTAATAGATACTCAGTAGCATTTAGAGCAGTAGACAGCAGTAAACAGGTAGGCTTGACCTCTGACCACAGGGCGCTTCTAGTCCAGTGGGGATGAGAACAGATAACAAAAAAATGAACATAAGCAATATCTGAGGGGAGAACATTTGAGATGGAGGGAGCAGCTAATGTGAAGACCTTAAGGGAAATGTTGTTCTAGGAAATAGAAATATGAATGGTAGATCTCCGAATTCACTTTCAGTACTTCAGTCTAGAAATATCAGACTAATGATCTTATGCATGAAAGTTAGAAGTCTTTTCCTTGTTTTCATTCTTTTAGGAGTTAAAATTCCTAATGTGAGGGAAAAGTATCCTCAGAAAAAGAACGCGATGTATTTTACTATACACTAAATTCATTCAATAAATATTTGAGTCTACCATCTTGAAGGTACAATGGGACATGCCCTCAAGGTGCTCAGCACAGACCAAATAAAATATAACTGCCATACATGTAACTATAATGTACCTTAAACCAATCCTTATTGTTCTGTACTGTAGGTTTATGAGCCAACTAAATTCTAGGGCCCAGACGCTTTAATATATAGTTTGAAACCCAAAGCTCTCTAGAAAGGCACCAATCACCCTGTAAAAGTTGAAGATGGATGAGCTGGAGAAAGCAACACATAATGAAAATTGGGATTAGAAATTCTTTGAAATAAGAACACTGTACTCTGTGGTTTGGAAAATGCTCCAAATAGCCCTTGCTGTATAAATAAATAAATTAAGATGTGACTAAAGATCATAAATATCTCTCACATTTTTAGATGTTTTCCTGAAATAAATTCTTTATGCACATATTAAATAATATACTGATAAGATGAAGACGACACTGAGGTCACAGAATTCTATGTGACGCTTAACTGGGTACTGGAAACCACGTGAGAACTCTATGCCCATGCCCTTGGAGGTAAGGGAGATTATTAGTTCTATTTTACAGATTGGGAGAAACTGAGGTTTGGAGAAGCAAAGCAATGTGGTCACAAAGCTAGTCACAGGAGGCAGCAGGGATGGGAACCTCAATGGTCTGACCCCAGAGCCCTTATGGTCCCATCTTCGGTGTTCTCAGTCAGCTCTGTGGAGGCAGGTTGCTTCATGAATTATTTCTGATAAACTCATCCGCTTTGCAGTTTAAATGGCTTTGGGGAGCATTTTGAATGATTAGTCTGAGCTTATCATGTGCAAATTAATTTAAATATTAGCCAAAATGATATAGGTAAGATGGCAAATCTATTAAGAGTAACACATGCAATTAAAAAACGTCTCCTTGACTTGGGATCAGAGTATATGATTTAGATTGTCCTTAATATTCCCTCTTCTAGGAAAAATAATGAAGAGTTGAATGTATTTATTTTAAAATCCTCAGAAGTACAAACATTATTTTACTAACCAGTTTCTGCCTTCACAATTTTTGATAAAGAAATTTTAACTTGGAAAAGGGACATTTTAAAGCTTTCTCCAAATCCAGATCAAACAATCATTTTTCTCTTGTTTTACTCCCCCTGAAACCGCTCTTGCAGGCTGCTGGGCGACCACGCCCCCTTCAATAATAACAAGGGCAGTAGCAGCAGGAGCAGTGGATCATAGCCCCGGGGAACCCTGATTATATTATGTTATATTATCACATATTTATGCTGTGTCACCCACTGTGCCAAGCACCGTACAACTTCATTTTACCCTCACTACAACCCTATTAGCAGCTCCTTTTATTATTCCCAATTCCCAGCTTAGGAGATGGGGGCCCAGGGAAACTGCACACACACACAGAAGGCTTCCCAGCTTGTTAATGGAGGAGCTTACACCAGGCCTACTGACCCTACAGCTGAGGCTGCCTGCAATTTCTCTCTGTGATCTCCCTTTGTCTGATCCTCATCCC
The DNA here is from genome assembly GCF_014898765.1 of Herpailurus yagouaroundi. Lineage (NCBI taxonomy): Eukaryota > Metazoa > Chordata > Mammalia > Carnivora > Felidae > Herpailurus > Herpailurus yagouaroundi. The sequence goes on from NW_024412404.1 coordinate 3,072,969, forward strand.
TAACTGACACATCAGTAAAGACACACTTTTTCCCAGGATAGGCAGTCTAAACCCTTTAGAATTTAAGGCTGTCCACAAGCTGGGCTTTCAAAAACCAGCCCAAGCTAATTTTTCCACATTCCTTACTAAATACCCTCAAAGCCTAAAGGAACCTGCCTTCTGTGAAAGCTTTAAGAAGTCTCTTAAACCCACAATACAGCTAAACTCTTCTGCTCTTAATGGCCCAGTTCACATTCCACTTTTCCAAGCTACCTTCCAGACTCACCAACCTAAGTAGTCTGAAGAGCTGGCCTCTGCTGTCTACACTGTAGATGACTCTGATGTCCACAAGGGCTTTGGCAGCCTGGGGTGGGGGTGGGGGGTCCATGGAATAGTATGAGCGTTCTGTCGGAAAGTGCTCTCAGGAGCACATTCAGAGCTTTTATCAGTTTCTCAAAACTTAACAACCACTCAGCATTACTACCCCCCCTTCCCTGCCCCCCGCCGCCCCAACCCAAGTCCTGGAAACTAATAACATTAAATGCTAATGTTCACTGAGCAAGGTTCCCAGATTTAGCAAGTAAAAATATATGGGACATGCCTATACTAAAACATGATTTGTGCATTTGAAATTCAAATTTAACCGGGCATCCTGTGCTTGATCTGCAACCCTGTCCTTGAATGTTTTGTGGATATTAATCGTATCTCTCTACTATACTGAATATAGTCATCTAGAGGGCAGGGGCTTCATTATTGCTCCACAGAACTTAACACTTAACCTTTATTGCTAATTACTGATTTACTTTTGCAGTCCAATAGAAATATTTTGGAATGTTCCTGATTTGGGGCCAGTATCAAACATAGTAACTATATCATGGTTTTACATACATGGCTTTGGCTACAAGGAAACAGATTCCCATCATACCCAGTATGCTGTTTGCTAGATTGAAACACATTACACATCTTCCCCAATTATCTTTGTTTAAAAAAAACGTTTTGTAAGGAATCTGGGAAAATCAAAACATACTAAAATAATTACTGGATCTCAAAGTGAGGTCTTCAGACTATTTGATTGAGAAAATCTCGAAAGGTGTTAAAAATGGGTCCAATCTCAGACCTATTAATTCAGAAATGTGCAGAAAGGCTCTAAGCAATCTGGGTTTTTAAAAAGCCTTCCAGATGATTTTTATGCCCTCTAAAGTTTAAGGACTGCTTTTTTATGGGATGTAATACTCTAGCAAGGATTGCTCTTTAAGTTAGAGAAGAAAAGTTATTTTAGTCCTTAAAAACAAGCCATCATCATTTGGAGTTCAAAATATCAATCATCTTTTAAATGTATCTTGAATCTATCATGGTAGTGGTAAGTGCTCAGCACTGTCATTTTGCCATTTGGAGCTCTCCAGCATTTAAACAGAACTGGTAAACTAATGATAGGTATTAAAAGTCTGTCTGGTGGATCATTAAAATAGTAAATGAGTTACTGAAATTTATACAGGCCATACAAAATTTAAAACTTAGATTATCTGAAGTAGAATGTTCTGCTGTGTACTAATGTTGCTATCCAGGATTGGTCTGGAAACCTAAGCCTCTTTGGAATTTCTGGGGGGAAAAAGCATCACTACCTAAAGCTCCCTTCCCCTGTTCATTGGGTGGTCCCCGAGATTTTTGACTCCTTGGTGAAAGGTGTGCTGTTCTGGAAGTCAGGATGTATCTGTTACATATTTTATGTTCTGTGTGTCCTCATGAATAAAACAATGGTTTGGACCATTGGATGGTCTCCAATGCCCTTCTAAACCCAAGTTTTTATTATCATTCTGAGGTTCAGATTTCTCTGTTGTAAAGTATGGGGGTTGGACCATGTTCAGTGTGTCTGCTTGTCCTGTGTGTCCCAGGGTTGTCCTGCCGTCTCTGTTGCTATACTTGGATCCCCATTCATAATTCAGGCTCACTGTAACAGTGTAAGATTGGTGATACTTCATTTAGGTTTTCCCAGGGATGGGACGATATATTGGCCATTAGCACATGTCCTTTGTAGGAAATAATTATTCATTATAGAATTATAATCATATAATTCATAATTATTCAACATATACTAATTGATCATCAACTATGTGCTCTGTGTCACTGTGGTAGACCTTGGGAATACAATAATGGAAAAAGTCAGACAAGAGGAGCTCTGGTCTCACATGGCTTACAGTCTGATGGTGGGAATGATGGAGGAGAAGATAAAAACACCAACCACATATATGCTGATGTGTAAATAAAGTAAGTGCAGTTGGTCATCAGTGTTAGAAGGGATCACTAGGCCTGAGCTAGAAAACAACAGAAGAGTATTTAGGAAAAGTCTCTTGGAGGAGGTGATATATACTTGGACCCACAGGAAGGAAAAAAGACCAAGGAGGGGGTTGGAGAAAAGGTCAGGGCAGGGAAGAATATTCTGGAAGCCCGTGGGAGGAATAGTTTAATGTGGTTGGCATCTAAATATCCTTTCCATCTCTGAGAGATCATTTAATCCAAAACTAGAGAAAGGAAATCAAAGGCCCAGAGGGTTTAAGGTCAAATGGCCAGATAGTGGGAGAACTCTTCCATGCCTTAGTCTAGAACATAAGCCCTTCTTAGGGATCAGGCTCACAATGCAGCAGTAAGTACCACAATGCTTTGCTTCAAATCCTGGCTCTTTGCTTGTCCTTGGGGACCAGAGCTTCTTTGAGACTCAGTTTTCTTTTGTGTGAAATATGGATGACATTTGCTGCATCAGGGACTTAATGAGATAAGGTGGCGCAGTGCCTGATGTATCATAGCTGCCTGATAAATGCAAACTCTTTTGATTTTTCACCTAGTGCACTTTCACCCATACCAAGCTGTTGGAAAATAAGTAGGGCAGAGGTTAAGTTACTTGGATAAAGGAAGAGTGCTGGCAGAGGAGAAGTTCTGGAATACTGGGCTGGGGCCTGTTTAGCGGCTGTCCATCTGAGAGCTGAGTGGAGAAAATGAGAAGAAAAGGCCACTGAAGGTGGGAAGATGTCAAGGAAAGACATTCCCAACTTCATGGTTTTGCTCAGAGCTTAATCTGTTAGTGGTGAATCTAGAGTTGTCTTCATAAGACAGCGAAGACCATCCATAGTAATATTTATACTTAAAATTAGCATGTAAGAAGCAGATTTTACTTTAGGAAACCAGTAAGCAGAAAAACGACGTACTTTATTATTAAATACATGTAAAGAGAAAAATATGATGTTATCATGTCACTCAATCCACTGGGAACAAATTAATCTAATTATCTGCAGGATATTAAAATAATTGCTCATATTAAGGATGCTTAAAAACCAAGCCCATGGTATTGGAAGAATGAATAATTTATCCAAGTAACTATAAAGATTTTCTTCATTATGGACAAAACCACAGATTGAACTTCAGCCTTAAAATATGGAGAGGCATATTTCGTGGATTAAAGTGGACTATCTATAAGGCCACAAAATCTGTTTGCTCTCTCCTTAGAATTCCCCAAAACATAAGGGAATATTTATGGTTCAGGCACACTCAAACCAGGGCTGAATATTTCTTAGTTTCAGAAGTTCACTGGGTCCCTTTCCCCCCAGCCATAAGGTAAGTGCCATTCCATATATAACTTTTTGAAATGCTGCTTACTTTATGATTCTCTGCCGATGGTGCCTTATGGGAGAAATTTTATTTCAAAGTTTCATAGGATGTGAATTGAACTCATTATTTTACTCCAAACTCATTGTTTAATTGACAGGAAACATGCATTCTAAATCATCTTGTATGCATGGCAGAAGCAGCTACATAAATTTAACAATGGGTGGATTATTACTATTTTGCATATTTATGGAATTTTATATTCAGGAAGCATTTTACAAATCTTTTATTAGTTAATCCTTACACTTACGAGTGAGTCTGACAGGTGGTAAACAATGCTTTGGGTTTTAAATTGCCAATTCGTGAAAACTTTAATGGGGAAAAAAATCTACAGCATTCTTCCTTGCTCCCAAACTTGCCAAGAGCACATTTTTGATACTTTTTTCCTCTCACCAGGGACCAAGGCTAGAGGCCTGGAAGCAGGTTCGTGCCCACCAGAAACACAGTATTACAAAAAGGGTACATACTGGGCTCTGTCTGGGGTCAGGTGGCCAACACCAGGGGAAACCTCACAGACACCAAGGTGATTATTGACAGCGTTCCCAACAAAGCTGCATCCCAGTAATAGAGACATAGAAAAACACGTAAGGAAGCAATTTTTCTAGAACTACACAGTAAACTTGGTTTTTAGTTCTAATGAGGCCATACCTACTGGACTCACTATGTAATGCCATCATCAGTTCTCTTAAGATGAATGCATGTATATTAAAAGAATAAACCTAACTCAAACTAAAAGAGTGTATTTCCTTTTTTCAAAAAGTCACAAGTTAAAAACGCTAAGCTCCTTTGAACACTCACTTCAGACTTTTCGGATCCTCCAATCTGCCCCTCCTCCAGATACCAGAGATGTTGGAGAGCAGGGCACGAAAGCCTCCGTGGATCAGTCTCATTGTTGACCCAAACCTTTTACAGCCTGGGGCTTTCAGAGCTAACAAACCAAGAAAAATCAATCACACATCACCTGAGGGCTGGACACGAGGAGCCACAGATGCTGCACCTACTTTCTGAAGACTCCAGCTTGGACATGTCCTGTCCAGATTCTAATCTCTTCTGACTGACAGTGACTCTATCCCTCTAATCCCTCAGGCCCCCAATTCCGCCTGCCTGCGGGGGGCGGAGGGGGGTGGGAAGAGAGAGAGAGAGAGAGAGAGAGAGAGCGCGAGCGAGTGTGTGTGTGTGTGTGTGTGTGTGTTGGACAGTTAGGTTGGAGGGTGCAGAAAACACCCGAAGTATCTCGGAAGCTAGCACCCTCTGGGGCCCTGTGCTTTCTCAGTGCAGCTGGCCAGCTGTCAGGAGGTCAGCGTAAGGTAACCGGGTCACCCCCACCCCTGCCCCTTTCAGAGGTGCAAAAGGATGCTCCAAGCCCTCGCGTCTGCGGATAATATGGGTGCGCACACAGGGGGACCTTCTGAGTAACACCTCCCACCCAGGAGCGTCCCTCATCCCCCACCCCCACCCCGGACGCGTCCCCGCCCCGCCCTTGCCGACTCTACCTGCGGACGCTGGAGGCGCGGCGGCGACTGCTGGCGGTGCTGCCGGCGGCCGCTCTGGCTATGTAAGGCCGCCTGACCCCACCCTCTCCCACCTCGGGCGCCCCCCGCCCTCCAGCCACCGCCCGGCTAGGTCACCTCGCTGCGGCCCGCCACCGCCTCTCCGCGGGGCGGGGGCTGCGGGGCCCTCCCCACTCTCGCGGCCTGCTGAGACTTTCGGGCGTGGCCCTGGGCCGCCCCCGTCCCCCCGCCCCCCCCGCGGCCCCCCGGGTGCCGCGCCCCCCCCCCCCAGGGCCCCCTCCCCCCCAGCCCTTGCCAGCCCAAGTGCGTGTGGCCCCGCCCTTGTCTGTGCAGGGCCGGAGGGACCTCGCCCCAGTGTCGGCGTCCCCACGACCCACCTCTGGGACTCTCGTGGGGCGCCCGCCAGCAGGGGGGCGACTCCTTCTACCAATGGAGGCCAAGTCTGGGGAAAGTTTCTGGCGGTGTCAAGGGTCAGCCTTTTCTTGTAGGGACGTTCTCTAGCAAAGAGATAGAAACCCAGGCGATTCTATCTGCGGTTTCTGCTGACATCACAAACCACACATCACTCGGTGTCGTGTTGGGTAGTTTACACAAAGAGTCTCTATCATTACTGCAGCCGCCTGCACGTTCCCCTTTCAAAACCCCAACCGAGTGACATTTCAGCAGAACGGTTAAAGGAACTTAATTTTTAAATAAAAAGTTACTGCTGGAAACCAGTACATTACATACTAGCTCTGCCCCAAGTTCCAAGTATGGTCACGTCTGAATAATTCCAACCTTTTAGTGACGGGGATTATATAGGCCAGTCACTACTTTACACCCCCAAATCTCCACAACTTTTTCTATCTTTAGTCTTCAGTCTATTTACCTCGCTATATGGAGGAGTGGTGAAAATGAAATGCAACAAAAACAATTTGAATAGCTTTTAACAGCTGGTATAAAAGTTTATGGCAGACACAGCCTGCAATCATTGAAAATAAGATTTGAAAATTATCTGTAGACCTCACTCTTCAGTTTTGCCGTTTTGCTTGAGTTTGAATTACAGAAGGTTGGTGGTATGTATTATTTTTAGCAGAAATACTTTTCTAAGAATTATTAAACAGATTAAATGTATAATATGGTTATGATATCAGATCAGGGTAAAACTCCATTTACAGAAGAATGTGTTAACCACCTGATAGGAGACACGTCCTTTTGGTGTAGTACAATTGGTTGTGTCTTAGAATTTAAATACTAGAAAAAGGTAACTTAGAAAACATTACAGAATCTTTATAGTCCTACCTGCCATCTAATGAGAATACTGCCTTCTTAGCACCCTATTTCTTTCAATTGCTACTTATAAGATGTAATTTCAAGATTGCTCAAAGCTTATGGATATTTGTTCATAAGTATTTAATGAGGTCTCAAAAACTGCCTGGCATTGACCTTGGTGCAGGTGATGTAAGAGTGAACTAGATAGAGAGATGTAAGTCCTCCCTTCCAGGAGCTCACATTCTAATGGGGGAGAGATAGCTACTAAATAGACAAGTGCAGACATAATTAATGCACCTATGAAAAGTTGTATGTGGAAGTATGGAGTGCTAGGAGAGGACACCCTCCAAATGGTCTTTTAGATTGCTATTTTGTTTTGAACCCTAGAATTATTGCAATGCTGCAAAGATTTTTTTTTTTTGCTATCCTTTCTTTCATATCTCATATTCAGTTCATCAGGAAATCCTGATAGCTCCAGCTTCAAAATGTTTTCCAAGTCTAACCCCAACTACCCCTCTTCCAAACCAGCAGTGCCCATTTGGATTTCTGAAAAAGGCTCTGAACTTGTCTTACTGCTCTTAATCTTGCCCCTATGGTCTATTATCCATGTAGAATTTTGGATGACCCTTTAAAAGTGTGTGTATTAGCTCATGCCAATCCTCTGCTCAAAAAGCACCCCATGGCTTCCCATCACTCAGTCACTTTCCATGGTGACAGTTCAAACTTGACCTTAGCCACCAAGGCCTTACATGTCTGCCACCCCACCTCTCTTTACCTCTTTCTCCATCACTGTCCCCTCCCCAGTCCTGCCACCCTCACTGGCCTTTCTGCTGTTCTTTCATCCCTTAGGCTCCTGCATCTTGGTCGTTGAGCCTGAGACACTTTCTCTAAATATTTAGAGGCTTGCTCCTCCGTAACATCAGATATTTTCTCCCTTGTCCTCATGTCAGAGAGGTAATCCCTGACCACCTATTCTAATATAATATACATGTGCACACATGCATGTGCATGCACACACACACATACACATGCATACATTTATTGTTTGCTGTGTCTCCTCTAAAATGAGAACAACAATGGTTATAGTGTCATGCACATAGAAGACAAAACATAAATATTTGTTGAAAGAAAGCATATAAATTATGTAGTGGACTGAATGTCTCCCCAAAATTCCTATGTTGAAGCTCTAACCTCCAGCGTGACCATATTTGGAAATAAGGTCTTTATGGAAGTAATTAAGGTTAATGAGGTTATAATTGAAGGGCCCTGATCTGATAGGATTAGTGTCTTCATAAGAAGAGACACTGGAGAGCTCGCTCTAGTACTTAGGAAAGGCCATATGAACACACAGTGAGATGGCAATGGTCTGCAAACCAGGAAGAGAATTCTTACCAGGAACTAAGCCCACAGGCAACTTGATCTTGGACTCCCCAAATTCTAGAACTGTGAGAAACATATTTCTGTTGTTTAAGTCATCCCATCTATGGTATTTTGTTATGGCAGCGTCAGCAGACTAAGACAAATTATGAAGAATGTTAAAGAAAGAGTTTAGATACCATCTACACTCATACATTATATTATATATTATAGCTAATCATTTCAAGATTACTAATGCACAAAATGGTGTGATGGTGTAACTTTTAGCCAATGAACAAACTTTGGAGCACCTCCAAGGATCATTGAGGTTTGAAGATTAATCTTACCTGGACACAAGAATAGAGTTAAGTATTTAACACAAACAAATGCCTTTTATAACTTTGTTGTTGTTTGTTTCTGAGGGCATGAATGACTGAAGCTCGAAGGAATAAGAATGGTCTAGTCACTATCGTGAAAAGTGCTGTTTCAAGAGAGTACAGCCTCTAAACTCCATAAAAGTTTCCTACTGGTCAAGCTGAAGGACTCTTAAGCTGTGGTGTGCCTAGAACATAATCATGGCCCATTGATATTCAAGTAAAGTAGCAGATGCTTCAGGTAACAGCTCTCCTTATGTACTACAACTGCTTATACACTTTATCTCCAAAATAGGCTGTGGGGAGTAAACTTTGAACTTCTGTTTATGTTTTTTTTTTTTAATTTCATAAAACCTAAGCTCTTGCAAGTGTACAATATGCAGATTGATACTGGCCTCCCAGTTGCCCATAGGTCCCTTGGTCTCCTGTCCTCCCTCACAGAGGAATCTTGAAGAAATACTGGGAAATCCATAGTGTGGAGCAGCTAACATGTGATTCCTGCTCTTCTTTCAATTACATTGTGTTGCGTCTTACTGATTTTATGTTTGTTCATTTAAGGAATTAAGGATTCTATTATTCAGTATTAACTAAACCAGCAGTTACAAAATAGAAAAGTGGCTTCAAAGGATTTTTGTAAAGAAGATAATACTAATAATACAAGCATAAGCAAACAGGAAATTGGTAGAATTGAAGCTTCTCTGACTGCAGTAAGAATTCTTTGACATAATGGGAGGTTAACAAAGTTGATGATTTGCTTAATTCAGTCTACCAAGAAATCAGCTTCTCTCTTTCATTGAAATGATCAAGAAGGCCTATGAAATATGGATTTAAATCTAATTCTGTTAACAATGAGCCTTGCCTTAAGTATATATTATACTTTGAGTCATAGGCTAATGATAAAATGAAGCACCGTGACTAGCATAAAATAAATATCTAGTTCATCATTAAGTGATTTTTAACACTTTTATTTATGTATATATTTCATAATGTATATTGGCATATGCAATAAGTGATCTGGTTAATAAATTAATAAATGAATAAATATTGGGAATATATACTGAACATTTTAACCGATGGACTGTCTATCAAAAGTGTTTGCGAATACTGATTTACATAACCAGGGGTAAAATAATTCATTAGAACCCAAAACCCTGCTCCTGAAAGAAAAAAGTGAATAAAACCAACTAATTAATCAGAAAATACCTATTCAGGGTATATCCAGTACCTTTTTTTTTATATCTTTCTTCTGTTTTCTCTTTTGATCATTCCACAGTTTCAAGGGAAATAAGAGGAGAAGAAGCCCTGTTAATTTACTATGGTATTTGGCAGCAGAAATTAAACTTGCCAAATAAAAGTAACTTGGGGTCTACTTTGGAGTGTTGGCTTACCTTGTTATTCTAGTTTTGAATTACAATAGCTTATAATAGTATGACTTTATATTCACCTGTCTTCTTTAAATTAGTTGACTTTTCTCTTAGAATGGAATGTACCCACAGAGTCTGGGATTTGAAATAATATGAAAACCCAGTCAAACTCTTCTGACTGTTCACCCATAAGAAAGGTTTTCCCTGTTTTTTGCAAGCTCTTGAAAACTTCTCTTCTCCCTACTCTAAGACTTACCGTGTTTATCTGCAGGATAAATTTATAATTTTTCAGTTATTGAGCCACAACATTGTGTAACAATTGGTATCAGCATATTGTTACTAGAAGGACTTTCTGTTTAGTTCTGTTTTCTTAGATGAGTATCATTACACTATAACGTTTGGAGAGTCAGGGGAGGCTGGACTACAGTTCATTGTGTGAAAAAAGCAGCTGAGGCTTGGAATACCACAGGGCCTGCCTGCGGTCAAAGCTCTGAACCTTCTGACTTCTCATTCTGAGTACTTTTCGTTGTGATATGCTACCGCAGAATGCGCTGGGTGAGAATGTTGTTTTTCTTTCCAAGTATGAGTTAGAGAAAGTAGGACACGTTGGACGATTCCTCACTGTATCCATACACACATGTGTCTGGCAGCCCAGGGTGTTTTAGTTCCTCCAAAAACCCCTACCGCAAAGGGTGCCCACGAAGGTGAAGAGATCATTCTTTCCTAGAGATTTATTTTGCGATTAATAAAGGGTGACATGAGGCCTTAGAGATTATTTTATTTTTATATTATTTATTTTCTTTTTCTCCTTGGGGTCTCAGAATTTAACTCAGCACTAAACCACTGCCAGCTCCTGTTTTCCTAATTAGAACTTTAACCTTCACAAAATAATATTATTTTGGTAATATAGTCTTAATGAAAAATAGTAATAGAAATATCAGTAAGACACAGGAGGGCAGAATACTTTAAACTAGTTGGTGGGGATTATTGGTTACTACTTAGCAATAATATCTAATAGTTTGGTAGAAAATTTTTGAGAGTGATGGAAACCTAATTTCCTGAGGTACGTAAAATAGGACCAAATAAAATAGTGAAGAGTGTATTGTAAAGATAATCTAGTTGCCCAGATGGGCTTTCCTTAGTTACAGCTTTTATGGCTCTTGAAATGTGTGTGTTCTTTATTCTTTTATGAGAAAGTAAAGATTTTCTTTTTCCCAGGGGCAAGAAGTTACCCTGCAGTTTAGTTGTTAAAATACGCTGAATATTTTTTCTTTGTTACTTCTAGGGCACTTATATTTATTCTGGAACACACCTTAGTTCTTGTGTTTTCCCCCAACATTTGAATTTCTGGCTCTAGACTCCAGATTTTAATCTTGTTAGTTGTATTTCTCATGATATTCCTGATAAGCTAGTTAATATTAGATTTTATGGCATGGATTAAAGTAAGAAAATGCTATAATTTCATAATCTTATCTAACTTGGATATTTCCCCCCTCCCAAACTTTGAAAGTTGCAGTAGGGTGGAATATTTCTGAAAGGAATTTGGAAATTTATCTGTAGTCCTACAATTGTGACTTGTAAATTCTATAACCAAATTCCATGGATTGTGAACAAATTTTATTTAATTTTCTTATTAACAAAGTCTCGAATTTTTAAAGTTTATATTTTTACAGTACTATGCCTTTTGGGCTTTATTACAAAAGATAACATTGGATGGTAAAATATATCTCTGTAATGTCTGTCCAGATGGATTTTGTACAGGTGGCACCATATTTTCTCCTTCCATAAAAGAAGACAAGTCCTTGATTGGAGGATTCTGTATGTTTCTTTCTCAATATGCTGTGCTTAATAAAATTATTTGATGGTGGTAGTGTTATCCATCTTTCACCTATAACATGCTTTGTGGGGAGAAACAGTAGAGCCTGGAATTTTGAAACCATTACTTTACAATGCCAATACAAGAGAGGATATTTCACCTTGGGAGGACATCTCCAACCTGAAGAGATGACACTCCTAAGTATAACTAAATATTAGTAAATTAAAATCTGACCTTGAATTTCCCACGAACTCCATATTTCCTGGGATAGAACTGATTGCAGATGATGCAGAAAATCCATTTGCTTTTAGAGTTTTTGTGCTTTGGCCTTTTAGAGTACCTTATGCAGGCATGTCTTTCTAGTGTCTCCATATTCATTGTTAAAACTGATGCATTATCTGTGCTTTAAAAAATTATGTGGTAATCGTGGCACTTCCTCCTTCCGATGTGGCTCCTGTTGCATGTGGAATTCAGCTCTCTTAGCCTTGGCAGCGAGGCCCCGTAGGACCTGGCCATGCCTACCTTTTTCGTCTCTTCTACATATCTTCCCCTGGGTCACTAACACCTCAGTAACACCAGACACCCTTCTGTTTCTTGAAGACAGCACACTCATTCCTGACCCTGTACCTATGAATGGGATGTTCCTCAGTCTGGAATGTTTCTAGCCCAGATTTTCAAATGATTGGCTCCTTTTCAATATTCCTCTCCTCCTCTCATCTAATGTTGCCACCCACCCTTCTAGTCCTTCTTCATTACTTTATTTTTTTTTCTTCATAGCACTTATCGCTTCCAGAAATGATATTATCTATTTGCTTGCAACTTTATGATATGATCTCAATTAGAATGCGCAGAACCTGGAACGTACTAGGTGCTCAGTTATACACACACACACACACTTTAGAGAGTGTGTGTGAGCAGGGAAGAGGGGAGAGGGAGTGTGAACAAGGGAGAGGGGCAGAGAGAGAGAGAGAGAGAGAGAGAGAGAGAGAGAGAGAGAGAATCTCAAGCAGGCTCCATGCTCAATGTGGAGCCCAATGTGGGGCTCTATCTTACGACCCTGGGATCATGACCTGAGGTGAAATCAAGAGTCTGACACAACCAACTAAACCACCCAGGAATCCTGTCAGTAAATATTTATTTTTAATGAAAATATGGAAGCAGCAATAGTTTAAGCTAAAAGGGTAGGATTGAGATCTGTGATTAAATTCTGGCCTCTTGCTGAATAACCTTTCTCCAGTTCGTTGGTTGCTTTAATCATAATACGGTGATAAAAATACTGATCAGTGAAGACTGTTGTGGGGATTAGTTGAGGTGATGTATACAAGGTGCTTATCATATGCCTAACACATGACAATTGCTCACTAAATAGTAGCTATAATAGTTTTTCCTTCAGATGGGAAAAGAACAGGGTGGGCTAGATGCCAAGTACACTCTGAGCTCTAAAGTATGCCAGAGGTAAAAAGCCAGGAAGAAAATTCTTTGATTAAAATCAAAAGCACAAACCTACAAAGTTCAGAATTTGGGTAGAGCAGGTGGGAGCAAGAAGCAAGGAAGAAACAAAGGTAGAAGGCTTAAGACAATTGCCACCAAAGCGATGGATCAGAGTGCCCTGAGCCCATTTTTATTGGAAGGATTGTACATGGACAATCCTATTTGGCTTAAAACCCCAGGAACAAGTCTAGAAACAGATTGTCTTAGTAGCTGGACCCTATATTACTTTGTTGGTTAAAATTTGAAACTATTTTGGATATTTTATGTATCCTGTCTGAAATAATTGAAAGAAGCCCAGTTTGATTATTCTGTAAACTATCCTCTTATATTTATTATCTTTCTAATTTCATTCTGAAACTTGAAGGTCAGATAAACCTAACTTAATCACTTGATGGTAGTTGGTCCTAACAATATAGGCGCTAGCAAATAATGGGCAAACAAAGCCCTATTGAAAACAATTTAATCTTTGATTTTTTTTGTTTGTTTTTTAATGTTTATTTTTGAGAGAAAGAGAGAGAGAGAAAGAACAAGTGGGAGAGGGGCAGAGATACAGGGAGACACAGAATTTGAAGCAGGCTCCAGGCTCTGACCTGTCAGTACAGAGCCTGATGCAGGGCTCGAACCCACAAACCCTGAGATCATGACCTGAGCCGAAGTCAGATGCTTAACCAAGCCACCCAGATGCCCCAATCTTTGATGTTTAAAAAGAAAAAGAAAAAGAAAAAGAAAAAGAAAAAGAAAAAGAAAAAGAAAGAACAGCATAATTATCATGAGAAAGAAGTCAGAACTTTGTTAGAATTTCTTACACATATATGTGATTTTGCTTCATCAAACTGGATTAATTACATATGGATGGAGGGGTCAGGGCCAAACACAGTATCTCCAGTGTTCTGGCCTCTAAAGGTTTTGATTCAATCCTCTCTAGACATGTTTTAGAAAATAAGATTGGGGGTTTTAGACCTATCTCAGATCCCAGTTTCAAATTTTCAGCCTCAAACCCCAAATAACTTTTCCCTAAAACTGAACCAACCAAGGAAAACCAAAACCAGAATCACACAACCACAAACCCAAATCTTTTGTGGAAGGAGTGTGTGTGGTGGTGGTAGCTGGGAGGATGCTATGAGTTACAAATTTTTTTCCAGGTGCACAACATTATACTTTGGCATCTCTATGTACTCCAGAATTATCACCATTAAAGCCTATTTATCATCTATCACCATACAATTGGCCCCCTTCACCCATTTCACCCACCTCCCAATCTGATTCCACAAAGGTAGCCACCAGTCTGTTCTCTGTATCTACAAGTTTGTTTTTGTTTTCTTTTGTTTGTTTTGTTTTTTTAGATTCCACCATATGCATGACATCATGTGGCATCTATCTTTCTCCATGTGACTTATTTCACTTAGCATAACACCTTCAGAGTTCATCTGTGTTGTCACACATGGCAAGGTTTCATTGTCTCTTATGACCGAGTAGTATTCTATTGTGTATATACACCACATCTTCTTCGTCCATTCATCCGTCAATGGACATTTAGGTGGTTTACATTTTTATTTTTTATTTATTTATTTTTTAATATGAAATTTATTGTTAAATTGGTTTCCATACAACACCCAGTGCTCATCCCAACAGGTGCCCTCCTCAATGCCCATCACCCACTTTCCCCTCTCTCCTACCCCCCATCAACTCTCAGTTTATTCTCAATTTTTAAGAGTCTTTTATGGTTTGGCTTCCTCCCTCTCTAACTTTTCTTTTTTTCCTTTCCCTCCCCCATGGTCTTCTGTTGTTTCTCAGGATCCACATAAGAGTGAAAACACATAGTATCTGTCTTTCTCTGTGTGACTTATTTCACTTAGCATAACACTCTCCAGTTCCATCCACGTTGTTACAAAAGGCCATATTTCATTCTTTCTCACTGCTAAGTAGTATTCCATTGTGTATATAAACCACAATTTCTTTACCCATTCATCAGTTGATGGACATTTAGGCTCTTTCCATAATTTGGCTATTGTTGAAAGTGCTGCTGCCATAAACATTAGGGTACAAGTGCCCGTATGCATCAGCACTCCTGTATCCCTTGGGTAAATTCCTAGCAGTGCTATTCCTGGGTCATAGGGTAGATCTATTTTTAATTTTTTGAGGAACCTCCGCACTGCTTTCCAGAGTGGCTGCACCAGTTTGCATTCCCACCAACAGTGCAAGTGGGTTCCCGTTTCTCCACATCCTCTCCAGCATCTATAATCTCCTGATTTGTTCATTTTAGCCACTCTGACTGGCGTGAGGTGATATCTCAGTGTGGTTTTGATTTGTATTTACCTGATGAGGAGTGATGATGAGCATCTTTTCATGTGCCTGTTGGCCATCTGGATGTCTTCTTTAGAGAACTGTCTATTCATGTTTTCTGCCTATTTCTTCACTGGATTATTTGTTTTTCAGGTGTAGAGTTTGGTAGGTTGTTTACATTAAAAAAAAATTATTTACTTATTTTGAGAGAGAGCAAGTGCAAGTGGGGGAGAGGCAGAGAGAGAGGGAAAGGGAGAGAAAGAATCCCAGCTCAGTGTGGAGACCAACGCAGGGCTCTATCTCACAACCATGTTATCATGACCTGAGCTGAAATCAAGAGTTGGCTACTTAACCGACTCGGCCAGCCAGGCGCCCCAGTTGTTTATATTTCTTGGCCATTGTAAATAATGCTGCAGTTATAATAAAAGTACATTTTATTTTTTTGAATCAATATTCTGTATTCTTCAGATAAATACTCAGAAGTGGTGGCAAGCCTGGGTGGCTCAGTTGGTTAAGCATCCAACTCTTGATTTCAGCTCAGGTCATGATCTCATGGTTGTGAGATGGAGCCCCATGTTGAGGACAGAGCCTGCTTGGGATTTTCTCTCTCTTCCTCTTTGCCCTTCTCTCTCTCTCTCTCTCTCTCTCTCTCTCTCTCTCTCTCTCTCTCTCAAAATAAGTAAATAAAATTTAAAGAAGTACTCAGAAGTGGAATAGCTGGATCATATGGTAATTCTGTTCTTTATTTTAAGGCATGTTCATACTGTTTTCCATGGTGGTTGTACCAATTGACATTTCCATCAGCAGTGTATGAGGGTTCTATTTTCTTCACAACATTGCCAACACTTGTTATATCTTGCGTTTTTGATAATAGCTGTTCTAACTTGTATGAGGTGATATCTCATTGTGGTTCTGATTTGCATTTACCTAATAATTAGTGATGTTCAACATCTTTTAATGTACCTATTGACCATCTGTATGTCTTCTGTGTAAAAATATCTGTTCAGTTCCTCTGCCTATTTTTTAAATTGGGTTGTTTGCATTTTTGTTATTCAGTACATGGATTCTTTATATACTTTGGGTATGAATCCCTTGTTGGATATATGATTTTCAAGTATCTTCTCCCATTCAGTAGGTTTCCTTTTTGTTTTGATGATGGTTTCTTTTGCTGTGCAGAAGCTTTTTAGTTTGATGTAATCTTTTGCTTTTGTTTCCTTCGCTTTTGGAGTCACATCCACAAAAGTATTGTAAGACCGATATTGAGGAACTTACTGCCTATGTTTTCCTTTAGAAATATGTGGTTCAGGTCTTAACTTTTGTGTATGGTGTAAGATAGTTCTAGTTTCATTCTTTTGCATGTGGCTATCCAGTTTTCTCAGCACCATTTATTGAAGAGACTGGCCTTTCTCCATGTATGTTCATAGCTCCTTTATCATAAATCAGTTCTCCATATATGTGTGGGTTTAATTCTGGGCTTTCATTTCTGTTCACTCATCTGTGGATCTGTTTTTATGCCAATGCCATACTATTTTGATTACTGTAGCTTTGTAGTATAGTTCAAAATTGGGACCGTGATACCAGCTTTGATCTTTCTCAAGATTGTTCTATACAAATTTTTGAATGATTTGTTCTAATTCTGTAAAAAAAAATGCCATTTGAATTTTGATAGGAAATGCACTGAATCTTTGGATTACTTTGGGTAGTATGGATATTTTGATAACATTAATTCTTCCAGTCCATGAGCATGGAATATTTTTCCATTTATTTGTGTTTTCTTCACTTTCTTTCACTAGAATCTTATAGCTTTCATTGTATAGATTTTTCACTTCTTTGGTTAAAGTTATTCTTAGGTATTTTATTCTTTTTGGTGCAATTTTAAATGGGATCTTTCTAAAAATTGCTTTTCTGATAATTTGCTAATTCAGTATGGAAACACCACAAATTTCTGTATATTGATTTTGTATCCTGCTACTTTGCTGAATAGAGTTATTACTTATTTATTTTAATACATTTTTGGTGGAGTCTTTTGGGTTTCCTATATGCAGTATCGTGTCATCTGCAAATAGTGGGTTTTATTCCTTCCTGTCCAAATTGGATGACTTTTCTTGTTTACTTTTCTTTTTTCCTTTATCTAATTGCTGTGGTTAGGACTTCTAATATTGTGTTGAATTAAAGTGGCAAGACTGGGAATCCTGTCTTATTCCCAATCTTAGCAGAAAAGTTTTGATTTTTCACTGTTTAGTATGATGTTAGCTGTGGGTTTGTCATTTATGGCCTTTATTATGTTTATATGTTCCCTTTATACCTACTTTGTTGGGAATTTTTATCATGAATGGATGTTGAATTTTGTCAAATACCTTTTCTGCATCTATGGAGATCATCATATGTTTTTTATCCTTCATTTTGCTAATTACACTAACTTTCTTTTAATTTCCATTTGCATGGAATATCTTTCTCTATCCCTTCACTTTCGGTCTCTGTGTTCTTTCCATCTGGAGTTAATCTTTTGTAGGAGGTTATAGATGAGTTTTGGGGGTTTTGTTTGTTCGTTTTTATCCATTCGGCCACTTTTTGTCTTTTGATTAGAGAGGTTAATTTATTTACATTTTAAGTAATTATTGATATTTAATAAGTATCAATTATTGTTAATAAGTATTGTTAATAATAAATACTTAATGGCTTATTATTGTTTTGTTAATTGTTTTCTGGCTGTTTTTGTAGTTCCTCTCTGTTCCTTTTTCTCTCTTCCCTTGCAATTTGGTGACTTTCTTTAGTGTTAGGTTTAGATTCCTTTGTCATTTACTTTTGTGTATTTACGATAAGTTTTTGCTTTGTGGTTACTGTGAGGTTCACATATAACTTCCTATGTATATAATGGTCTGTTTTGAGTTGACAGCAATGTAAATTTGAACACATTCCTCATCTTTTATATTTTTCATGTAACATTTTACATCTTTTTATTTTATGCATCCATTAGCTAATTATTGTACATTTAGTTAATTTTACTATATTTGTCTTTTGACCTTTATGCTACCTTTTTAAGTGATTGGTTTACTACTTTTCTGTGTTTACCTTTTCCAGTGAGATTTTTACTTTTGTATATTTTCCTGTTATTAATTAGTGCCATTTATTTTTAGTTGAAGGAAGTCCTTTATGTTTCTTGTAAAGCTAGTTTAGTGGTGATAAACTCCTTTAGCTTTTGTTTATCTGGAAAACTCTAATCTTTCCTTCAATTCTGAATGCCACATAGAGAATTCTTTTTTTTTAAATTTTATTTATTTATCTATTTATTTTTAAATTTACATCCAAGTTATTTAGCATATAGTGCAATGATGATTTCAGGAGTAGATTCCAGTGATTCATCCCCTATGCATAACACCCAGTGCTCATCCCAAGTGTCTTCCTTAATACCCCTTACCCATTTAGCCCATCCCCCCCACAATCCCTCCAGCAACCCTCAGTTTGTTCTCTGTATTTAAGAGTCTCTTATGTGTTGTCGCCCTCTTTGTTTTTGTATTATTTTTGCTTCCCTTCCCTTCTGTTCATCTGTTTTCTACCTTAAAAGCCCTCATATGAGTGAAGTCATATTATATTTGTCTTTCTCTGACTAATTTCGCTTAGCATAATACCCTCTAGTTCCATCCAAGTTGTTGCAAATGGCAAGATTTCATTTTTTTTTTTTATTGCTGAGTAATACTCCACTGTATATATATACCACATCTTCTTTATCCATTCATCCATCGATGGACATTTGGGCTCTTTCCATACTTTGGCTATTGTTGATAGTGCTGCTGTAAACATTGGGGTGCATGTGTCCCTTCAAAACAGCACACTTGTATCCCTTGGATAAATACCTAATGTAATTGCTGGGTTGTAGGGTAGTTCTATTTTTAATTTTTTGAGAAACCTCCATACTGTTTTCCAGAGTGGCTGTACCAGTTGCATTCCCACCAGCAGTGCAAAAGAGATCCTCTTTCTCCACATCCTCACCAACATCTATTGTTGGCTGAGTTGTTAATTTCAGCCATTCTGACTGGTGTGAGGTGGTATCTCATTGTGGTTTTAATTTGTATTTCCTTGATGATGAGTGATGTTAAGCATTTTTTCATGTGTCGGTTGGCCATCTGGATGTCTTCTTTGGAGAAGTGTCTATTCATGTCTTTTGCCCATTTCCTCATAAATTATTGTTTTTTGGGTGTTGAGTTTGTTAAGTTCTTTATAGATTTTGGATATCAACCCTTTATCTAACATGTCATTTGCAAATATCTTCTCCCATTCCATTGGTTGCCTTTTAGTTTTGCTGATTGTTTCCTTCACTGTGCAGAAGCTTTCTATTTTGATGGGGTACCAAGAGTTCATTTTTGCTTTTGTTTCCCTTGCCTCCAGAGACATGTCAAGTAAGAAGTTGCTGCAGCTGAGGTCAAAGAGGTTGTTGCCTATTTTTTCCTGTAGGATTTTGATGGCTTCCTGTCTGTTTAGGTCTTTCATCCATTTTGAGTTTATTTTTGTGTATGGTGTAAGAAAGTGGTCCAGGTTCATTTTTCTGCAGTCACATAGGGAATTCTTGGTTGGACTTTTCTTCCCTTCAGCACTTTGAATATGTCAGGCCACTGTCTTCTAGCCTGCAAAGGCTCTGCTGAAAAGTCTGCTGATCATTTTATCAGTTTTTCTTGCATGTAATAAATTGTTTTTTTCTTGCTGCTTTTAAGATTCTCTCTTTATCTATAATTTTTACCATTTTAATTATAATGTGTCTTGTTGTAGATCTCTGTGGGCTCATCTTTTTTGTAACTCTCTGGGTTTCTTAGACCTAGGTGTGTTTTTTCTTCAGATTAGTGAAGATTTTAGCCGTTGTGTCTTCAAATAAATTTTCTGGCCCTTTCTCCCTATCCCTATCGAGGGCCCCTAAATGCAAACGTTATTCTGTTTGATGTTTTTCCAAAGGTCTCTTAAGGGAGCCCCTTGAAATTTTTTTTTCTTTTTGCTGTTCTGTCTGGGTGAGTTCTGTTGTGCTGTCTTCCAGCTCACTAATATGCTTTTCAGTTTCATCCAGTCTGCTGTGAAAACCTCTAGTATGTTTTTCAGTTCAGTTATTGTACTCTTCAGCTTCTAACTTCAGTTTGGAACTTTTTAATATTTTCTGTCTTTGTCGAGGCTCTCACTGTGTACATCCATTTGCCTGAGTTTGACGAACATCTTTATGACCATTATTTGAATTATGATTGTTTATCTCCATTTCATTAATGTCTTTTTTTTTTTTTATGTCTTGTTCTTGTGTTTGGAACATGTTCCTCTGTTTCCTCATTTTGCCTGATTCTGTGTTTGTTTCTATGTATTAGAAATGAGCCACTTCTGTGAGTCTTTTTTTTCTTAACTTTTAATGTTTATTTATTTGAGAGAGAGATATAGAGTGTGAACAGGGGAGGGGCAGAGAGAGGGAGACACAGAATCTGAAGCAGGCTTCAGGCTCTGAGTGGGCAGCACAGAGCCTGATGCAGGACTCGAACTCACGGATCGTGAGATCATGACCTGAGCCGAAGTCGGACGGTTAACCGACTGAGCCACCCACGCGCACGCCACTTCTGTGAGTCTTAGAGGAGTAGCCTTGTGTAGGAGATACTGCATGGAGCCCAGGAGTGCAATCCCTTCTGATCATCAGAGCTGGGCACTCAGATGTTGTCTTCTGTGTCCACTGTGCCCAATGGTCTGCTGTGGAGCAGCAGGAGGGCTAGGTGGGGCTGTCGCCTGGGGCTGCAGTGTGGGGCTTGGGAGGGCCTAGCTGAGATGTACAACTGTGATGGGGTGCAGGGGAGGTCTGGTCTGTTACCAGATCCAGCTGTGATGTGTGATGGCTCTGCAGGGGTGAGCCCACTTGCTCTGGCAGGGTACAGATAGTTCCAAAATTGTTTCTGCCAGTTAGGTTACATTAGGCTATTCTGTGGTAACAAACGACCCCAAGCTCTCAATGTCTTAACACAATAAAAGTTTATTTCTTGCTCAAACAAGGACCCACTGGGTTTGTCTGACTCTTTGTGGCAGTTATCCTGTCTGAGGTGCATTGGCAATCCAAGCTCTTTTGATCTTGCGCCTCTGTAATCTCAATTCAAGACCTCCTTGATTATTGCGGTGTAGTAAGGAAAACCGTATGGGCCTTTGCTTTCTTCTAGCACTGAGAAGATACTCATTGTCTCTTTCACACTTCATTGGCCAGAACTACCCACATGGTCATACCGACCTGCAAGTGTGCCTGGAAGTGAGTGCACCTGTGTGAGTGAGGCATCTGATCTTAGTGTGGACTAGCTGTGTGTATTAGTGCCTGAAATTGAATTTTTTTTTTTAAACAGGGATTTAGCTCAGAGCTCAATATTATTCAAAAGAGGGCCTTGGAACTTGTGTCAATTTATATTGTAAAAATTGGATTACTGGCCCCTGGAGAATTGGTGGAATACTCAAGGATTGAATGAAAAAAATATTTTTAATGCAGATGTGACTAGCCGACTCTACTTTCCTAATGTCACCTTACTTATATTCTTTAACTTCCTGTAGAAAATTGGTTTTGTGTTTGCGATTTTGCCTAACCTTCCCACTTTTACAGGGACTCTGAAAAGGTTGAAGCTAGTCCACATCCTGCTATGGTAGACTGGCAAAGCTTACATGAACTTAGAATGATGTGTCATGAAAAACCCCAGAAAATTAGTTTGAGCCATATGAGATTACTGATATTTAACTTTTTTTTTTAATTTACAAGAGGAGTTTTATGTGTTTCATTCTTATAGTTAATCTTAGGTATAAAGCAACGACTAAGATATTGTCATTTCCCCCTTTTTAAACCTGTGTGCCATGGTGTAACCCTAATTTCAATCTTGTAATAAGATGTTTGAGGTCATTTCAAGTAAGGAATTTTGTACGAGTTTTGAATTGTAAGCATCATTGTTTTACACAGCCTCTTCAGCCGTGACCAAGCGGTTGACAGCATGACAAGTGGTTGATTTCAGTGAATTATTTAACAAGTTAATTATCCACAGTTTCCTCAGAGCATGTGGTTCTTCGTTAGGTCAAGTTCTCATTGCCCATCTCCTAACTGCATGGCTTGTGGTGAAGAAAGATACTTGCATTTCCTTCTTTAGTCCAGCCCAAGCTTCGTTGTTTTACACTAACACACCAGAGAAGTAGAAACGGCCGTCTAATTGCTTTCTGTTATTTATTTATTTTTTTTGCGTTGTTGCAGCATCCGTGACAAATGACATCTTACTTTTACCTGTTGTTTACCTCTTTTCTAACTGTGAGGCTAACTTGCCATTTATTGAATATGTGCTTTGTTTCCAAGAGTCTGCTAAATGCTTGCTTATATTACCTGACCTTCACAGCAGTGTTATTAGGGAATTAGCATAATTATGTCTAGTTTCTGGATGAGGAAAACTGAGGTTTAATCAAGTCGAATGACTTAGTCAAGGCGGTGTATCTGGTCAGTGGCAAAACCAGGATTGGAGTCTGGC
The DNA here is from genome assembly GCF_014898765.1 of Herpailurus yagouaroundi. NCBI lineage: Eukaryota > Metazoa > Chordata > Mammalia > Carnivora > Felidae > Herpailurus > Herpailurus yagouaroundi. The sequence goes on from NW_024412404.1 coordinate 3,095,547, forward strand.
TCTAACGGACCCTAAGCTCATACCAGTCACTGTGTGATCCTTGCTCCCCATTTTCAGTTTCTTTTTAAAAGCAATATGCCTCTTAAAAGTGTACTCATGTAATCACCCTTTTTGCTAAGTATCATTTCTATTTTAATTGAAAGGACATTTTAGTAGATGGTTTTGCAGATAAAAATGTAGTATTCCCATAGGCCTCAGAAGATCTGAGTATAAGGAATTCTAGATGAAAAATTGAGTTCTTGGTTCTGATATGTCCACCTGGACTTTTGTGTAATAAAAAAATAGGCTAAGAAATACTAATTCTTTCTTTAAATATTGTGAAACAGGTGTCTGTTTTATTTTCATAATTAAAAACAGACAAAATAAACCTGAGAGTCCAAAAGATCGCTCTTTGAGGGCGCTTTCCATGGAGTATGCTTTATAAGGTCTTGAATATGACAACCCTCAGTAAGCTTTTGATTTGTAAATACAGCAGCAGTTTTGAAATGGATCACAATGTGTTGTTTTGTTCTAAAGGCTATCTGGGTGAATTCTCATATTCTCAAAGTACTTATTGGCTTCCCAGTATAAATATTTAAACTTTTTAGATTTTATAGTTTTGAAAGCTCTTAAGTTTCATATTGTTTTGGCTTTAGGTTATAAAGCCAGGAAACATTTCTGATTTGTATGCTGTCTTCATTAAGATAATGTGTTAGGCATATTTTCTAAAATGCTTTTAAACTTTCAGAGGGAATGTGGTTTCATATCTATTTTATGCACATGATCCTTATGAATGTGATACTAATTGGACTACAGCAAATGGAAAATAATAAAGGGAACGATGAATATCAGATTTTACATATTTGCTTTTTTACAAAAATCAATTCATAAATGGATGGGATGGAATGTGGTGCTATCAAAACCTTTGTGGTTAAATTTACTTTTAATCATTTTTGCCTTATTATCTTTTGGCAGCTGGAAAATCTTTAATCTTTGTGGAAAGAAATTGAACTTTAAACCTTACACACTGAAAAGAAAAAAAAACTGCTAAGGTACACAGTTAATAAGTTTACTAATTGTAAAATTAATCAGTCAACAGCACATTCACAGAAAACTATGCTGATAATTATATAATACTTGCATTGTTCTCCTACTTTGATTTATTATATTTGCTAATTTTGCAGTAATAATATTCATTATATTTTTGATAGCCTGTAATTCCTATTGCAAACATTTCAACTTGCACTCTGTATATACTTCTGGTTTTAAGACAGAATTTAAAAGTGACATGCAAACTTAAAGTTAAAGAAATAATTACACAAATAGATGAGCAGGTTCATCTGCTATCCCAAACAGTAATCTGAAGTGAAATTGGGTTCCAGTTCTATCTCCATCACTTATTAGCTCTTAACATTTGAGTGGTTATTTAACCTGTATAAGCCTTAGTTTTCTTATCTGTAAAATGGGGCTAATATAAGCTTCTACCTCATAGGATCCTGGAACATTAATGAAATTATCTGTGTTAACACACGTAGTGTCAGCACATGGCAGGTGCTCCATAAGCCTCAGCTATTATTTTTATTAACATGACAGTAATTTTTTGGGAGTAAGAGATTATCTGGTTCCTTTGAAGTTAATATAGACATAAATATGCCCATGTGGATTATGTGGGACCTGATAAAACAAAGAGTAAATACATTAAAAGTGTTTCTAACAGTTATGGTTTATTGATAACATTTATAACAGTAATGTACTGCTTATAATAATGAAGATCCCCATGAACAAATCATATTTGTAATAATGAGTATAATTATAATGGATTAATAGCATAATTAGGATTGTGATGACTATTAAAAAACTGAGTTAGAAAATATTAACTTTATGTATGTGTTCATATACATTGTTTACGCCAGAATGACATTGTGAATCTGAAAGTGATGAGATAGCAATCAGCGAACTTATGTTGCCTGAAAAGGAGAACTGCTTGCCTGGAAATCCTCCTTTGACCAGAGAAATGGGCATCCGTCTGAGAACAGAACATCTTACTAAAGTAAACATCCTGTAATCCACATGATAATAAGTCAAAAGAGGGTAGGACATCCCACCAAGAGTCAATATGCTGTTGCTATTCTGTATCATTCTGGAGTGTGGACTCTTAACATTTGACAAAGAATCTATTGAAGCAACGTGGAGATGATTTGCATGCAAGGTCAGGGGAATACTTTTGCAATGCCACTGGATTTCATATAAACTGAAACCATGCAAATACCTCTCTACCATGACTTTTTTTTTTTTTTTGAATTGCAGCTCAATAAAGGGTTCTTCATGCTTCCTCTCCTGTGAGATCTTCCTAGATTACATTAGACCTAATTATATTATGTTAATTACGAGCTGACCACATATGAAGCAAAATAAAGTCACTAAGAATGAATGATTTTTATAGGGGGTGAAATTTTGAGATTAATGAAAGGTAAAAGGACAAAAAAGTCACAATTTTATCATCCCAGATAATTCACTCCAAACCTCTGCCCCCACCCCCAAAAAGATTTATACTTTGATACAAAATGTATCATTTATTTTATTTGGCTACTATTCTACTGAAACTCATTTTAAAATTCATTTAACTAGCTAAATTGATGAAAGTCTTATACGTAAGTGCAATGAATAGGTACAGAATGGGACGAATGAGACACATCTCTTGCTCTCAACAAGCTTATCATCAAGAAGGGAAGTTAACAGGCTAAGATTAGGCAAGAAAAGATCATGTATAAGAGATGTACTATGAGCATTATGCTGTAAAAAAGTAAACTTACATATAAGTGTCTGATGAGGTTCAGGACAATGATCTTTAGGCTATTTACAGAGGCAATGTAAACTTATACTTAAGTTCTCCTTACTGCTATGCTGTGGCAATCATCCATCCATCCATCCATCCATCCATCCGTATATCAAACATTCATAGAATGTCAAGTCTGCCAGGCACTAAGCCTATAAAAATGAATTAACCTTTTATGGAGTTCACAGCATAGTAGGGGAGACGTCACATTTTATTGCAGTTTATTTACTTTTCTCAATGGTAGGACTGAAATATGTATCAGGTGCATGGAAGTAAACAGGATGGAAGCTTAGGGTGTAAACATAATAATTATTGTTAAGGGTGGCTTAAAAACGATCAGTTTGGAAATGCAGGGTTTTAGATCTTAGGGTCATAAAAATGACCTCCTACATTTTACACACGGAGAAAGGTTCAGGGAAGATAAATGATTTGTTCAAGGCCACATGGCTTATTGGCAACCAGACTGAGAATTGGATCCACCCCTGGTTCTTTCAGCTCCACTCTGCTCCTGTTTCCATCAAGTCCATTGCCTCAAGAGGGTTAATAGTTAATATAAATGTTTATGTAGTGCTTGAGCCAAAGAAACGTGCCCAGATTGTTGCTTAAAAGGGAAATAAATTGTTATATGAGCAACTTAATTGCAGGTACCAGATTATAAGTAGATTTACTCTGCAAAGACCAACAAAGGAATTAACACGGCTTTATGAAGAGATCACCTTACAAATTAGGGAGTCATCAGTATTCTGCACGACTCTGATGTGTGAAAGCAGAGAGACATTTTATAAAACATTAAACCATGTAAAAACTGGGGGCAGATTCATAAAAGCTAAAAGAAAAATAACCATTCCAAGTAAAGGTAGAGGCTGAAGTAGACTTTTAATAAATTAAGTATCCTCCTTGGCTGTTTCTTTTTTTCTCTTTTTTTGCCAGACAAGAATTTGTAGGCCTATGTTCAATGGCTACTCCTGAAATAATTTGGATTCTAGGGTAGTCTACTGTAATACAACATTTTAGAAGGATGACATCTGCTCAGCTATTGACTAGCTGTTGACTTGGGACAAGTTACTTAATCATTCTGAGCCTCAGTTTCTTCAATGATACTAGGAAATATGGAATATGAAACCACTTAGGATTCCTTTCAGCTTTAAACCTTATGCCTTTGCAATAGGTAATACTTGCTTGTTCAGAAACTATAACCACAAATGGTTAGCTGAGCTTTGTGTCCTACCTAATATGCACTGGTAAATAAGGTTGCTGATAACTAGGAATAGAAAGAAAAATTGTAGCTCACTCATTTTAATGAGAATGCTGAAAGCATATGCAATGGCTTATTATTAAACTATTCCACTAGTGGAGAAATTGGAAATATCACAATAAAAATTTTCAATTTTCCATTCCAGTAACTTTATTGAATTGCCAAGGCATATAACAACAGCCAAAGTTGATACATTAAATGTAGATGTTTAAGAACAAAGTTAATATGTGGTATTATTGTCTCTCATTTTAGTCCCTTTCTGCCAACCCTCTCCAAAGTTAAATAAATCTTCTTCCTTACGTATTGCCAAAAAGTGTCTTGCTATTTCTGATAGTCTGAATATTTTTTTCACCTAATTTTTTTATTCTTTTGTAAAGGTAGTAAATCACGATATATTTCTATTTCTTCACTGCCAAATCTAATACAATGTTAATATTTCTGTAGTTTCCACTGAGTCTGTCTTCTGGCTTCTATTTTCAGTTTATGATCTTTGTTTCTATATTTGGTAAAAGTCTGCTTATGTTTTTCAAATATGATGTAAGGCAATCTTTTAACAAAATGTTTCTGAGTGAAAGCAATCTGAATTATTGTAATTTTAGATATATGCTTCCCAAGAAAGCAATATAATGCTTTTTTTAAAGGACAGAGTTGCTGTTTGGTTTCAAATATTGTTACATTTTATGTATTTATTCTATAGTTAATAATATTCTCAGCCTTTTCTTTGATGCAAATGTTACTGTAGAAGCTGTCTACTTTTTGACCCAGATTCTCTCTTTGTGTTTCCTTGCCAGGACAGATGAAATTTCTTCTGGGCTCTCTGTTTTCTGCATCAGCTGTGGACCTTCATCCTGGCCACTAGGGGACTTTGGTTTTGATCATATTACAAAGATCTGGCAATTAATTAGCATGAACAGAGTTGTTAAGCAGTTGCATAAAGAGCTCGCAGTGTTATAATCCATGTTCTTTTATCTCAAAAAATTTCTGAGTAGATGTGTGATCCACAAGGATACATGATCTGTTAACTCTGAGAATGATCACTGATGACCTGGAGATTTGTTAGTATTTGGGGAAGTGTCAGCTATATTGGCAACATTCTTCAAAGAAGCCGTGGTCTCTAGTGGGCCTCAGTGGTAGCCAGACTAGAGATGGTTTTGCTACTATTCAATTCCATCTGTGGGGGTGGGGTATGATTAACATGATCCTTGATTAACAAGAGGAAAGCTTCTCACCAGTAGAGTGGAAGAAACCCCCTTGGGAAGTAGAAGACATAATCAGATTGCCTGGAAATCAGGCTTTACATGAACAGTTTATGGATGGTTTATACAGAAAATAAAATATTAAATTATCTCTCTTTGGGTAGAGAATGCAAGGGAATCACATAGCACCTCCACATTTACTTCTCCCATTTTAGGACAAATATTTAGAAGAAGAAGAAGAAGAGGACCCAGCATATGATGTTGCAGAACCAGTTTGGAGACATAGCCCAAACATTTAATAAGATCAGCCAGGCTTTACCTTAGGAGCCAGGATGGGGAGGGACCAGGACTACCTCCAAAGGCTCATTTGCTTCAGCCTGTGCTGTGGAGGTCTGCCTCCCACAAGCTGACTGTATTGCCTGATTTCTAATTAGCTTTCCAACCACAGTCACAGCATGAATCTTGGATCAAGGGTCTCATCTCCCAGTAATCTACTGTTATTTTACTCACAACCTCTGCCTGAAGAACATATACCTTTCCTGACCAATAGTTATGCCCATCCTGAGTCTGACAGGCATGGTTTCCCTACATGTAAGAAATGTTTATTGATCACCTAATAGATGAAATGCAAATGTGAGCAGGAAACAGCCCCTATATTTGAGATGCTTCTAGTCTGTGGGGTGGGGGTGGGGGCAAAGGTAAACAGGTAATTATAATAGGATGTACAATAGTGGGGTAAACACTGTCATAAGAACCCATTGGAGGAGCACTCGTTTTAATATTAGGCTCTACTAAATAGTTCAAAGCAGAACAACTTGCTTTATTTCTGGTTTTCAAAATGGCGGCCATCATGACTACTATATTTGGTTGACTAAGTTCATTGGATTCCAGTACCCCATAGATGGCTTCTCCCATGACTCCTAGACCAGGGAATAATGGTGTATGCATTAGTTGCACACTGTGGAGGCGTCACCGCTCACAGAGTGGCTCCAGCTCCACTTACCTTTCTCTTTGCTATAGGTGACTGCAGCACAGATTAAAACTCCTTGGTAACAGCTAGCTGTTCTTTTTGGAGAATCTGCAAAAGTAAATCTTCCATATCATGCAGATATGGAAGCAGGTGGAAACCCTAAAAGGCAGCCCCTACAGAGGGGGCTCCTTAGACTTCTGCTGTTGAGAGTCCCCACATCTCAGCCCTGTTCTGCCCTTCCCAATCCTTGTTCCTCATCTTTAATTCTGCAAGACACTCTGGTATTCTTATAGTAATTTTTTATGCTTGAATTATCCATGTTTTGTGCTTGTAGACCAAGAATGCTTATGATGTGCTTGAATATTCTTTAGCTCTATTTGTGTAATTTCAAAAAATATATCACTTGTGTTCAGACAATGCACACCAATTTTGCTGCTGTTAGCTGTAAGTGCTGAGGAATGTTTCTGACTTCCTACAACTCCATCTCTTTAGACAGAAAAGCAGAATTGATATCTCCTGGTTGCTAGGTTCAAAGGTCAGCTGAAGGCAGAAGTGGAATCAAGACATCTTCTAGAGCTTTCTCTGCTGCTTACTTTATTCAAGGCTAAAGGATTTGGGGGAGAAGAGGACCTAGTCCTTGTATTTCACTTTGCTAGTGTTTCTTGGCAAGCCAGGACTCTTGCTCTTAACTTCTGAAACCGATCTAGCTCTTATGTTTGCCTTAGATGGGCCAGGAGTCCCACCCACACTAACTCCCTATAGAGCACCTCAGGTCTCTGCCTCTTTACTGGGAAACCTTCTTCTCTTCTCTGAGCTTTCTTATATCTGCCCTGTATGTGTGTACGTGGATTATTCTAATGAAATGATGACTGTGTTGATTGTGATATGGCTCCTCTCCAAGATGATACCTCTGAAATCACCCTTCTCACTGTCTTGCACTACAGCCTATGGGCAAGTGGCATTGTCCTCTAACTTTAGTCCAGCTCTTTGGACTCCCACCTGTTTAAGTATCTTAATGTTTTTATATAAACCACTAAAGTGGAAGCCATCTGAGTATCCAAATCTTCTTCATCTGGCAAGTCTTATGTTCTCTTCCACCAAGAAAACCTACTGAAAATACACTAGTGATTATACTATGCAATTCTGAAATTCATAGCATTTAAAAATACATCAATGGCTTTTTAAAAAAACAAATCTGAATCCCTTTCTTGATATGAAATTCTATGTGAATTTCCACTATAAAAAGTTAAAAAAAAAAACCCAGAAAACAAAAAACAAACACAAGAGTTACTCTGGCGGAGGTAGAATCTAGGTTGTGGATGGGGTGGAAGGGGGCTTGGCTGAAGTCCTACTCATTAGGAGCTTCTCTTCTCTTCTGCTGCTGCCTTGGGAGCTCCCCCCACCTGAATACTTGGGATTACCTGGAGCACTGTTTCTAAACCACTGACCTTAATATCATTCATTTGGCATTTATTCAGTTACTGTCTTTAGACAATTCTTACACTTCAGCCATATTATTACAATTTGCATGGTCTTTTAATTTTCCAAATATTTGTTTTGACTTCTCCACTAGATCATAATCTCTTTGAGAGTATGAAAAGTATCTTATGTCACAGGGGAGTCAAATCAAAATCCACATAGACAAAATCAGTGCTCAGCTCAAGGACACCCTGTCAATAATTACTGATCAATTGCTAATTCTGTCTGATCTCTAACACTCAAGAGAGCAAACTAGTAGGAACCTAGACATGAATAGGTAGCAGATCTAAGTAGCACAGCCAGGTGGTAAGTTGGGTTTTTCTTCTGTAAGATTAAGATATTGACCCCTTACTGCTGACATTCTTCTAAAGAATGCTATCAGGCACAGTGAGTCAGAAGTGTGTACTTCTTATTGATGACAGTGTTTGCTTGTTACTGGACTGATATGCTCATCAAAGACTGAGAGCACAGCTCCACCTGTTATTCCAGGTGTGACATTCATGTCAGCAAAGTTTCCAATCACAAGCAGAAGTGAAAGCAAATGCAATTTCTGCTCAGTACACAAGAAACCAGAAAAGATATAGGAAACCCAACCCCCTTATCAAAGCTGGCAGTGTGACTAATTACATGGAGAATGAATGGGCAATATTATGTGCAACACTTCAACAGTCAGTTTGGGGTGAAATTTTTCATTCTGTTCATTGGTGTTACCACTGATTAATAGCCAGCATGACTCAAAAAATGTGTTTGTATCCACAGTAGTTGGCTGACTCACATGATTGAGTGTTATTTATCCAACATACACTATCTGATGATAGTTGTATTTTTCAATATGCTTTATAATCAGAAACTACTTGTTTCTCTCAATGTGCACTGAATGCTTTATAAAGGAAGAATAAGCTTATATAATATCTACTATAGAAACGGAGTTTTAAAATTAATATCTGTGTTAAAGCTCTGAATGATTATTTAAATAAAGTTAAAACTAACTTGAGCAAGGCTCTTGAAAATATTTAACAGAGAATGATTATACAGTCACCTCCTATTGCTTCAAAATATCTTCGCATTTCCAAAGTCTACATGATACAAAAGACTGGCATTATTACAGAGGAACTGCCCTTGCCTGGCCTTTTGTTTAAAGCAGGCTTATTGAATCCAATTTTTATTATTAATAATATAAGGTATGCATAAGTTCTATTCTGAAGAATACCTCCATGCATTTGATCTTATTCCTCTTAATGAATTCCCTATGCAGGAGAAATGGACAGAGATGGCCATGATCCTTTTAGAGCTAGAGCAACAGAAGAACAAAGAAGTAAAGGATTTGCCATAGTCACAAATGGATTGGGTTGACACTAACATCTCTAGTCTCCTAGTCCAGCATTCTATCAGTCATTGAATCCCTGTTTTGCTTTCCGATTGGAATCACTCTTGATAAATGAGACACATATTGCATGGATTGCAACACCAGTGACTTTCATAGGGTGTGTGTATACGTTTGTGTAGGAGGATGAGATTCCAAAGGGTGGTATCAGCGTTTTGGTGTGGTTGCAGAATTTTGGGATAGTTTTAACACGCTCCTAGAAGAACTATGAAAAATCATGGGCATTATGAATGTATTTTCTGTACTTTTCTAAGTCTTTCCTTCTATACTTCCTACATTTTCCTAGGAGTCTAGAAATCTTTTATTTTGGAAGCTAAAATGCTTCCTGGTAGAATTAATCTTTATATAATACACATTGGCTGCTTCATTTAGACAGTGAACCTAGCAAAAAAACATATTGATATTTTTGGTTTGGTTCAAGGTCAACCTGCTTCCCGATGAAACTCAAACTCTCTCTCCTAAGAGATTAGATGTGACCTGGCTCCTGGCTGTACATTTCCACACACCCTTGAAAGAGTACAAGTGGTCCTCTCCTGAGAGGGAGAGAGAGTTTCCTGAAGGGAACTTTCTGCTCACTCCTTGGATCCTGGCTGAGTCAACCAAATATTTCCCATGTTAACAGTAGTAATGACTACAAGGTAGACCAGACATCCTGAGGAGGTGGGCTGAGGGTTAGGGAGGGATGGAGAGAATGTAACTCTGTCTATTACCAGGACAATGAAGTGTTCTGCTTAAGACATGCCTTGGTGCGATGTAGAGACTCCAAAGGAATATGACCAGATCCAGAAGAATGTAGAAAGGTGTAAGGAGAGCTGTGATGAGGAGTGGTCTGAGATGGATGTGGTGGGCTGTGTGTGAGGGGGTGTCATATTCATTACTCCATACCCAACTTCCAAAGGAAAAACACATTTGTAACTGTCAGAAACAGGATAGAATTGTCAAAGTATATGCAATTATATGCTCATTCAACAAATATTTGTTGAGGGTCTACAAAGTAGCAAAATTAGTGGCCATTAGTAGCAAAATTAATGGGACAGTGTGCCAGGCAGTGTGTAGAAAGCTTTGCATCCATTTTTAAAAATTTAATCCTTATAATTCTCTATATTAATTTTTAATTTAATCCTTATCATCGACTTATCAACTATGTCACTATTTTGGGGAAATTGAGACTCAGGGAGAAAGAGTAAAGTGTCTGAGGTTACACAGCTTGTGAGTGGAATCTGGCTTTGAGCACGTGTTGTTTGACCCCAGAGTACCCCCCTATTTAACCATTGTACTCCATTCCTAGGGGCTCACACTGGAGATGCTCCAGAGTATAAAGCAGATACCTGCCTTTGTGGGACTTCCCTGTTAGGAGAGCCAGCTGTCCTGGTTAGCTTGGGAATGTCCCAGTTTTAGCATTGAAAGTCTCCTATCCTGGGACACCTCTCAGTCCTAGGCAAACCTGGGACTGAGGGGTGTCCCAGGATATGAGGATAGTTGGTCAGCAGATCTGCTAGTGCAAATCTGTGTTTCCTTTGAGTCTGTCCCAACTGTGTCCAATCTTTTATCCATCACATGAATTCTAATTGTGCTTTATTTATAGTTTGAAATCCTCCTTTCTAGACTGTAAACTCCTCTAGGGTGGAGACTGCACCATTTTATTTTTCACTACATTTTATTACCATTCAGTACAAAGCATGACATTTATTGAGCATGACTCAATAAATATTCCTTGAATCATTGAATAAATTATGTATCACAGAAATAATAGCATTTAATTTGAGTTCAACTGTTGAGATTTGCCTTCTGAAAAGCAAGAAGGGAAGAACTTAAGCTGTGTGATCTTAAGCTGTGATCTAGAGACTTTTCTAGTGTGTACAAAACCACTAACATGAGTGTATATTATGTGCCAACTGTGTGTATAAATGTGTGTATGTGTGTATATGCATGTATGTGTATATACATATATATAAGTAATGCACACACACACTCATCCAATTCTCACCTGATTTCATGAAAGATAAAACAAAGGCAGAAAGAGATTAAATAACATGTCAGATATTAGTATTAAGTCTTAGCGACCAGAACTTAAACTTGGGAGACCTTATATCAGTTTTTCACCACTATGGAGAACTGTGCTATTTACATACTTTGTGGCTGACATTATGGGTGTGGTGGTCCAGCATTCTGGTTCTGGGCCATGAACCAGACTCCTTATGAGGCCCATGATCGAAATGGATGGGTCAAGAGGTACCCTCTTCCATCCCCAAAGGACTCTATAAATTTGCGTATATAATCCAATTTGTTTTTCTCTCATTAGCGAGAAGTAGTTTTTCAGCCTAAATAAAATTTGTCTTGGTGCTCATTTAGGAAATGAATGTTTATGCTCCCCTGTAAAACATCCAAAAGCATAGACTTGTTGACAGTTGCAGGAAAAGGAAAGGTTGAAACCGTTCAAAGATGAGAAAGAAAGTGAGGCTGCTGAGATAAGATTATTTTAAAGGACCGTGTGATTAGGACTTCAGATTTGAGTTACATTAAATCTAAATCTAAATACAAAATACAAAATTGTGATAGAGAGATCAGATAATATGTTAGTTATAAGTGCTGCTCAGGTCTCTCCTGGGCTCCAATGATCTTTCTGTGGAGCTGATTACACATCTTGGTCTTGGAATTACAGGTCCCCCCCACCACTCCCACCTCGTGACGTTGCAGCTGATGCTACCCTAGGTCCCCAGTACCCTTGCAGCAAATCCTGAACTTGCCTCTTCCAGCAGTCATAAAGAGCCCAAGTAACACAGCTATGCACTAAATGATGGACGTGTACATATTTTTAAAAAATTCTAGGTTTTGAAGACCACAGCAGAAATTTTAGTGATGGCATTGGATGCACAAATACAAAGGACAATTATTTGTGATGAGTTTTATTCGATAGCTGACAGGTTCATTGATCCTTTGCATCGTGGGGATACTGTCCTTGTTTTAGGAGGGAAAGTGATTGTGAAGTAATAAGAGCAACTACATTACATACAAAATTTTGGCTCCTAATTGCTATAATAACAATGTGAGTGGGTTCTTCTACTTAGTATTTTGGCAAAAGGGTCTCAAATAGGGCAAACAGTAGGCAAAGCAAAGGGTATAAGGTATATTAGTTTTAGGTACATAACCTAAAACTCCATAGGAAACACTGAGATTTGATTATGGTATTTAAATATACTTTTCCGAATATCACATATATTCATAAATAGATTAAAGCACTCCATGGTGCTTTGCTTTTGACCGATTAAATATTCCTTAAAATGGTGGTATAAAGAACAAAATGAAAATCAGTCAACCAAAACTTTTCCCACATCTTCAAATATCTGTAAAATCTCATCTAGTACTAATTGCTGTAAACTTACAGTTAAGAGAAAGAAATTACAAATAAACTGATAAAGTTGGTGAATTGACTCTTTGCTTAATTAATTTTTCAGCAGAATGATGTTTTGAAGATGAGTCCAGTTCCCAAAAGGCCTCCTTCCCCCAGCTGCCATCTGAAGCATGTCATGTCTCGTATCAAATGGTCATTGAATGCGAGCTGCTAAAATTACCCGGTGTTACCAGGCCCAGGAAAAGCTCAGATGTCTTTCCTGTTACCATGCTGACAATTGTTCTCCCCTGATGTGAAATTTCTTTTTTATCGAGTCTTCCACACACTTTCCTAGTATGTCCTAGTCTGTGCTTCATCCCTGGGACAGTCTTTTTCTCCATTTTTTATATTCTCTCTTCATCTAATCCTCAATTGCTTTACAGTTCTTCCCCATCCCGAACCTACAACCATGTTCACCCCTTTTTACAAACTCATTTCTTGGTGCTTCATGTCCTACTGGCCATGCTTCAAGCTGCTTACTGTCTTACTTCTCTCTGTGTCTTGAAAATATTGTTTGATACTCACTATTCTGGTTAATTACTACTTACTAAATTCTCAACCAACTGTATTTGGCTTGCCAAATTCCACTCTGCTCCACTGAAACTGCTCTTAAGATGATCAGCGATCTCTTAATTTCCAAACTCTGTGTCCTTTCATTGGTGAACATCCTTCAAGGTGCCTGTGCAGCATGTGAATCTCCTTTTTCCTTCTTCCTTTGACATTGTTCTCTCACTGTTCTCTTCCCTTCTGTTTGGCTCTTCCTTTTCGGTTGCTTTTGTTGGAATTTCTTCCACTCAACTTAATGTTGAATTATACACAAATGTAAATGGAATTGTTGTGAATGACTTATTTATTATTATTATTTTTTAATTCCAGTATAATTAGCAAATAGTGTTAAATATAGTGTTATATATTAGTTATATATATATAGTGTTATATTAGTTCAGGTGTACAATATACTGATTCAACAATTCCATGGGCCACCTAGGTGGCTCAGTTGGTTGAGCATCTGACTCTTGATTTCAGCTTAGGTCATGATCCCAGGGTTGTGGGATGGAGGCCTGAATCTGGCTCCACACTGAGCATGGACCCTGCTTGGGATTCTCTCTCTCACTCTCTCTCTCTCTCTCTCTCACTCTGCCCCTCCTCCTCCCCACTCACATTCACATGCGTGCTCTCTCTCTCACAATTCTATACATTACTCAGTGCTCATCATGATAAGTGTACCCCTAATCCCTGTCACCTATTTCACTCATACCCCACCCACCAACTTCTGGTAACCATCAGTTTGTTCTTTATAGTTAAGAGTATTTTTTGGTTTGTCTCATTTTTTCTTGGTTTGTTCATTTGTTTTGTTTCTTAAATTCCACATACGAGTAAAATCATATGGTATTTGTCTTTTTCTGACTGATTTATTTTACTTAACATTGTGCCTTCTAGGTCTGTCCATGTTGTTGGAAATGGCAAGATATCATTTTTCTTTATGGTTGAGTAATATCCCATTGTTTATATATACCACACCTTCTTTGTCCATTCATCTATCAGTGGATACTTGGCCTGCTTCCATAATTGTTATTGTGAATAATGTTGCTGTAAACATAGGGGTGCATATATCCTTTCAAGTTAGTGTTTTTGTACTCATTGGGTATTTACCCAGTGGTGTGATTACTGGATTGTAGGTAGTTTTATTTTTAACTTTAACCTCCATACAGTTTTCCACAGTGGCTGTACTAGTTTGCATTCTCACCAACATTGCACGAGTGTTCCTTTTTCTCCATGTCCTCACCAACATTTGTTGTTTCTTCTTTTTTTGATTTTAGCCATTCTGATAGGTGCAAGGTGATATCTATTGTGATTTTGGTTTGCATTTCCCTGATGATGAGTGATATTGAGCATCTTTTCATGTGTCTGTTCGCCATCTGGATGCCATCTTTGGAGAAACATCTATTAATGTCTTCTGACCATTTTAAATTGGGTTATTTGTTTTGTTGTTGTTGTTGTTGTTGTTGTTGTTGTGTGTGTGTTGAGTTGTTTAAGTTCTTTATATTTTTTGGATATTAATCTCTTATTAGATATATCCTTTGCAAATATCTTCTCCCATTCAGCAGGTTGTCTTTTTTTTAAAATATTTATTTTTGAGACAATGCGAGAGACAGAGTGCAAGCAGTGGAGGGACAGACAGAGGGAGACACAGAATCTGAAGCAGTCTCCAGGCTCTGAGCTGTCAGCCCATAGCTCGATGTGGGGCTCGAACTTACCAACCGCGAGATCACAACCCAAGCGGAAGTTGAACGCTTAACCGACTGAGCCACTCAGGCGCCCCCAGTAGGTTGTCTTTTTTTGTTGTTGATTATTTCCTTTGCTCTGCAGAAACTTTTTATGTTGATGTAATACAAATAGTTTATTTTTGCTTTTCTTTCCCTTGCTCAAGGAGACATATCTAAAAAAAAAGTTTCTATGGCCAATGTCAGAGAAACTGTGACAGATTTATTGATGCTTACATTTAAACAAGGAACTGGAGGTTTGTTTTCTATGTCAAGAAGAACACACACACACACACACACACACACACACACAGTTCAGTAGAATAAGCAAGTGACTCAGAATTCTACATAGAACTCTTTTTTCGCCCCTGGTTACTTTGGCAGTGGTAGAAAAGTAAGTGGAAGTAACTAATAGCTTCAGAGACACCATGGACCTTGGAATCAGAAAGAAGTCATGCTAAACCTGATTTTGGGACAGTAGGCTTAGCCAGAGGTGATCTGTGAAGACAGGAGCATGAGAAGCCAAGCTGCCAGATTCCTGGAGTTCAGAGTGTTATGGACTGAATTGTGCCTCTCCCCTAAAATTATATGTTGAAGTCTAATCTCCCAGTTCCTCAGAATGTAATGGTAGGTGGAGTTATACTCTTTTAAAGAAATGATTAAGTAAAATGATACTGTTTAGGGTGGGCCCCCAATCCAATAGGATTGATGTCCTCATAAGAAATGGAAGAGACACTAGGGTGTGTGGCAGAGGGACAGCCATGTGAAGAGACTGCAAGAGGATGGCCATTTGCAAGCCTCAGGAGAAACCAAATCTGCTGACATCTTGGTCTTGGGCTTAGAGCCTCCACAACTGGGAGAAAATAAGTTTCTGTTGTTTAAGCCACACAGTCTGCAGTATTTTGTTATAGCAGTCCTAGCAAACTAATTAATACATAGAGGAAGCTAAATTCCTGGATAATCAGTTTGGGACCTCAAAGCAGAGAGGCTTATTGGTAAAGGGGATTGTACCATAATGAGGCTTTCCTGCTAGGAGTAGGAAAAATCCTTTCTCATGAATATTTACCCACAAATCAGGACGTTGGAATTTTCTAGCATTTCCAGAAGAGTGAAGTTACTCCCCTCAGTATCTTATTTGCATCTTTAGTTGGAGCCACTAGCTGTGTATAACCTTCACATAACAAGAATTCTTTGTGACAATGATGTTGCAGATTTCAAAATTTGTCTCAACAAAGACCTAAAAAGCAAAACAAAACAAAACAAAATGCCCAGTGTTTGAAGAGCTCACATCCCTTACTCCAGAAAAATATTTATGCAATTCAGACAAGTTTCCTGCATCAGTATTTGTGCTAGCTTCAACAGAAGACATACTAAAATTGGAATAGGGTTTTAAATTGGCTTCATGACAAAGGCTATAAATTATACTAGGTGACTCAAATTATTCATGAGAGAGAGGAGATCTTGATTTATGCACTAGTTTTGTATAAATTTCATTTTTGTAAAGTAAATCACTTTTCCCATTGACTCACATTACAATTTGAGATGCGCTTTATCTTCTTTTCTGAGTAATCTTCAATTGACAGAAGCTTTTTGCACTTCCATGCAAGCATTTAATGACCTAAATGCAAACACTTAAGTGAAGCATAGCTATTTACAGAAGTGGCAAGAGAACCATATATTCATCCAGCACACACACCAAACATATACCAAAGGTCAGCTATGAGGCAGAGACTGTGGATTCAAAGATATGGACCTCCTGACTTCAAGACACTTACTGTCTTTGGTAGATTGGAAAATACTTTTGAGAAGCAAATAATCAGACTCCAAATCCAAATGCCCTGTAAGATCCATACAATGGATATCCTTGAAAAGTGAATTATATAGGGGTACCTGGGTGGCTCAGTCAGTTAAGCTTCTGACTTCAGCTCAGGTCATGATCTCACAGCTTGTGGTTTCAAGCTCTGCATCGGGCTCTGTGCTGACAGCTCAGAGCCTGGAGCCTGCTTTGGATTCTGTGTCTCCCTCTCTTCTGCCCCTCCCTTGCTCACACTCTCTCTCTCTCTCCTTCAAAAATAAACATTAAAATTTTTTAAATAAAAAAGTGAATTATATAACATTGCAAAGAATTTTGTCATTGTTTGCTCACTATTGCTCATGAATATTTTCATGGCTCATTTTATTACATTGGAAGGTCAGGGACCCTTAACCTCGAATCTGCTATGCTTTAAAAGATTTCTGGAACCACATAAAATTGTATGTAAAAGCAAGTGTGTGTGTGTGTGTGTGTGTGTGTGTGTGTGTGTGTGAATTTTTCTGGGGAGAGAGTTCATTATTTTTATCATTTTCTCAAAAGGATCATGATATTAACAATGATTAGAATAATAAACAATGAGTTTATTGTCTCAGTCCACTGTCTACAAATAGTATTCTTATCAATCCCAACTTTACTACAAGCAAGCAATTTTGAGACAGTTATTAGAGACGATTCATTCCTATACATGAAGCATTTATTGAGCACCTAACATATCAATTGTGTTGTAATCAGCCTTGCAGGGTCAGTAGGCAATGCCGAGATAGAGCTGAAGAAGCCATAGCATTTTTTTTAATTGGCCACTATCTTTGTGGTGTGGGGATAGGTAAGGCTAGCTTAGAGGAATAGGATCAAGATGGACAGTTGCCATGAACAGCTAATAGCTCCTTCAGGGACCATGTAATATTTGTACAGAAAATCCCATTAAACATAGATGGCCAGTTATGTAAGGGAATTTTTTTTAATATTGTGCTGGCCTGTAAGTAGTAAGCAAGTTATTGACTTGAAATGCTTTATTGCATGGAAAGCATTACTAACAGTATTTTCCATTTTCTATTCATGTTTTTCCTCATTATTTCTCTTGGGCTAATACTGTTTGGACACAATGAGCACATTAACAGTACCCACCCTTGAATGCTCTTTAGAAAAACACAAAGTATTTATTGATTCTTTATGGGTTTTTATACCTAATGAAAGCTAGTTAGAATCAACAACCTTAACAACAATGTGTTGTGTTCTCCCTGCTGCTAAAAAACAGCAGGAAAACATTTTTTAAGCAACAGAGTCATGCTGCAAGTTAGAAGTAAATGAGCACTTTCCAACAATAAGATCTGCTAAATTACTGCATTTATATCCTTTCCTTAATCCCTATTATGAAGATCACACAATGAAGAATATCTCTGTATAATGAAGACTGTTGCTAACTCAAACACGATAACACAAAGCAAGATGCCATCTGTTAGAATAATGTTGGAACCTTTAATTTTACAATTGTTGGGAGCCCATCATTACTTTTCTATTTATTTAAAATATATATTCAAAAACCTAATGCTTCAAGCTTCATAATAAAGCTTTGGTGATATGTTCTATAAAAACATGTCACTATACTTTTCTCTGGGCTTGTCAGGTAATGTCTTTTACAAGGGAACAAAGGAAACCTTTAATATCGAATCCAAGACATTCAGAACTTTAAGAAAACAGATTGACAAAAATAGTCTATTAACTGTATTTATTGTGAGCTCTCATACATGGAGTAGATACTTGGACTCCATTATAGCAGTGGGGGATTTTGGGTTTCTGAGAATTCTTCAATGTTACAGCATCCTGTCTTGGATTTTTTAGGAAGTGTGAGAACTTTCACCCTGGGCCCCTTTCAGGCAACGTGTCGCCCCCCAAATCATGACAGACAGGAACTCAGTTATCTCAGAGAATTTAGAAAAACGAGAAATACTGGTTGAGATCCATGGCGCTTATACTGCTGAGGATAGCTTCCTGCTAACAGAAACCACAGGAAGCTGGTTTGTCAGCTGTGTGAAGGGAGACTCTTTCTAAAAGCTCAATTCTGCTCAGCCATTTGGTTTAAATATATTTAAACCAGTTATGAGTGGAGCTTGAGGGGTCGGAGACAGAACTGGGAAGGAACTTCCATTCTTTGGCAAACAACCTGAGATGCAGGAGGCACATTAGCAACTTGCTTATGGTCACACAAACCTTGAGAATAGCAGAGCTGGGGTTAGACTCCAGACCCACTGGACTTTTAGTCCAATATTGTTGCTTTTGTGTTACAATGCCTAACCTCAGGAGAGGTCATTCTATTTCTTCCCTTCTGTGCAGATCTAAATCACTTCCCCAAAAAGCCCCAGCCACCAGATTCTCCCTAGCACAGATTTGGGGCTCTGTAACTACCAGTGGCCATTTTACTTGTATACCAGTGCTCTCTTCCCCTTTTCCTCCATACTTATTTTATAATTCCACTTACTGTTGGGGTAGTCAAGAGAAATGGGTAATGGTGAGAGGAGAGAAGAACTCAAGGTACCGTTTCCAATTGCTTTGTTTCCCTTCTCAAGCCCTTGGGGGTAAAGCCGTCAGAAGTGATGAAAATGTACAGGTTCTCTCCCTCTGGGCTGCAATGGTGACTCCCCACAACCCAGCGGGCTGGTCACATTGCTGAAATGTGCTGAAATCTCTTTGTTTTGGTTTCTTCATTTCTGAGATGGAGATAATACTTTATATCTCAATAGAATGGCAAGGAATTTATCAGATAATTATGAACAATTTTTTCCCCTTGCCTGGGTATTATAATTCCCCTGTACATTAGGGGTGGGTTACAGCTTGGACAAAAAAACAACATCACATGGCAATGCCTGAAAGAAATTTATTCTGCACAAAAAGTATATCCTTCCACTCAGGACTTCTTCTCACTAAGGCTGTTATCTTTCACAGCCCTGTGGATTGTGCAATTGAATTTCCTAACACAGTAACTGGGAGTTCTGATATACAGATGTCCCAGAAGCCAGCATGGGGGCAGAATGAGGGAAGCAGGGTGCAGGGGACAAATAGGGATAACCAGTAAAAACCCTTCCCAGGTGGTGGGGTGGCTTGGGTGCTGGGCAGTCCATTCCCATCCCAGGCAAAGCCACCAAGTCACAGGTATTCTCCATAGTTCTTAGTTGCAAATGTTTGGTGGTTAAATATTATAGTATACGCATGCATTTTTATTTTTCTAATATTCCTTGCTTCTCTGCTGGTGTATATGTCTTCTCTTCCACACTCAGCCACATTGGTTCCTGTTGCTCATTTGGTATTGCTGGCTTCATAAATATAAATTTTATGGTTTACTTCCTTGACTCTATCTTAAATGCTTCCCACTCTGTCAGTTTCCCATGCATTTTTGAGCTGCAGCCAGTTTTCTTTAACAAGCTGTAAGTTCCTTCACAGTCTGTTAAAAACCGCTATTTCTTTACTGCCGTCCTATAGACTCTTATCAATATTTCAAATTTTGTGATCACCAAGTTGCCCAAGAATAGCATCTGCAGTTAAATTAACAGGGATAAAATTACAAGATCTATCAATCTTCATGCTTCACGATGTAAGGAGGTCATTAACTGAGGTCAGAAGAAACTTTCCCCTGACAGCGAGCTCCTTCAGAGTCAGTGCATTATGGGAACATTTACAAATTAGTCTCATTATATTTAGGAGCATCTGGTATGAACTCCTTGTCACAATCATGATTCTGGGAAGGCAATTAATAGGTTCTTGTGAATTCTCAGTAACCTCCAGCCTCATTTAAAAAAGAAATTTGGATGAATTTCAGCTATTTTATCCAAAAAGACACCCCCTCCCCACACGTTGTTAATCCAGTGGCCAAAGACTCCATACCGAATGGAATCCTGGGACTGGCTATAATTCTGCAAGTAATATTGGTTAACACAAGGTGACAGTGCCATTACTTGGCTTTTAGATGCGCATGTCCTATGCCTTCCCATTCATTACTGGCCAGAGTCATAGAATGCTAGAGCTGGAAGAGATGACAGAAGTCATCTTTTCCAGTTTTTTTCAAAGTCTGTACTGTGAAGAACCACTTCTGTGTGATGCTGTAAGATATAACTGGGTGTGTGGGGGGGATATTTTTGTGGTCACATTATTTAATCACATGATTTCTCAGAACTTTGGGTGCCATTTGGGTTGGATCAGTGGTTGGTGTGAGTTAAGAGAAGTTTGGGTTATTCATTTCCCTGCTTCCTTCTTGCCATGGCTGCCACAGGCTGTCTGCATCCCTCTGAAGGCCACAACTCCCTGTCAGATGGCATCCTCCAGATACCTGCCTCCACAGCTAATCGTTCTGGAATCTGGTTCTGGGAACCACTGGCTGCTCTTGCCCTTTTATGTCTAGGAGTGCTAATGGCACCTGCTGTTGCTAGTCCTAGAGGACTGCACTACATCTTTCTTTCTTTCATTTTTTTTTTTTGATTGCTTAGACCTTGACCTTAATTTTGTAAACAATTCCTTTACTCAATTCTCTTTAAATTACACAGTTTGAACGTCTCATCTGTTTCCAGCCATGACTGTAACTGATGTGGTCACTTGTTAATCAGTGCTGTTTTGGGGCTGGCCTGACTTTTGCCCAGGCAGAGGGATGGCATGGCTTTGCAGGGCGCTGTGAGCACAAACAGACCCTGCAGTTAAAAATGTCTCTACTTCAGAGTGTTGGTTTGAAGACCAGGGAAAGGGACCTCTGATCTCAGGCAAGACCTGTAACACTGGTAATTGCTAGCAGTAATTTCCGCCCAGTGGAACTCCAGACTAGCAGCTATTCAGTTTGGAAGTTCAGATAAGATAATTATGTAACAATACTTTGGAAAAGTGAGACTTTCTAGTTTTACCATCATTCCGAGGTTGACAGAAATAATTGGGGACCTAATTGCCTTTATAGCACCACACTTTTAGGTAGGCTTTATATAAAAGTTAGACTCTACGGCAAAAACATACATCTGTAGGCAGCGCAAGAGGCCAGGGGCTACAAGATTGGATCCCCTCCAGCCAAGCATCTTCCTTCTATATTTGAATTTACCAGTTGTTCGGTGTGAGTCAAGGCAGCATTTGGACATTGATGCAGGGTGCTGTGCTGTTACAGGACCCTCACCATTTGCAGGAAGTAGGATGTCTAAAAAGTGTTGAGATTGGACCCATATTCATGGACTATGCTAGAAACTTTCTAAATAATCCTGACCCAGATCCTCTTTTCTTAAATTTGCACCTGGACATAGCTTCAAGTTAGCCCCAAAGTTGTCCCAATTAGGCGATTAGTTCAGACTATGTAAAAGTTTTTAAATATTCATTTACTCAGCAAATATTTATTGATTTTGACTATGAGGCAGTTACGGTGCTTAGTACTTGGGGAAACTACAGTGATGAAGATAGGCAGTCCTTTCATGGGGAGAATGTTCTAGTGGGGAAGTCTGACAGAAACAAGAAAGAAACTAATTATAAATTGCGATGAATGGTAGAGAGATATAAACAAGGAACAGAAAGACAGAAGGATGGAAAAGAGATACTTAACTTTAGAGGGGGCACAGGGAAGATCTCCTAAGTACAAGGCATTTAGGCTCGGAGGGAAATGGTGAGAAGGTGCCAGCAGGGAAGAATTCTGCGGGCAAAGAGAACATGTCAAAGGCACTGAGACTGGCAAGAATCTTTGAAAGACTAAACAACAGGTGTCTCTAGTATGGACAGCAAATGCTATGGCCTGTTGAGGCAGTGGTGAAGATCATGGCCAAACTGTCTGGGTTTCAATCTTGATTCCAGTACTTACTAACTCTGTGACTTTGGGAAAGTCTCTTAACCTCTCTGTGCTCAGTTTTCTCATCTCTATAATAAGGATAAGAATTGTACCTACTGTTCTTAATACTAATTAATATGATTAAATTTACATTTGTAAAAATTTTAGGACTTTATAATAGTAAGTACTCTCATAAGTGCTGTTAACATGAGGTTGCATGTATACACAGGCCCAGAGGCCCATGTGGATTTCACATGGAAGAATAAACCATAGCTAAGATATTTAAAAAATTAAAACATAACAAAACACCTTTTTGTCAAGGCACATCATAAACATATGCCTGATGATGGAATGTGTAGTGTATAGTTTACTGGATTTATTTTTAAAGACAAATGTTCTTATGATCTTTTTGAATTCATCACGGGTAAAGAGGGCCCTCTTTTCTTCTCCCCAGCCAATAATCCACGCTGGTATATATAGATCATTCTTCTCAAGGAGATTTGAAAGTACAGATGTATGAGGTACTATTGATTATTTTACTAAGTGTACTATGCCTGTCATTTTATCTTGCTTTTATACCTCATCGGAATTTAAAACTATTTTTAGCTCTATGTGGGCATAATTGTATGTGATCTAAAAGGATTGTGGAAAGAATAATGCTGGACAAAATCTCAGGGGCTTGCTGTACGTTGTATGTCAATAGAGTTCATTGCAAGATTTGTATGTAAGTCCTTTAGGAGTGTTGCTGTGTTAGTATATTTTATTTTCTAATTTTCCTCATATTTGAAGGGCAAAAAAACCCCACCCATCATTTTCATACATGTCTTCACTTGCAAAACTGGAATATGAGATGGTGAAGGAGTCAGAAAGATAGGGAAAATGTCCTGAAGCCATATGTTCAAAAATCTGTGCTAAAGAAATGAAAGAGCCAGGGGCCCCTGGGTGGCTCAGTCAGCTAAGTGTACGACTTTGGCTCAGGTCATGATCTCCTGGTTCATGAAGTTGCGCCCCATATCGGACTCTGTGCTGATAGCTGGGAGCCTGGAACCTGCTTCGGATTCTGTGCCTTCTTCTCTCTCTGCCCACCCCACCTCCCCCCGCTCATTCTCTGTCTCTCTTTCAAAAATAAATAAAACATTAAAAAAAAAAAGAAATAAAAGGAGATAGAGGCACCAGAATAAATATTTGGTGAAAACTCTGAATGTGGTTGCACACCAGAAATTTTCCAAAGCCTTTCATTTATCTTGGTATGCTTTCTGCACACAGTCCTAAAGAAGTTATTCTGCCCACTGCAAAATTGCTTCTTTGGAATAGGTTTCAGAATTGGTGTATATTCAGGCAGACTGCCTGATCCTAATTTAGAATTTGGGATGAATAGTTTAGAATATTGATGATGACATTCTTTCTAGTCTTGGCCAAGAGAATACACGCTCTAAGGGCCTTGACCAGAAAAGCCAACTGGAATAAATCGAGTTGAAACAATGCCTTTTACAATCCTCCATTTTAAAAGTGCACTTAAAAAAAATAGATATAGATATTAGGGATAGTCCATGCTGTCATGAACCAGTTACTGCATTTTTCTGTAGTTTTTAGAAAAACGGGAGCAAATGTAAGATAAAATAACATATTGGATACTAAGCTTTGATAAACTTCTTTTTAAAACTTTAAAAATTTCTTTTTTTTAAATCAAAATATACTTGATATATAACATTATATTAGTTTGGAGCGTACAACATAGTGATTCTGTATTTGTTTACATTGCAAAATGATCACCACATAAGTCTTGTTACCATCCATCACCATACAGAGTTATAAATCATTTTTCTTATAAGGAGAACTTTCAAGATCTATTCTTAGTAACTTTCAAATATGCAATACAGTATTATTTACTATAGTCAACATACTGTACATTAAATCCCCATGACTTACTTATTTTATAACTGGAAGTTTGTATTTCGTCTTCTTCAACCATTTAACCCATCTTTCGAACTCTGTCCTGTTTGGTAACCACCAATCTGTTCTTTGCATCTATGAGTTTTATCTTGTTTTGTTTTGATTTTCAGATTCCACATAGAAGTGAAATCATACAGTGTTTGTCTTTCCCTGTATGATTTATTTCACTTAGCATAATATCCTCAAGGCCCATTCATGCACAAATGGCAAGATTTCATTCTTTTTTATGGCTGAGTAGTATTCTAACACACACACACACACACACACACACACACACACACACACACACACCACATTTTTTTTTTTTTTCATTTATCCATTGATGGACACTTAGGTTATTTCTATATCTTGGCTATTGTAAATAATGCTGCAATGAACATAGGGTTGCATATACTTTTTCAAATTAGTGTCTTTGTTGTCTTCGGATAATCCTTTAAAAGTGGATTTGCTGGAAAATATGGTAATTCTACTTTTAATTTTGGAGGGCGTGGGGGGAACCTCTACACTGTTTTCCATAGTGATGGCATCAGATTTAATTCCTACCAACAGTGCATGTGTGTTATTTTTCCTTCACATCCTTGCCAATACTTATTTCTTGTCTTTTTAATAATAGCCACTCTAACTGGTGTGAGGTGCTATTTCATTGTGGTTTTGATTTGCATTTCCTGATGATGAATGATGTGGAGTATCATTTCATGTACCTGTTGGCCACCTGTATATCTTCTTTGGAAAAATGTCTATTCAGATCTTCTGCTGACATTTAGCCAGATTGTTTGTTCTTTTGTTACTGAGTTGTATGAGTTCTTTATATATTTTGGATATATGGTTTGCAAATTTCTTTACCCATTCAGTAGGTAGTCTTTTCATTTTTGTTTTTTTCGATGCTTTTCTTCACAGGACAAAAGCTTTAATGTTATATAGTCCCATTTGTTTGTTTTTACTTTTGTTGCCCTTGCCTTTGGAATCAGGTTCAAAAAATCATCACCGAGGGTAGCTTATCACCTAAGTTTTCTTCTAGCAGTTTTATGGTTTCAGGTTTTACATTCAAGTCTTTAATCCATTTGGAGTAAATTTTTATATATGGCATAAGATAGTGGTCCAGTTTCATTCCTTTGCATGTAGCTGTCATTTTTTCCCAGCACCGTTAATTGAAGAGACTGTCCTTTACTCCTTTGTGTATTCTTTCCTTGTATGTCATAAATTAATTGACTGCATAAGTGTGGGTTTATTTCTGGCTTTGTTTCATTGATCTGTATATCTGTTTCTATGCCAATACCATACTGTTTGGTCACTATAGGTTTGTAATGTATTTTAAAATTGGGGACATGATGTCTTCAGCTTTTGTTCTTTTTTGTCAAGATTGCTATTGCTTTTATTCAAGATTGCTTTGGCTTGTTGAGATATTTTGTAGTTTCATACCACTTTTAGGATTATTTGTTCTGTTTCTGTAAAAATTGCCACTGGAATTTTGATAAAGATTGCACTGAATCTGTAGACTGCTTAGGGTAATATGGGCATTTTAATATTAATTCTTCCAATCCATGAGCATGGAATATGTTTCCATTTATTTCTGTTTTCTCCAGTTTCTTTCATAAATGTATTATAGTTTTCAGCATATAGGTCTTTCACTTCCTTGGTTAAATTTTTTCTGAGTTTATTTATTTATTTATTTATTTATTTATTTAATTTTTGAGAGGGGTGGGGTGGGGCAGAGAGACAGAGGGACACAGAATCTGAAGCAGGCTCCAGTCTCGGAGCTGTGAGCACAGAGCCCGATGCGGAGCTTGAGCTCATGAACTGAAATACTATCTTGAATAAAAGTAGCAAGAGTGCATATGCTGTATATACAAGTAACTAGCTATGGACCTGGCATATATGACCCTTATTATATTGAGATATATTCCATTTATACCCACTTTGTGGATATATATTTTTACCAATGGATGTTGAATTTGGTTCAATGCTTCTTCTTCATCTTTTGAGATGACTATATGATTTTTATTCTTCATTTTGTTAATATGAGTTATTATGTTGATTGATTTGCAGATGTTGAATCATCCTTGAATCCCTGAAATAAATCTCCCTTGATTATGATGTATGATCCTTTTAATGTATTGTTGAATTTGGCTTGCTAATATTTGTTGAGGATTTTTGCATTTATGTTCATCAGGGATATTAGCCTATAATCTTTTTGTGTGTATGTGGTGTTCTTATATGATTTTGGTATCAAGGTATGCTGGCCTCATGCAATTAGTTTGGAAGTATTCTCTAGCATTTGGTCTATTTAGATTTTTCTGTTTCTTCATGAATCGGTTTTGGAAGGCTGTGTTTCTAGAACTTATCTATTTCTTCTAGATTGTCCAATTTGTTGGTATGTAATTGTTCATAATGATCTCTTTTAATCCTTTGTATTTCTTTGATATTTGTTGTAGATTTTCTTTCATATCTGATTTTGTTTATTTGAGTCCTCTCTTTTTTTTAATAGTGAATTTCGCTAAACGTTTGTGAATTTTGTTATCTTTTCAAATAACCAGATTTTGGTTTTGCTATTTTTTTCTATTGCCTTTTTAGCATTTATCTCATTTATTTTCACCTTAATTTTTATAATTTCCTTCCTTCTACTAACTTTGTGCTTTATTTTTTCCTCTTTAGGTATAAAGTTAGATTTCTTATTTGAGATTTTTCTTGTTTCTCCATGTAGGCCTGTGTTGCTATAAGCCTCTCTCTGAGAACTCCTTTTGTTGTATCCCAAAGATTTTGGCATGGTGCATTTCCATTTTAATTTGTCTGAAGGTATTTTTTGATTTCTCTTTTGATTTCTTTGCTGACCCATTGGTTGTTTTCTAGTATATTGTTTAATCTTTATGTATTTGTGCTTTTTCCAATTTTCTTTTTGTAATTCATTTTTTGTTTCATACTATTGTGGTTGGGAAAGATGTATGATATGATTTCAATCTTTTAAAATTTATTTTGAAACTTGTTTTGTTGCTTAACATATGATCTATCCTAGAGAATGTTTCCTGTTCACTTTAGAACAATGTGTTCTCATGTTTTTGGATAGAATGCTCTATACATAGCTATTAAGTACATCTGGCCTAATGTGTTGTTTAAGGCTGATGTTTTCTTATTGATTTTCTGTCTGGATGTTCCATTGATATAAGTGAGGTGTTAAAGCCCTCTACTATTATTGTATTGCTGTCAATTCCTCCCTTTAGGTCTTTTAATATTTGCTTTATATGTTTAGGTGGTCCTATATTGTGTATATAAATATTTATAAATGTTATTATGTCTTCTTTTGGATTGACTGCTTTATCTTAATATAATGTCCTCTTTGTCTCTTATTATAGTCTTTTTTTTAAAGCCAATTTTGTCTGCTATAAGTATAGCTACCCCAGCATCTTCAGGCTTTGATTTACATGGAACATCTTTTTCCACCCCTTCAATTTCAGTCCATGTGTCCTTATATCTAAAGTGAGTCTCTTGTATGCAGCATATGCATAGGTCTCTTTTTTTTATCCATTCACTTTTTAAATCCATTTGTTTGGAGAATTTAGTCCATTTACATTTAAAATGATTATTGATAGGTGTGTACTTATTGCCATTTTGTTAATATTTTAATGACGTTTTGTAGTTCCTCTCTTTTTCTCTTATATTTTTCCTTTGTGGTTTAATGACATTTTTAATATTTGGCTTAGATTTCTTTCTTGTTTTTTTTTGTGTATTTACTATAAGTTTTGCCTTGTGTTCACATTTATCATTCTTATACATAATAATCTATTTTAAGTAGATAGCAATTTAAGTTTGGACACATTCTTTAAAAAATTTTTTTTAAAATGTTTATTTATTTTTGAGAGAGAGAGAGAGTGCAAGCAGGGGAGGGACAGAGAAAGAGGGAGACACAGAATCCGAAGCAGGCTCCAGGCTCTGAGCTATCAGCACAGAGCCCGACGCGGGGCTTGAACTCACAAACCGTGAGATCATGACCTGAGTCAAAATCAGACGCTTAACTGACTGAGCCACCCAGGTACCCTGGGTACATTCTACATTTTTCTACCTGCTCCATTTCTTTTCTTTCTTTCTTTCTTTCTTTCTTTCTTTCTTTCTTTCTTTCGTTTCATTTTGTTTTTTTCATTTTATGTTTTTGGTGTCATATTTTACATCTTTCTATTTTGTGTATCCTGTAACTCATTATTATATCAGTAGTTACTTTTATTGTTTTTAAAAAAAATCTTCATAGTAGCTTTTTAAATGATTTAATTTACTACCTTTAGTATATATTTACCTTTTTCCAGTAAGATTTTTACTTTCCTATGTTTTTCTTGTTAGTAATTGATACACCATTTTTTTTCAGTTTTTTTTTTTTTAATTTTTTTTTCAACGTTTATTTATTTTTGGGACAGAGAGAGACAGAGCATGAACGGGGGAGGGGCAGAGAGAGAGGGAGACACAGAATCGGAAACAGGCTCCAGGCTCTGAGCCATGAGCCCAGAGCCCAGAGCCCCACGCGGGGCTCAAACTCACGGACTGCGAGATCGTGACCTGGCTGAAGTCGGACTCTTAACCGACTGCGCCACCCAGGCGCCCTATTTTTTTTCAGTTTAAAAAAGTCCCTTTAACATTTCTTGTAGGGTTGGTTTCATGGTGATTAACTCCTTCAGCTTTTGCTTATTTGGAAAATTCTTTATCTCTTATTTAATCCTGAAAGTTAATCTTGTCTCATAGAGAATTCTTAGAAGTTTTTTTTTTTTTTTTAAATTTCAGTACTTTGAATATATTATACCACTCCCTTCTACTCTGCAAAGTTCTGATGAGAAATCTGTTGAGGGGCGCCTGAGTGGCTAAGTCAGTTAAGCAACTAAACTTCAGCTCAGGTCATGATACCATGGTTCATTGAGTTCGAGCCCCTATCGGGGCTGACAGTTCAGGGCCTGGAGCCTGCTTCAGATTCTGTGTCTACCTCTCTCTCTGCCCCTCCCCACTCATGCTCTGTCTCTCTCAAAAGTAAATGAACATTAAAAAAAAAAAAAAGAAATCTGGTGATAGTTTTTGGGGGGGGCGTTCCCTTGTATGTCACAAGTTTGTTTTTTTCTATTGCTGCTTTTAAGAGTGTCTCTTTAACTTTTGACATTTTTGTGGGTCTCTTTGGGTTCATCTTGTTTGGAACTTTCTAGGCTTCTTGGATTTGGTTGTCTATATCCTTCCCCAGGTTAGCAAAATTTTCAGCCATTATTTCCTCAAATAACTTTGTGCCTCATTCTCACTCCTTTCTCCTTCATGCAAATGTTATTCTACTTGATGCTGTCTTAGAGGTCCTGTAAGCTATCTTTACTTTTTTACAAAAAAATTCTTTTTTCTTTTTTGCTATTGTGTTTGGGTAATTTCCTCTGCCCTGTCTCCCAGATCATTGATTCTTTCTTCTACCTCAGCTAGTCTGCTATTGAACCCCTTTAGTGTATTTTTCAATTCAGTTGTGTTCTTCAGCTCTGTGATTGACATTTGGTACTTTCTTATATTTCTCTCTTTATTCTCACTGTGTCCGTCCATTTTTCTCCCAAGTTCAGTGAACATCTTTATGACCATGACTTTGAATTGTTTATCAGGTAGATTACTTATCTCCATTTCATTTAAGGTTTTGTTTTGTTTTGTTTTTCCCCTGAGATTTTCTCCAGTTCTTTTATTTGGAACATAATCTTCTATTTCTTCATTTCTCTGCATTTGTTTCTATGTATTAGGTGAAACAGCTATCTCTCCCAGTCTTGAAGGAGTGGCCTTGTGTAGGAGATGAACCTCATCATTGAACCTTGCCATAGCTCTTGGTTGTCCCTTGAAACTTTGTGATTATCTAAGGAGCCTAATTTATTCTTGATAGGTCTGAGTTGTGGAGGGTGTTTCAAGACCTGTCAACATTCCAGATGAAGGGATCTCAGTCAGCACCTAGTTTCAAGCTGATTGAAAGCTAATCCCTCAGGCAGCAGCTTATAAATTATACAAATACATACAGTCCTGTGGGACCACAATTGTAAACCCTGATGGATCTTCAGACCACATGATCTAGAGGTGTCCCCCTGGTGACAATTATAAAAGTCATGGTTCCTGATGAGTGTATGAGCTTCTTTCTGGGAACTGCCAGTGAAATCTAGTGACACTGAGGTAGAACACAAAGCTTCTGTACCCTGAGAGCATTTCCATAACCTCTAGATGTATATTATTATTAAATTTTTTTAATGTTTATTATTTACTTTTGAGAGACAGAGAGCGTGCTAACACAGGGGAGGGGCAGAGAGAGAGGGAGACACAGAATCTGAAGCAGGCTCCAGGCTCTGAGCTGTCAGCACAGACACAGCCCCACCTGGGTTTGAACCCACAAACCACGAGATCATGACCTGAGCCGAAGTTTGACACTTGACCGACTGAGCCACCCAGGCGCCCCAAAGTTGCATATTAAAATGAAGTCTGCCACCAGGCTGACTCTGTAGGACAAATAAATAGGTCTTTTTCACAAGAAGACTAAGGACCTAGTTTAGTCTTTTGTCTAAGTGGTGCCCATGGGGGTGATACTCTGCTAGAACTGTCTTTCAAATAGTTTCAGACCTGTGAGACCCAGAAATGAAGTTCCCACTGGCCATTACACCAAGGAACTCAAGGGTGTCCCTTGTAGGCTGCTAATGCCCACTGTTTTCGGCAGCTCTGTGACTGCAGTGCAAGGGTGGGGCACTTGCAGTGTGGCTTTGGTGGGCCTGTGGCACAGGGTGAGGTGTGTGCCCCAGCACTAACAGGTTGGAGGGAGAGTGCAAAAATGGTAGCTGCCAGTACTAGCACTAACAAGGTAGAGACAGAATTTCAAAGGGGTGCCTGCCAGTACCTCTGTCTGAAGAGAAAGTCCCAACAGATTCTTGCTCCTATGACACATGCTTTAAGATTAGCAAATGAATTGCCTTTACATATGGTCTAGGTGCTTTTCAAACTGCTGATTTTGTGATGGTCCTGGGGTGAGTGAATCTGTGTGTGGGCCCTCTAAAAGAGGAATCTCTCTTTGCTGCAGCCCTATGGCATCTCCTGGATGTATGCCCCATTGGTTTTCAAAGCCTGGTGTTTTGGGGGCTTGTCTCTCTGTTGCAGGTCTCAAGGATTGGGGTGCCTGTTGTGGGGCACAAACCCATCACTCCTCAGGGAGTTCTGTATTTGTGAGATTTCTTCTGATTGTGGGTTGCTGTGCTAGGGGTAAGGTTTTTGGTGAGATTGCATCTCTGCCTCTCCCACCTTTCTATCTGACCCTTTTGTCCTTTGTTGTGGAGGAACTGTTCAGCTAGTTGCTAGGTCTTTTTCATAAGGACTTGTTTAATATGTAGCTGTCGAATGTTTTGTGTCCCTGGGAAGAGGCGAGTTCAGGATCTTCCTATGCTGCCATCTTGAACCATCTTTTTGAGAAGCTTCCTAACTTTTGCACACAGACAGGGAGGATACAAGGCACTCATTGGCTGGATAGAGCAGAAGAGTTATAAAATTGTATGTTTTGATGTTTTCTAATCTCCTATCCTGTCTCTATACTCACCCATTTTATCTTGCTGTTGTTTTTCTGCTGTGTATAGTGTTTTATAAGGAGGGGAATAAACCATTGGCCATCAGAGGCAGAAAAATATGTTTTAAAGCCTTTACTTAGGTTTGCCTCACATTTCTGACCTCACTGAAGAAGGGTAATGTAAAGTTCACAGTTGGCTACTGAAAAAATTTTAACTGAAACATTTTCAGTTTCCTGTAAGTGAATATAATGTGATTCACATTTTAGGTTTTTAAAAAGTATTGTATTTTAGGGTGACCAACTATGCCAGTGTGCCTGAGACTGAGGGGTTTCTAGGACATGTGACTTTTAATGCTAAAATTACGACAACCAGGACAGTTGGTTATCTATAACACCATGATGTTATAGGATTTTGTTTCCTCTTTCTTTCCCCTCCTGGTTTTCCTCCCATTCCAGAGCTGCTGGGAAGAGGTTTTGCTTTAGTTCCAGATATGTTATGATGTGGGGACTTTTAGCAGGTGTTGTATCTGTTCCTCTCAGGCATCCAGTGCTCTGCCTATTAGTTCAGTTGAATTGGAGGATTATTACACCTAACACTTTTCACAGCAATTTCACATTCCCTGTATCCTTTGATTTTTTTACAACAATGCAGAATGCAGGCACCAAAGGCAGGTATTATCCCCACTTGACCAAAAAGAAAATAAGGGCTCAGAGAAGTTGCTGTTAATTTCCTGGGAACTTACACATAGATGAACTTGACCCCAGATCTCACATCAAAGGTCCTTTCAGTTCACAATGCTGAGTCTTTCCAAATTTTTGTTATGGACAGCTGGAGGATAGTCTTAGGATAAGAGGCAGAGCTATTCCTGGGGTTGGTAAATTGGATAGTGGAAAAGAACATTAGCCTGGAAGTCATGAGATGGCGTATGTTCCTAAGCTCTGGCCTTATAAACACAGTGTCATTGGACAAGTCATCATCAATCTGTGCCTCATATTCTTCCCAGCAAAATGATGATGAGGTTGGACTAGATGATTCTTTCTGGTTCTAAATTGTATCTTGCATTCTGTCCCTTTTTGGATCTCTTGAAAATCATTTGAAGATATTTTACCTGGATATAAAGTTGGAAGGTGGTGGGAAACGCATAGCTGGCTGGCCTCCAGACTGTGCGCGTTAATGGTCTACACCATTAAGTCTATCGAGCACTTCCTATGTGTCCCAGATCTATACCTTTCTGGGGATAACTCTGAT
The DNA here is from genome assembly GCF_014898765.1 of Herpailurus yagouaroundi. Lineage (NCBI taxonomy): Eukaryota > Metazoa > Chordata > Mammalia > Carnivora > Felidae > Herpailurus > Herpailurus yagouaroundi. The sequence continues at coordinate 3,128,611 of NW_024412404.1, forward strand.
AGAACATTTTAGGTAAATAACCTCGCAGTCATACCTCTCAACTTGGGGACCAATCATATTGAGGTATAAGAAGGAATGGGAAATGGAGAAGACAGACACTAAAACTAGAAGAACAGCTATGTTCTGAAAGAAATGGGAAGTCTATGTTCTTTGGTATCGCAAGTTGAAAACTTCAAGTTTAGGTTAGATATTCTACATAGAATATAAGGTAAAAATATGAGTGAACTGGATTTGTATGTTTCCTTAGAATGAAACAGATCTCTGTGGAGAAGCAAATGAGTCTTCCAACACACTCCCAGAAATCCCTGTCACTCTGAGAAAAGTTTATACTAAGGACATATTGGTCCATATTGGTCCTAGGTCTTTGGTGTATTCTTTCTTTCTTTCTTTCTTTCTTTCTTTCTTTCTTTCTTTCTTTCTTATGTTTGTTTGTTTGTTTGTTTTTAGAGAGAGAGAGGGAGAGGGAGGGAGAAAATGAGTTGGGGGAGGGGCAGGGAGAGAGGAGTGAATCCTAAGTAGGCTCTTTGCTGATAGCGTGGAGCATGAGATTGATGTGAGGCTCAATCTCACAAACCCATTAGATCATGAACTGAGCAGAAATCAAGAGTTGGGCACTTAACTGACTGACCATCCAGGCACCCCTGGTGTGCTTTCTAATTATGGATTTCTAGATCTGTGCATAGGACCCAAGATAATGCTTAAGGGTTTTCCACATGCGAGTTTGCAGAGCTCCAGAAAGAAGGAATTGGGCCAGCTGTCCTCTTACTTCTGGGGCATCTTAATTCTGGGGCATCTACAAAAGGGGACAGAGCAGTAATAAGGGAAGGAGACACAAAGGTTTTCTTGAAGCTCATATACTATCTACACAATTCAACCCCCGTGACGATGAGACAAAGTCATGAGTGGTGAGAAGCTAATGTCCCTTTCCACAGCATCTTCTATGATTGCTCCTGATGTTAAAGGACTTCCCCACACCATTTCACTGCAAATAAATAAAATACCTTTTAATCCCTCTGAAACCCTATCCCCAGCTCAGTGTTTATAGAAAAGTTTGGAATGGTTATGGGAAGCTGTATGTGGGTAATTGACACACTGTGATTTAGAATCGAAAAGAAATAACAAAAGTGGTTTGGTAGATGGACAGATGATTGTGTCAGGCATTTTAGATGGAGTGGGTGTCTTTGGGACTGAACAAGTTCATACACTTCCCTCACAGAGAAACATCTGCTCATTGGGACAACTCACACAATTAGACAAGAGAGAAAACATCCTCTCACCATGAAACCATTGGATTTTGTTGGTTATTTCTATAACCAGTACAAGTTCCCAGAAACACAGTCAGTATCAAGCAGGGAATACTGTTTGTGTTTCATCAGTATACAGGTATAAAAATGTTTGAGGTTATATCTCCATGCCCTTTCCTGCCCACCCCCACTCCCAATAACTTCATGGTTCACAGACCTCCCCTCTAATTGCTTGGGTTGAGATCTTTGTGAAGCAGGGAGCACTTTCCCAGGGGCCAGGCTTAGCCGTTTGTGTCATAGCTTGAAGGGGACATCACTGGAGACCTTAAAGCTATGTGCTCTGTTTTTGCAGAAAGAACTGCAGTCCAAAAGCTGAAGCTACTGCTATTTGAAGGTATTGGGGCATTCCCTTTGGAATCTCAAAGAAATCTTTCAGCAGCTGCTTTAGTTCATGACTATACTTGGGGAAGTTTTAGTTCCTAAAAGTATTTAGGAACTCCAAATTATTCTTTAGTCACAAGAAAAGGGTTCAGTGACTAAAGAATAGTTTCTAATTTTGCCATTGCCCCAATGATAATTGATGGAGAATAGATTTGATTGGGACCCAGCGTGAGGAGATTCTAATTTATAGAAACATATCAGTTATATTGCAGAATAAAGGAAAAATGGTCATCTTCATTTAACCCATGGATGCTCAAGGATTTTAATAGGCCCAAACTCCCCATGCCTCAGCTTGCCAGGAGAGTGCAGTGAAGCCCCTTTAAAGTGTGGTCACACCTATAATTGTACAGCATTCCTTGAGGGGCCGCCATTAGCTTCTGGGATGGGTACTTGCTCAAGATCCTCTAATTTAACCTTCACAACCCTCTCAGTGGGTACTTTTATGCCATTTTTTTTTCATATGAAGAAACTGAGACTTCGTGTCAAGATTGTACAGTTCAAGACCATACAGCCTTTCAGTGGTGAGGTGGATTGACCCAGGTCTCTCAGGCTCCTGGATCCGCACTACACAGCTGTCTCTCTGAGGTCATCTGAACCACAAACAAAAACACTTGTTAAGCCATTAACAAATGTAATGAGTAAGATGAATGTTTAGTAATTAAGAGGAAGAGAGGAGAAGGGGAAAGGGATTAAGCGTTTCTTCCTTCCTTTCTAAAAATGAACAATGTTGTTTAGTAACTGTGCTGCCTGAGAGCAAACTTGATGTTTGTGAAATACTTGATGGTGGTAATTGCATTTCTCCAAACTGACTCCTCCTTCTGTGAGCCACTGAGCAATAAAGAACAGCTAGAAAAGAGTGGCAGAGACATCACACTTCTGCTAGGAAATCATTTTTGCATATGCTGTGTACTTTGGGTGAAGATGACAGAGGACACTGCAAAGAGCCTTGGATTTGAGGTGTGAAGAGGGGATCTTCTGGTCCCCACTCTCTCTTCCACATCAGATTTCCTTGGGCGGGCCCCTCACACTGTCTGAGCTTTAGTTTCTTCATCTGTGCCATGGACACTGTGCTGCAGATTCATAGAGAGAGTCACTGAGAAGACAAAATGGGGTGATGTATGTGATAGCTCCTAAAACACTGCTTGGTGCCAGGGAAATCCATTATGGAGCCTGAATAGTACTTCTGGTAAATGTTGTGTTATAAATGTGTTTCAATGTGCAGTAAAAAAAAAACATCCCAAGTTTGCTTCCACTTCAGGATTTTGGGGCTTGCTGTGCCCTCTTCCTGGACCATTCTTCTCACAGATCTGTGTCAAGTTCCCATGTCTTACCATTGAGTTCTTAGATTACATGTCCCCTTGGCTAAAAGATCTTTCCTGACCACCGTATCTAAAGAAGAATATTTAGGCACAAATTTCTCTTTTATTATCTTCATAGCACTGTTATTTAAAATTAATTATTCTTGTTCATTATTTCTTGCCTCTATTAGAGTGCAAGATCCTGAAGGGTGGGGACTTGTCTGTTTCACTTACTGCTAAGCTGCCAAGACCTAGACCAGTGTGGTCCGCTAAGCCATGTAAGCAACCTAACACATTATTGTAGCCACATTGAAAACAGGAACAAGAGAGGAGTAAAATTAATCTTGATAATGTATTTTACTTATTTAACCCAGCATATCCAAAATATCATATCCATTTATAATCAATATAAAATCATTGTTTTTTTTTTTTTGCATATTAAGTCTTTGTAATCTGATGTGTATTTGGCACAGCACATATCAAATGTTTGATAGTAATGTGGGCCTCATGGCTGCAGAATTGGACAGTACCCACTGGCCTGGAGAACTAACACGCCTAGATATCCAACATTTGTTAAAGAATATGTGTGGTTTTCCATCTTTGTGTGAATGCTCCAAGCCTTTTGGTTTTAAATCAAGGAACTGTAGAACTAGACCTTTAGAGATTCCTTCCTCCCAATAGAGATGAGGAAACTTTGACTACAAGAGGGGAAATGTTAGTTTTCTACATTGTCCTACTCAAGGTTATAAGAGGTGGCAGAGCTGGGCCTGGACTCCTGTTCTTCTCAAGTGAGTGCTCTTTTCAAATATTCATGCTGATCCAGAGATTTGAAAACATTTTCTGTGATATAAACTGCATAATTTTATTTCTGAACACACCAAATGATCATATGCAATACTCTTTGACATAAATGGGTATAATTTCCAGAGTTTGGCATCAAACAATTGATCACATTTTAGGTACCATTGTAACAGGAAATCTTCATTCAGACCTTATTTAATTAAATCATTTAATCTAAATCACTCTGAAATCTTCTTAAGAACTTCAGCTTTAGCTTAAGATACAAAACTATTTATTTTCTTTCCCGGATTTTACATTCCAAGATGTTAAAAATTCAAATGTCTCCCACACACCTGTAGAGTACGTGGTCACCTTATTCACATTCCTTTCTCTCTCAAATGACGGGAAGAAGGCTAGCAGCTGCTTGTGGGATGGCAAAATATTGATTAACGGTGTCTATAGGAAATCAGCTCAAGACAATTTTTACAGCAGCAGTTCTGTATTTTCAAGCATTCTATTAAAATTACGCATTGTTAATTGATGCTGCTGGGAATTAGGAGCCAAGACCAGTTTGCCAAAAAGAGAAAGCAGGACACAGCTCTGTTGCATATTCATATTGACTTTTTCCTTAATAATTCAGTGGAGAGAGGAAATCAGAGTTGTGATCTATCAAACCCACTATAGATGAATATTTATTGCCGTTTCCTTTTATTTTTAAGTCACGTACATTAGGGATTGTGTTCTAAGATAATGAATCGTTTCTTCTGCCCACTGAGGTACAGTGTCTATTTTGTCTATCTTCCACTTTTGAACCTCTAGGGGCAAATAATACAGAGTCCCCGTGCTGCGATATTCTTGCTGATTTAATTCTCTTTTAGTATCTATTTGCATCTCTAGAACACTAGCGAACATAGCTTCCCTGACATCTTCCCTGTGCAGTGTCTGGGAAATGAGACTGAAGAGAGACTTCCATAACCGCTGTGCACATCTCCAGGCACTAACCAGAATATGTTATAGAAAGGTCAGATTGAATGTGGATTCTAGGAGCACTAATTTCTTTGGCTTAGAGAAGAATTATTTTTCTTTGTTTTAAAGTCTTCATTTTAATACCTCCAGCAAACCAGGAAGAAATATATCTCTTAAAAATGGTGGAAGTGAGGACACCTGGGTGGCTCAGTCAGTTGAGCATCCAACTCTTGATTTTGGCTCAGGTCACAATCCCAGGGATTGAGTTCCCTGTTGGGCTCCATTCTGGGTGTGGAGCTCTTGCTTGTGATTCTCTCTCCTCCTTCTACCCCTCTCCCTGACTTGCGCACATGCTCTCTCTCTCTCAAGTAAAAAAATAGAAATTAAAAAAATTAAAAAGAATGGTGGAAGTGGATTAAAACCTGAATGTTATTGCTGAAATAAAAATGTCTTTATTTTGAGTTGGGTGTTTCAGTTAGTTGTTTTAGATTCCAAGGTTTGTTTTTACCTTTCAAAATTGATAACTACTCATCATTCATTGATTCTTTTTTTATTGATGTATGATTGATGTACACTATTCTATTAGTTTCAGGTGTATATCATAATGATTTGATATTTTTATACATTGTGAAGTGATCCCATGATAAGTCTAGTTAGCATCTGTAACATACAAAGTTATCACAATATTATTGCATCTATTCCCTATGCTGTACATTGCTTCTCCATAACTTATTTATTTTATAACTGGAAACTTGTACCTCTTAATGCCTTTCACTGATTTCCCCTGCTCCCAACTCCTCCCCTCTGTACTAACCAACAGCTTATTTTCTGTATCTATGCATCTGTTTCTTTTTTGTTTTGTTTGTTCATTTGTTTTGTTTTGTTTTAGATTCCAAATGTAAGTGAAGTTGTATGGTATTTTTCTTTCTCTGACTTATTTCACTTAGCATAATACTCTTTAGATCACAAGTGGAAAGATTTCATTCTTTTTTTATAGCTGGGTAATATTGCATTGCATATGTATTCCACCTCTTTATCCATTAATCTATTGATGGACAGTTGGGTTGCTTTCATATCTTGGTTATTGTAAATAATGCTGCAGTGAACATTGATTCTTCATTTGAAAGGTGCCCTCTGGTCTCAGTGAGATTGGAAATAGGGGATGGATAAGAAATGTAACTGAAGGAATAAGCTTTGGATATCTGGCAGTTTGGAGTGTGTGTATTCAGAGGCTAGTCAGGATGGAGTTGAGGCTTCAGGCTGTGGAGTCTTATGGATAGGAGTCCAACCCCTTGCCAGCTCTGTGATCGTGGGCAAAGTACTTAGCTCCTTGAACTCAGTTTCTTCATTTGTAAAATTGAGATCATCTTAGACACCATCTTAAAATGGTTTTGGTTTAATGAGAAAATACATGTAAAACTTCTGGTATTTTCTGAATGTCCAATAAACATTAATGACTATCATCATGATTGCAGTTCTCACTGAGTCAAAGTGGCTTTATCCCAGTGTAAAGCAATTGATATTTGTAAACTGTAAGAACTGTGTATTTTTGATATGTTACTATGCAATGCAGGTCTTTACCATTTTTTCATTGTCTTAATTGAATTTATTTTTCATACTCATATATATTTGAGTTTTGAATGTATATAGTATTTGAAAATAATAAAACCATCTTTTAAAATGATTAAAAACATGGCTTTCCCTTGACTCCTTGGCTTTCCCATCCCAAAATTTCTGAGATTTTTAAGAGAGTGTATTGTGATTTTGTGTCATCTGAGAATGACAGCCCTAATATAATTGCAATATAAGGGTCAAAGCAGAATGTCACAAATTCGTTGTTGTCTGCAGTCTCAGTCTAAGATTCTATCTGCACAATACCATGACAACCAGTTAGAAAGAGAAAAATTTAGTTAATCATGCAGTTATTTTAGCTACATGAAGCCAAACAACTGGTTTCAATCTTATTTCCTTCTGCTTCATTGATTGATGAGATTCAACCTGTAGTTCTGACATCATGTGTGTGACCTAAATCACATTCTTGTACATTCTAGAAATGGCTTTAATTGAGTATTTAATGGATTATTTGCTCCATTCGAAAGACCTTTCTTTGCACGTACGCATGTGAGGAGAATCGTAATCCAGCGATTATGTGTGCTTGGAGGGGGCTGTGCTTGTGTTGGGGCTTTTTCCTATGGTTGAATGGGGGTGGGTGATTTTAGGTCAGGCTCTGCAGAGTAGTTTCATGGCAGTGAAAGCTTGTTTCAATGATGGCCATTAGTGCATGATTTATTTCTTGTTTGTAGTTCTCCCGGGATCTACCCACGACTATTTGCTAGATATTGTGTCAGATAGGAATGAGTGTTCTGAAGTTAGAAAGACTCTTCTAAGTTTAAGAGGAAAGACTCTTAGGCAAGACATGTCACTTCCCTAAACTTCTGCTTCTTCATCAGTAAAGTGGTTTTTTGGTTAGAAGGAAATTAGGCAATGCAGTGGCTATTTTTATGTCTTCTGTGCTCATACCAATGGCCTTAGTATGTTGGACACACACACACATACACACACACACACACACCTTATTTTCCCATTAATTTTTCCTACTGATGAAAACCTTTTAAAAAACTCTTCCATTCAAAAGGATATGGAAGCTGCTAATAGTGTCTGGCATATGATTTTTGGTTAAAAAAATGTTCATCTATTTTTCTTGTACTAGAGATTTGGGTTCCAAGAAGAGGTCCACAGGGACCTTCTGATCTTGTGTGAAAGACCATGTGAGAAAAGTTCTTGGAGATGGGCTGGCGTTTCCTCTCCCTGCGGCTCCAGGACTTGGTGGCAATGACAAATGGCTACTCAATGTGGTTTTCCAAAGTCTTCTTTAAAACAAGCCAAAGATTTCCTGTTTGATTTGGCTGTTTACTGTGATTCTTACATGAAAAGAAAGGTTTGGCAAGAAGAGATTTCAGAATTTTACCACAAGGGAGCTTCCAAGAGTCAGTGTGTCACTGGGCAGTCATTCAATCTGCCGGAGCAGTATCACTGAAACTCAGCTTGAATAGTCCCCACTTCTCTGCGGACCGCATCTCTGAGAACAGCTTTTTAGACTCACACGTGGGTTGCAAGCGCATTCACATCCTTAAAACTGTTTTAACTTTTATTTTGGAATCATTTCAGACTTACAGGAAAGCTACAAAAATAGCACAGTTTTTCCCACAATAACATTGTATATAACCATGGAGAATTCCATTCTTATTAATTCAATGCCTATGATACACCTTGAAATTTTGTTGATAATAATATTCTTCATTCTTTTCAAAATCCTATGACTAGGTGGAATGAATATTTTCTTCATATTTATGAATGAGGAAATTGAGACATAGGTCACAGAGCCAGCTAGGGCTGAGTCAGAACTGAACTTGGTGTACTTGACTCCTTACCATGACATCTTTTAATTGAAATTTATTATTTTTTATTAAGAGGTAGATATAAATAAGTGTTCAGAGTAATGTGAATCATCACTTTGGTTGTTGGTGGGCTAATAAAATGCTGGATGCATCCACATACTCCCACTAACATTTAGTTCATTCCCCTCCTCTAAATATCTCTAGAACCTATTTCCTGCTTCAAATACTACAACTGCTAGCTGGAATATATATCTTCTCCTTCCTTTACCTGTACTTTCACACAAATTCCTTATTCATCTCCCTGACTCCACACTGTTGTCAGAGAAATCATTCTAAACCACACATCTAAACATGTCATTCTTCTGTTTAAACTCCTTCAGTGGGCTCTTTTGTACTGTCTACTCATACCATACAGGGCATTAAACATCCATCATCACCTTCAATCTACACAACAACTGTACAGAGTAGGCATTTTGTGATTACGTTAATTTGATAGGTTTCTGCTTTGAGATCATGTAGAAGCTAAATGGTTGAGCCAGAATTTGAACTAGAGAGTGTCAGATTACTCAGGTTTCCTGAGGCAGTCAGCTCAGATTCTGGCTTGACTTTAGATTGTCTTTATATCAGCTTGGTTCTTTGTACCCTGTGCTTAGCTACACCAAACTTCTTCCCCTACTTTTTTCTTCATACCACCATGCTTGTTCAAATATGGGGCTGTCTCTCTCTGAAAGGACCTTCCATGTCTTCTCTGTTTAGCCAGACCTAGCTCAAATTCACAGTGGCATGCCAGGGGTGGTGGTGGTGACGGTGGGGACAGTTCACCTGGGTGTGGTCAGAAGCCAGTGCATTGGTTGTAGACTGTTTAACACAAAACAAAACTGACTAAAAGTTGTCTGCTTTTATTAGCACCATGTGCCAGCAATTGTAGTGTTAGGGACAAGACTCCATTCTGTGGCATACTCCCTGGCAAATTTATCACCTGTTTTGTTTTTTCCAGCTTTATTGAGATATGATTGATAATTCAATAAGCATTATGTATCTCATTATAACACCGTGCAAGTTTAGGGTATATATCACGTTGATTTGATACATATATATTACAATATGATTATCACCTTAGTGTTTGCTAACATCTCTTTCACATTACATAACTTCCATTTCTTTTTTTGTGGTGAGAACATTTAAGATCTACTCTCTTAGCAACATCAAGTATCTAGTACATTATTGTTATTCATAATCATAATGCTGTGCATTATATCTCCAGGATGCATTTATCCTATAACTGGAAGTTTGTACTCTTTGACCAACATCTTCCCAACTGCCCACCTAACCCCCTTCAAGACTCTGGTAACCACCATTCTACTCTGTACCTATGACTTGCACTTCTTCAATTTCATATTTAAGTAATCTCATACAGTAATTGTCTTTCTCTCTCTGACTTATTTCACTTAGCATAATGCCCTCAAGATCTACCTATTTTGTTGCAAATGGCAGGATTTTATTCTAATGGTCAAATAACATTTCATTGTATATATGTATATATAACACATTTCCTTTAACCTTTGGTGGACAGTTAGGTTGTTTCTGTATCTCGGCCATTGTGAATGATGCTAAAATGAACATGGAGTGAAGATATCTGTCTGTATCCTGTTTTCACTTCCTGTAGATATATACCCAGAAGTGGGACTACTGGATCCCATGGTAGTTCTATTTTTAATTTTTTGAGGAACCTTCATGCTTTTTCCATAGCGGTACCAATTTACATCCCCACCAACAGTGTGCAAGAATTCTTTTTTCCATTTCCTTGCCAGCATTTGTTAGCTTTTGTCTTTTTGATGATAGCCATTCTAACACGGGTGAGATGATACCTCATTGTATCTTTGATTTGTATCTCCCTGAGGGTTAGTATTGTTGGGCATCTTTTTATGTGCCTGTTGGCTATTTTTGTGTCTACTTTGGAAAACTGTCTGTTTAGTCCCTCTGCCCATTTTTAAATTGGGTTGCTTTTTTTTTTGTTACTGAATTATGTGAGTTCTTTATATATGTTGGATATTAACATCTTACTAGACCTGCATCACAAACATTTGTCATCTGCAAATGTTTTCTCCCATTCCATAGGTTGTTTTTTCATATTGTTTATTATTTCTTTTGATGTGCAGAAGCTTTTTAGTTTTGTGTAGAATTGCTTATTTGTTTTTGCCTTGTTGCTTGTGTTTTTGGTGTCATATCTAAAAAATCATCACCAAGACCAATGTCAAGGAGCTTTCCCCTATTCAGGAGATGTATAACTTCAGGTCATATGTTTAAGTCTTCCATTCATTTTGAGTTAATTTTTGTGAGTGGTGTAAAATAGGGATCCAATTTCATTCTTCTGCATGTGGTTATTCAGTTTTCCCAGCACAATTTGTTGAAATAATATTCTACGAGAACGCTAAGAAGACACAATAGAAAAAGGATAGTGTGTTGGGAAAACAGAGCCTGATGTGAAGTTCAAACTCACAGACCGTGAGATCACGACCTTTGCTGAAGTCGGATGCTTAAACCAGCCAGGTGCCCTCCAAATAGTATTTTGATCATTATAGATTTGTAGTATAGTTTGAAATCAGGAGGTATAGTGCTTCCTCCTTTGTTCTTATTTAGAATTGCTTTGGCTATACACAAATTTTAGGATTTTAGGATTGTTTCCTCTATTTCTGAGAAAAATGTCACTGGAATCTTGATAAGGATTGCATTCTATCGATTGCTTTGGGTAGTATGGACATTTTAACAATATTTACTCTTCCGACCCATGAACACAGAATATATTTCTATTTGTCTGTATCTTATTCAGTTTTTTGTCAGTGTGTAGTTTTTAGTATACAGATCTTTCACCTCTTTAAATTTATTTATAATTATTTATTATTTTTGATGCTATTGTTAATGGGGTTGTTTTCTTTTTCAGATATTTCATTGTTAGTGTATAGAAACACAACCGATTTCAGTATGTTGATTTTATATCCTGCAACTTTACTAAATTCATTGATTAGTTCTTACAGTTTTTGAGTGGAGTCTTTAGGCTTTTCCATATATACTGAGCCACTCAGGTGTCCCTGGATGCATTTTATTTCTTTAAATTTTTTTTTCATTTTTTAAATTTATTTTTGAGAGAGAGGGCCAGAGTATGAGTGGTGGAGGAACAGAGACAGAGGGAGACACAGAACCTGAAGCAGGCTCCAGGCTCCAAGCTGTCAGCACAGAGACCAATGTGGGGCTTGAGCCCATGAACTGTGAGATTATGACCTGAGCTGAAGTCAAACGCTTAACTGAGCCACCCAGGTGCCCCAATTTTATTTATTTTTTAATTGAAGTATAATTAACATACAGTGGTGTATTAGTTTCAGATGTACAATATAATAATTCTACAATTCTATACATAGTGTCCATCATGCTTAAACTCCTTTTTCTATTTCACCCATCCCCCTACTTACTTTTCTTCTGGCAACCACCAGTTTGGTCTCTATATTAAGAGTCTGTTTTTTGGGGTCCTTGGTTGGCTCAGTTGGTTGAGCATCTGACTCTTGATTTCAGCTCAAGCCATGATCCCTTGGTTGTGGGGTCAAGTCCCACACTGGACTCTGTGCCTAGTATGGAGCCTGCTTAAAATTCTCTTTTTCCCTCTGCTCCTCTCCCCCCACTGACATGCTCTCTCTCTCTCAAAAAGAAAAAAGGAAAAGAAAAAAAATACTCTGGTTTCTATTTCTTTGTCTCATTTTTTTTGTTCATTTGTTTTGTTTCTTAAATTCCACATATGAATGAAATCATATAGTATTGTCTTTCTCTGTCTGACTTATTTCACCTAACATTATACCCTCTAGGTCCATCCATGTTGTAAAAGGCAGTATCTCATTCTTTTTTATGGCTGAGTAATATTCTATTACACACACACACACACACACACACAAACACACACACACACACCACATCTTCTTTATCCATTCATCAGTCAGTGGACACTTGTGTTGCTTCCATATCTTGACTATTATAAATTATGCTGAAATGAACATAGGAGTACATATATCTTTTTTGTTTTCTTTGGGAAAATAGTAGTGGAATTATTGCATCATATGGTATTTCTATTTTTAATATTTTGGAGAATATCCATATTCTCCCAGGTTGCAGTCCCACCAACAGTGCATGAGAGTGTCTTTTTTCCACACCCTCACCAATACTTGTTGTTTCTTGTCTTTTTGATTCTAGTTATTCTGATAGGCATAATGTGATATTTCATTGTGGTTTTGGTTTGCATTTCCCTGATGATGAATGATGTTGAGCATCTTTTCATGTGTTTGTTGGCCATCTGTGTGTCTTCCTTGGAAAAACGTCTATTCAGGTCCACTGCCCATTTTAATCAGATTATTATTGTTATTATTAGGTGTTGAATTGTATAAGTTCTTTATATATTTTGGATGCTAGCCCCTTATTGGATATATCATTTGGAAATATCTTTTCCCATTCAGTAGGTTGCCTTGTCATTTTGTTGGTGGCTTCCTTCATTGTGCAAAAAGCTTTTTATTCTGGTATAGTCCCAAGTTTATTTTTGCTTTTGTTTCCTTTGCTTGAGGAGACATAGCTAGAAAAATGTTTCTACAGCCAATGAATGTCAAAGAAATTACTGCCTATGTTTTCTTCTAGAAGTTTTATGGTTTTAGGTCTCACATTTTAGGGCCTTTTGATTTAAAGTCCATTTGATTTTATTTTTGTGTTTGTGGTAAAAAGGTGGTCCAGTTTCATTCTTTTGCATGTTTCTTTCCAGTTTTCCCAACACCATTTCTTGACCAGACTGTCTTTTCCCCATTGCATATTTCTTGCCATTAATTGTGGGTTTATTTCTAGGCTCTCTGTTCTGTTCTATTGATCTATGTGTCTGTTTTTGTGCTGGATGACTTTTATTTCTTTTTCATGCTTGATCGTTTTAGTACAGACTTCCAGTACTCTGTTGAATAGGAGTGATGAGAGTTGGTACCCTTTTCTTGGTCTTGGTCTTAGAAGAAAGGCTCTCAACGTTTCACTGTTGGTATGATGTTAGTTGTTGGCTTGTCATATATGGCTTGCATTGTGTTGAGATATGTTCCTTCTATAACCAGTTTGTTGAGTTTTCATCACCTCTTGCTTCTGCAGTGTTTAGGATAGATCTCTATTAGAACTGTTGGTGGGAGGGCAGGGAAGAGGGGAAAATGGGTGATGGGCATTGAAGAAGGCGCTTGTTGGGATGAGCACTGGGTACTGTATGTAAGCGATGAATCACAGGAATCTACCCCAAAAGCCAAGAGCACACTGTATACACTGTATGTTAGCCAACTTGACAATAAGTTATATAGATATACTTTTTCAATGACAAAAATATCACAAACCTTTAGACAATAAATTATATCTAAAAAAAAAAAAGAACTGCTGGGATATCATGTTACAGCTGCTTAATTATCTCACACAGACCACAGGCTCCTTGAGGACAATAATATTATCTCAGACATCTTGGTGTTCTCAGTGCTGAGTACAAGCCTAGAGTATTTGTATGAATGAGTTAAAAGTCCAAGGATTATTCCTTTTATATCCTTCCTTGGAAGTACTTTCTTATTAGTAATATGTATTTATACTTTCTGTTCCAAAGAAATTTTGCGCAGGAGCATTTAGTATTTTTAAATTATATAATTGCATGTTATAACCACTGACTTAAAAAATTATGTGAAACCATTTTTAATAGTTTTTTTAATTTTAGAGAGAAAGAGAGAGCTCAGGGGAGGGAGGGAAGGAGAGAGAGAGAGAGAGAGAGAGAGAGAGAGAGAGAGAGAGAGAAACTTAAGCAGATTCCACGCTCAGGGCAGAGCCTGACGTGGGGCTCAATGCCACAACCCTGGGATTGTGACCTGAGCTGATTCAAGATTCAGATGCTTTCAGGGAAATAAAAATCAAAGCCACACTGAGATACCATCTCACACCAGTCAGAGTGGCTAAAATGAACAAATCGGGAAACTATAGATGCTGGTGAGGATGTGGAGAAATGGGAACCCTCTTGTACTGTTGGTGGGAATGCAAATTGGTACAGCCACTCTGGAAAACAGTGTGGAGCTTCCTCACAAAATTAAAAATAGAACTACCCCATGACCCAACAATAGCACTGTTAGGAATTTACCCAAGGGATGCAGGAGTGCTGTTTCAAAGGGACACATGCACCCTAAAGTTTGTAGCAGCACTATTGACAATAGCCAAAGTATGGGAAGAGCACAAATGTCCATTGATGGATGAATGGATAAAGAAGATGTGATTTATATGTACAATGGATTACTACTTGGCAATGAGAAAGAATGAAATCTGGCCATTTGCAGCAACGTGGATGCAACTGGAGGGTATCATGCTAAGTGAAATAAGTCAGTCAGAGAAAGACAGGTATCATATGTTTTCCCTCACATGTGGATCTTGAGAAACTTAACAGAAGACCATGGGGGAAGGGAAGGGGAAAATACAGTTACAAAGAGGGAGGGAGGCAAACCATAAGAGACTCTTAAATACAGAGAACAAACTGAGGATTAATGGGGGATGTGGCAGTGGGGAAAGTGGGTGATAGGCATTGAGAAGGACACTGTTGGGATGAGCACTGGGTTTTATATGGAAGCCAATTTGACAATAAATTATATTAAAAAAATGATTCAGATGCTTAACTGATGGAGTCACACCCAAACGCCCCATGAAGCCATTTAAAAAAAATAAAATCTGGGGGCTCCTGGGTGGCTCAGTCGGTTAAGAGTCCGACTTTGGCTCAGGTCATGATCTCGCAGTTCGTGAGTTCAAACCCTGCGTCAGGCTCTGTGCTGATGGCTCAGAGCCTGGAGGCTGTTTCAGATTCTGTGTCTCCCTCTCTCTCTGACCCTCCCCCGTTCATGCTCTGTCTCTCTCTGTCTCAAAAATAAAGGTTAAAAAAAAAATTAAAAAAAAATAAAAAAATAAAATCTGGATATTCTAAAGACTTGGAGCCTTTAGTTGAGTAGCATTAAAATGACATATTCTGGGGCTCTTGATAGCATTATATCGATGAGTACAAGCTTTGGAGTCCAATAGACCAGAGGCCAAGTCATGGCTATTGCCTTTCACATTACAGTGACTGTGGGCAACTTATTATCTCTGGCACTTAATTTTCTCAGTGCTGTGAAAAATAACTATATAAATATAGATAGTGTGTCTATGTTTATTAGTAGGGTCTGGTACATAAAACTACTAATGATTATTGGTTTTCAAAATTTTGACCTAATTAGGAATATTTCACATGAACATTTTTAAGAGATCAAGAAGAAAAAGGCAACTTCATAGTGGAGTGTTTCCATAGGTATTACCTTGATTTTGGTCCACTGAAATGTTAACCTTGCAACTGATCATTATGCTAGGATGTTAGACCGAGGAGATAATATTTATCTTGACAATGGTTTAATACCTAAAGGCTACAAATATAAATTTTGGTAAAAGTGCTACCTTGTTCATATTGAAAATAGGGTTTACTTGGAATGACCATAGTAGAAGCCCTATTATCCGATGTGATTGGCACTGGTCAAAAAATTTGTCAGTAAATTGAAAGGGGATTCATGATTAATGATTAGTCAACATTACTAATCACCAGGGAAATGCAAATCAAAACCTCAGTGAGACATCACCTTACACCTGTCAGAATAATTAGAATAAAAGAGACATAAGTGTTGGGGAGGATGTGGAGAAAAAGGAAACCTCATTCACTGTTGGTGGGACAGTGACTGTGAAATTGGTACAGCCACTGTGAAAAACAATATGGAAGTTCCTCAAAAAATTAAAAATAGAAATACTATTTGATCTTGTAATTCTGCTACTGGGTATTTACCCAAAGAAAACAAAAACAGTAATTCAAAATGATATATGCATCACTATGTTTATTTCACCATTATTTACAGTAGCCAAGATATACAAGCATCTTAAGTATTTATGGATAAATGATTGGATACGGAGGATGTGGTACACACACACACACACACACACACACACACACACACATACTGGAATACTACAAAGCATTAAAAAGGATGAGATTGTACCATTTCTTTTTTGCTTTGTAATCAGTATATTAAGGAGACATTCATATAGTTCAAGAATTGCTTAATTCTGATATCCTGATTCAAGCTTGTGAACATAACTTATAAACATACAATTAAAGCTATGCATCATAATTTACTATACTACCAACATTTAAATTATGGGGTGTAAGTTAAATGGTTTAAAGTAAGCCTGTAACATACCTAAGAAACACCTTCCTAGCTCATACATGCAAATTCACTTCTCCATGCAAATGTCTCTTCACTTTAAGTTACCCTGCTCCCAAAGTCATTACTCTGAAGCTTATCATGGTACAAAAAGAAGGAAAAAAAGTGTAACCAGGACTGATTTTATATGTATACAAAATGTAAATAAATATAAAAAATATACATAAGATATAAAATTTTATATAATATATATAAGATGGCACAGGAGAAGGGAATGCAGTTCTATAAGTGCAAGCCCTCGAATGGCAGATTATGATAAATGCTTCTTTAGCAAGGTACCTTTCCACCACTGATACCACAGGCCCAATTAATCACACAACATGCCATCTTCAAATAACAGTTGAGGCAATAGAATAATTGCAGAAGCATCACAATCAATCCCACTGAATAGAACTACAGACCAACACTTCCCTACAAGTTAAGTTCTTCTTCTGACTGCCAATTAAACACAAGTTTTAACTTCATAGTTTGCCAATTAAGGGTCATACACTGAAATCAATACATACACTTAGCATTTCAGTCTAAACTATTTCAGGTACCTAGAGCTGAAATCAGTTACAAGGTATGGCCTAACAAATGCTAGGGGAGATTTTTTTTTTTTTAAAGTAGTTTTTACGAGTGTTAAACTTATCTTGCACACTGAAGTCATCATACATATGGGGCAAAGGCAGAGTTTTAATATTTGAGTTTATTCTTCATTTAACTTTTAAAACATTACAATAGTTGAATATTAAAACAAAAACAATGAGCTATGATTACAGTCCTTCTCTCATTCACTACTGCATACAAGATGCCAGCAGGTTATTCACAGGCCCCATTAAGAGGTCTGACACTGAACACCATCCCCAGGAAGATGTTCATCATTCTCATATGCTTCTCCATTGTGATGGTGCCATCTTTCCTGATTTGGACAAAAGTCCACCAGTTCTACCTGGTCCATTTTATCAGTCTCTTCTACTTCCTTCTTCTCAGATAGGAGTTTTTCTAGCAAAGAGTTTATCAGGAGAGAGAAAGCCGCTCTCAGGAAAGTTTACCTTAATTTCGATGATTAGGTGACCCTTTTCATATTCACCCTACAATAAATTGGCACGGCTTCGTTTAGCACACTTGATATCTCTCTGCTGACAGTCTGACCTGGATGAGAGGTGATGACAATGGTTCTGTTGTCACGGGTAGATATTGGCTTTTGAAAGCCATACAGTGCTTCAACCAGCTGTATGTCCATATAAAAGAGAAGATCCTCTCCTCACCAAGTAAAAACAGCATGGCCCTTCTGATCTAAAATAATGATAATAGCTCGTGGTTCCAGTCCTGGTTCTTAGTCTCCTTCACCATGGAATGTTATTTTCTGGCCATCTTTCATGCCCTTGTCAATATGAACTTCTAGAATCTTCCTTTCTCGAATTCTCTTCCTTCTATTGCAGCTTTTACATCTATCTTTAGGACTGATCCATTCCCTAGGGTCCTGGCTCTCAATGCACACAGATTGAATTTGCTGAACCATTCCAGGTCCTGTCTGATGAATTCTTATTTGCACTCTAGTACCTCAGCCATTGGGACAACATTCTACCACTCCTTTCTTACCACCTTGGCCTTCACATTTGTCGCAAATCACATTCTTCTACAGAACTGGGTTTTTTTTTTTTTAATTTTTTTTTCAACGTTTATTTATTTTTTGGGACAGAGAGAGACAGAGCATGAATGGGGGAGGGGCAGAGAGAGAGGGAGACACAGAATCAGAAACAGGGTCCAGGCTCCGAGCCATCAGCCCAGAGCCTGACGCGGGGCTCGAACTCACGGACCGTGAGATCGTGACCTGGCTGAAGTCGGACGCTTAACCGACTGCGCCACGCAGGCGCCCCTACAGAACTGGTTTTCTTATTGCACTGTTACATAAATCTCCTAAGGTTACAGAGAGCTGATGTACAACATTTTCACCTCTCCCTTCTCTCTGCATCCTTCCTCCTCCTCCAAAAAACATATCAAAGGTGTCCATGGGAGAGTCCAAACCACTGCCTGCTCCACCTTCTTTAATTGCCTGTTCTCCTCCTTTGTCATATAATTCCCTTTTCTTTGCATCAGAGAGCACTTCATAAGCTTGAGAAATCTGCTTAAACTTCTCTCCTTCATTTGGATTCTTGTCAGGGTGGTACTTCAAAGCCAGTTTCCTGTAAGCCTTTTTCAATTCTTCCTGGGTAGCACTGGGTTTGACCCCCAAACATCACAGTAAGTAGTTTCTTTCACCATTTTCTACAGCAGGTGAGCAGGCCAAGGTTGGTGTGAGGGAGTGGGAAGGAGCTCATTCCTGGGTGTAGTTTGGGCAGCCGTGGCTCCTCCACTTCTGACCAAGCATTCTGGAAAGTTCTGCCCAAGATTGTACCATTTGAGACAACATAGATGGACAAAGAATGTGTAATGCTAAGTGAAATAAGTCAGACTAAGAAAAACAAATACCATATGATTTCAGTCATATGTGAAATCTAAAAAAAACGAATGAACAAAGAAACAAAAAGCAGAATCAGATCAATGAATACAGAGAACAAACTAATGGCTGCTAGAGGGTGGACAAGATGGGTGAAAGGGAGGGAGATATAGGCTTCCAGTTATGGAATGAATAAGTCATGGGGATAAAAGGCAAAGCATAGAGAATGTCATGAGTGACATTATAACAATGTTGTATGGTGACATGGTAGCTATGCTTGTGGTGAGCATAGCATGATGTATAGAATTGTCCAATCACTATGCTGTACACCTGAAACTAATGTAACAATGTATGTCAACTATATTCACATAGGAACATAAAAGAAAGGACTCATGAAAACAATATATACATGTTTTGTTTTTTGAAATTAATTAATTAATTAATTTTTAAAGTTGATTTATTTATTTTGAGAAAGAGCGAGAGAGCAAGAGCACAAGCAGGTGAGGGGCAGAGAGAGAGAGAGAGAGAGAGTGGGAGACAGAATTCAAAGCAGCCTCTGTGCCATCAATGCAGAGCCCGATGAGGGGCTCTAACACATGAACCATGAGATCATGACCTGGGTTGAGATCAATAGTCAGATGCTTAACCGACTGAGCCACCCAGGTGCCCCAATATATACATGTATTAAATATTCATGTTGTTCACTAATATTTGATGAAGAGTCAAGGCCCCTCTTTTCAGTGTTCTGAGGAGAGCTCGGTCATCTTCCTTGCGTCCTGCATACCCACAAGACACTGTCTCCTGTGTCTCCTAGTTTTAATTTACTAAAAGCAGAGCTAGAAGTTAAGGGGTTGTGAGGTCTGCCTGGATTGTTAAATATACCTCACACTCTTTCACAAATATCTTACCACAATAATTTTCTTGCCTTTGTCAACTCTTTCTGAAGTATTCGACCAGGTTTTCATAGAATCCCCAAACTCCCACACTGCTATTGCATCAGTTTGTGTACATTTAATTAAGTTATGTAATTGCAATAGCAAGAAAACTGGCATAAACTGACTTGAGAGAAACATAGAGAACTCAGAGTGAACATTAAACATATGTGTGGGCATTCTAGAAACTAACCTACTAGTGGTAATTGTCCAATGTAAAATCAGTCAGATATTTTACAGAGAAAAGGAACCCATGGCTTAGTCAAGTGGACTGGTTAAGTGGAAGTGATCAGGATCATCAGCTGGGTTTAATCTTGAGCGCTTAGCTTCCTTCTATGAACTGAACTTTGCTTATTAGAAATGCTGTGAGATTCTGAGCTTTTGACCCTTGAAGTGTTTTAAACTTTCATGACCTTGTTAGGTTATTTCAAGGCAATTCAATTTAGGACGTTGGGTGGTATTTGAATTTTCTCTCTTGCCAACCCATTTCTTTTTTCATGATCTCCTCTAATCCACGTGCCCCAATAAAAATACTAGTTTAATTTTAAAATGCGAGATAGATGAACAATCCTATCCTGTGGAAACAGCGTCTGCCAAACGCTTGCTGAGGAAAAACCACCCATAACATCCTGACTCTCAGCTGCACTCATATCCCTGGATCCTTCCTGAGCAGTCAAGCTTTTAAGAATACCTCCTGACACTTTTACCTAATTTGATGTTGAAAGTTTTAATGCAAGCCACAGAAAATGGATCTTTTGTCAATTTACATAAAGTCTCTTTTGGTCTCTTATTAGTACAAGTATTTTCTTAAATAGGAAAATTCAGTTCTCTTTGTTTAGACTAGCATCCATATTTCAAAGGATTATGAAATAAGTGTTTGATACAGAAGAGATAAAAAGAAGGCGCCCATTTGAAAATCTTGATATAATTGATCTGATAAATTCTTAACTCCTGCTGATGTTGATGAGAGTGGTGCATGCAAAGAGCCAGAGGTCACGTTTGAGGTATTTGAAATTTGGAACAGTCTCCCAGAGGGTTCTCTAAACCTTCCTGATATTACTCTCTTCTTGAAGAGCCATTTGACTGGCAAAGATAAAAATTTGCATGACTATAATGTGATAGATTCAGTTGGTTTAAATTTACAGATTTTTCTTTTTTCTTTCTAGTGTTTGAAAAGTTGGGACATTTTATGGTTCAAGAATGAAGCATAGGGAGACAACAGGCATATGCTGTTGCGTGATAGCAACAGGCGGGAGCGAAGTAGCTGTTGCCCTTCAGATGGGGCTTGCTCTCTTCAATTCCCTGTGGTCTCCCTCTTGCCTGTGGCTGCCTGTGGCCAGTCATTGATGTTACCTCCTGACTCCCCCAGGCAGGTGAATTTGCAATCCCTGTCAGGGACTTTATTTCTTCATGTAAGCTTTGTGTACAGAGATATATTGATCTAGAAGAATTAGGTTCATCCAATGTAATAAATTGTACCCCTTGCTGTCTGCATGAGGCTATTGAGCTGTCCCCTAATCTGCTATATACACTCAGAGTGGAAGGTGCCTCCCCCCAAACATTAAGGATCCCAGTTTAGCCAGACTTAAAAATATACAGTTTTAATATTTATATATTTTTAATGTTTATATTTTTATTTTTGAGAGAGAGAGAGCATGAGCAAGCACAAACAGGGGAAGAGACGGAGACGGAGACACAGAATCCAAAGGAGGCTTCAGGCTCTGAGCTGTCAGCACAGAGCCTGACACAGGTCTTGAACTCGTGAACTGTGAGATCATGACCTGAGTTGAAGTCAGACACTTAACAGACTGAGCCACCCAGTTGCCCCCAAAATATGCAGCTTTAATGTGAATGAAAATCTTGCAAACCTTCAGATGAATATCTCCTCAAAGCCAAGTCACATGTGGTCATTTATTTACCTTTTGACTGCTCTAGTCCTGGATTATCTAATTTCTCAGGTTTCATGGGATGTCATGGAAATAGTATTGAATAAAGTACAAGGGAAGCCCCGAATTGACTCTCAGCTTTTGTCCTGATTTCCTGAAACAGCTGAGTGGGTTTCAGCAGGTTTCCTTGGCCTTGCCCTCAAACTTCTTCATGGTTCTTCCCCAGCGGTTTAGCATAAGGAACAGTAGGGTTGTAACTCATCTGGCAAGGAGAAGGTATCTGAGGACAGAGACCCACTGACAATGACAGGGAGGTTGGAGAAAATATGGCAGATAGGATCAGGCCAGGGGGCTCATGGCAAGATACAACTAAGGGTAATGGCTAGAGGGGAAGTGAAGCTAGAAACCAGGGGGAAAAGTATGAAAAGTTTCTTGGTCTCTTGTTTTCATATTCATTGCTTAGGTTGGAAATTCATTTCTACTGAACAAGAAATATATGACCAGCAGGATCTCTGGGATTACATGGAGGTTGAAGAGAAAAAAAGAGATTTCACATGAAATACACATTTATTCCCAGTTATGTAGAACACTTCACATGTATTTGAGGCTTTGGTTTGGGTCATCAGCAAATGCAAGGATAAGTTTGCTAATGTGAATTTTATGCTTAAGTGGCTTCCTTATCCTTAAATTCTCTTTGTAGACTGGTGGCCTGTCTGTGACAGATACCAATATTAGCAAAGTCATTTCTTGTCACCTGTTTACAGCTCCTTCTCTGGGAACCACAGTAAGAAGTCCATGCCTGGAAGAGGGTGAGGAGGTGGGTTGTGTGTGGTTTGACTAGAGGAAGCACAGCTTATTAGGCTAACTAGCCAAGTTTTAAAATCCTGATGTAAATAAAATGTTTTTCTAAATATTATTGTTTGGCTCATTTCCCGGGTAAGTGCATGAACCATACATCTTTGACCTTGGCTCTAAAATATAGATTTTCATCTTTAAGGAATTTGGGATCATAGGTTAGAGATCATAGGTTGTTTCAGCTGGTTGTTTCACTGCTAGTCTACTCAATATTATGGATGAAAAAATTATTCCCAAACTCTGTCATATCTAAATCTCTTTTTTCTTGACTTTAATTTTTTTAAGTTTCAAGATTTATTGGAATACAATTGACATAATATTATATAAGTTTAAAGTATACACGTATTGATTTGATACACTTATAAACTGCAAAATGATTACTATCATAGAATTAGCTAAACCCTTCATCATGTCACATAATTATCATTTCTTTTTTGTGGTGAGAACATTTAAGATTTACTCTCTAAGCAACTTCCAAGTATGTACTATGGGATTATTACCTATTCTAAATAACTCTTTTTTTTTTTTAAGTAGTCTTCATGCCCAGTGCGGAGCTCAGTGGGGGCTTGAACTTAAGTCCCTGAGATTAGACCTGATCTGAGATCAAGACTCAGATGCTTGACTGACTGAGCAGCCTAGGTTCCCCCATAAATAACTCAATAGATTGAAACACATTAAGTAATATGTTTAGTTTTAATTAGGTTTTTTAGAGAGGGAACTTCTGGGGAACCCTCTTTGCTTCTGCTCTAGTCTGGATTAGTGCTTTCTGGGCCTGGGCACAACAGTCACTCTACACTTCCCTTCTTTACCATTCTAGGACACATTTTGCCTCGTTTTTTCGTTGGGTCCTGAGTTTCCTTACTTCCATGTCTTTCTGTTTCCTGGGTTATACCTTCATTTTGGTGGAGAGCATTGTTTATCCTGTACTTTCTAGAGTAGGGGGCCACAGGAGGTAAATTTCTTGAGGACTTGTATACCTAAAAAGTCCTTATGATCACATTTATTTGATAATTTGGATAAGTGTAGAATTTTGGAGATCAGTCTTCCTGCTGAATCTTTTTTAAAAATTTTTAAAAATATTTTATTTATTTTTGATAGACAGAGGCAGAGCACAAGTGGGGGAGGGGCAGAGAGAGAAAGAGACTCAGAATCTGAAGCAGGGTCCAGGCTCTGAGCCATCAGCACAGAGCTGGATGCAGGGCTCAAACTCACAAACTGCGAGATCATGACTTGAGCTGAAGTTGGACGCTCAACCAACTGAGCCACCCAGATGCCCCACTTCTCATTGAATCTTTAAGACATTATTATTTCTTTGAGTTTTAGCTTCTGGTGTTGGTTTTGCATCATCTGATGCCAATCTGACTCCTGATTTCTTCCATATGACAATTTTTTTCATTCCGTTAGGTTTTATTGCTGATTTACTGGTGATGGTTCTTTGATTGGTCTTATTCATTGTCAGGTGTAGTAGGTTAGCCCATTAAGTTTGGAAACTTTTATATTTCAGTTTTATGAATGTGGCATCCATTACTAATTGGATTCTCCTATTCTATCTTTTGTGCAGTTTCTTTTGGGAGCTTCTAGACTATTTCTCTAATTTTCTGATCCTTTCTCTTCTTTTTCCATATTTTTGTCTTTGTGTCTATTTTCTAAGGAAATTTCCTTAAGCTTCTCTCCTGACCCTTTAGTTGAATTCTTTCAATTCCTGCTCTTGTAATTTTCACTTCTAAGAGTTCTTTTATTTCTCTAAATATTACTTCTTTTTGTGACACCTTGTATTTTGATGTATGCAATATTCAGTATTATTGCTGATGCTGTCATAATAGTTTTGTAAGTTATCTTCTGATAATATTTTTGTAACTTTTCCTTTTTGTTGTTTTCTTATAATGTTTATTTTTTTGAGAAAGAGAGAGTGGAGGAGGGGCAGAGAGAGAGGGACAGAGGATCTAAAGCAGCTTTTAGCACAGAGCCTGATGCAGAACTTGAACTCATGAACTATGAGATCATGACCTGCATTGCAGGCCAATGCTTAACTGACTGAGCCACCTAGGCGCCCCTCATCTCTGTCGTTTTTAATGTGTTTCTCCATTTTCTTTCATTGTGGAGAATTTCTTTATATTTTTGGTAACCTTGGTTTTCCTCTCCCTAGTGAGGACCAAGGAACTAAATCTGGTTTTAAAGTTTGTGAGCATGAGTGAAATTCATGAACTGCTGGGCTTGTGTGTTTATAATTTGTTATTGTATTAATAGGTTTTGAGAGGGAATGAAACTAAATGTATATGTTCAGTGCACGATATTTAACTAGAAGTCCTGGTTCCTGCACTCTTATACTAGTTGCCGTGTTTCTAGGACCTAATAAAGCTTTGGTGCTTGTCTCTCAACCTTTCTCTCCTTACCAGCACCCTATCTCTCTCTCCTTCCTCGTGCATCCCTTCTGCCATATTCATGCCACATTCAGGGGACATTTGCTCGGTAGATCTGTTTTACTTTAGCATCCTGAACAATTTGGAAATAGCCATTATGGAAAACACTCTAAAAAAGAGTAAGATCCATAACTGTCCTTGTCTAAGGACAGGGCTTTAGGTTAGGAAGATATCAGCAAATAACCAGCCAGGTACCTTCTATTTAATTCAGGAGATATTTATTGAGCTCCAATTATGTGCATGGCATAAAATTGCCACTGAAAGAGGAGTAAACAAACAAACAAAAAGTAAAATAGTATGTCCTATTCCAAAAGGCTCATATGCTAATACTTTAAGCCTGAGCCATGACATTGGACCTACCACTGCTCATTGCATGATTTTGAAAGGAATTCTGAGTTAGTTCATAGAAATGTCAAATTAATTAAGGTCCTCAAAAGCTTTAAATTGGAATGTTAAGCTTTTTTTCCTTTTATCATTAGATTTTCAAAGGTAACAACCTTACCTTGAACTTTTTTGTATTTTTCTCAAACTGTCTTGCATCACATTTTACCTGGCAGGTATGCCATGTGTGTTTGTGGCCAATGATGCTGACATTAGAACTGGTCACTATGGCTACAACCTGTTAGACTTTGATAGAAAAATCAATGCCTTGCTTAAAGTTGGGATGTAGGGAGCAAACACAAAGATTGCCACCATAATTGCCACTTGTGGTGAGGCAGATTCTAAAGTTATGTCCATGTTTGGAGAAAGGGATCATGGCATTAGTTAGTAGTTGTACCTTGTTTTGCTGTTTCTCAGGTAAGCAGTTTCCATGGTTCTTCCATGAATATCATTACTGGGACTCATGAGAGAAGCAGTGACTAATTGGCTCAAAGTCAGCTCTTTCATCTTCCATGTCCACTGTAAGGTTGTCCCACACAGGGGATTTATAACCTTCCTGCCTGCTGGGACTGGGTGGAGCAGGACCCGAATGTTCTCACCACGACTCTATCTCTGGACCTTCAGTTTGAATACAGGAAGGGTCATGTAGCCCTTCCCCTAAAAAATGGCTGTATAAATGAAGGTCTGTCTGTACACAATGTCAATTAACGGCATTTTAATGGTCAAGTCTCATTATTCACACTAGTTATGTTTTGCAAAGTCACTGAACCATTACTTCTAGGGAAAATATAGGGTTAGACTCCTATGAGGCTCTGGTCACAACATCATCATTAACTGATCCATACATAACCTTGTTTTATGTGACAATTTAATATATATTCTTGGTCCATTGACATTGAATTCATAGCCAATAACACGATAACTCTTACCTGAACGAAGCTTGCCTAACACATGTCTATTCTCCATAAGGCACATCACACTGTTTTGTGTTTTGGAACAGTGTATGGCACTTCAGCATTATGCTTGGGGGCCATTTTTAACCAGTGAAATCATCAGCAAAAAACACAAAAATGTGGAAAACATGGCCCTACATGGACTGTGAAAAGGATACTTTTTTGTAATAGGCAGCTGAAATAAGGCAGGGCATCACCTTGTTTACCTCAGTTGGGAACATGTGTGGCTGACATTTTTTGTAGACTCCGTTCATGTCTGCACATGTTCACAAAACATCATTGGTATTGATTTTCGGATAACAATTTTTTGCAGGTAGGCAAATTTGCAAATACAGAATCTGCAAATAATGAGGGTTGAATGTGTGTGTGTGTATGGACAAATGGAAAACCAAACAAAATTAATCCCCAAAGCTTGATGACCTTTTCATCTTCATATGTGTGTGAGAATTGACCACCCTGACCTTGACATTTTACCCAGTAGAGGGACAGATCCTATTCCTTCCTATCAGCGGCAGTTACCAAGCAATACTTCACATGAGCTCCAGGTTTATTTTCCTTTCCCCTTGTTTTGTTAAGTTCTGTTTTATGGAAGAAGCCAGGTGAGCACACAGTGACCAATATTGTGGGCTGAAAATGGGTAGGCATTATTGAAACAGCTGAAGCAAGCCTCCTTCTGCCTGGGGCTGAGATCTTAAACTCTAACTACTGAGAGCTGTCCGAATTTCCAGAACCATCTGCTGTTGAATTATTTAGTCAGACCACATAGACAAGTTTTGATCTGTTTCATTTCTTTGTCCTAGTTCATGACATTTAAAAAATGTATTCTGCTTGAGTAATTTCTATTCTTGTCACATGGCATAGGGACTTACCTGAATCTGGAAGGAAATAGCAAATCTATTTGGTACCAAGAGGGGGAAAAACAGTGTGGGGAATATTGGTGATTATATTCACTCATACTGTGGACGAGTAAAATTGTGAAAGCTGTCAATATTTGGTAAATTTATCTGAACTGTATAAAATAAATTTGTAGCAACAATGTACTTTAAAAAAAATTGACTAATTTATTTTGAAGTAGTTTCCTGACTCTCCCTAAGTGTTGCCATTGGGATGTTGGTATTTTATGACACTGCATTGAGGTGGAATAATGGTATGGGGAGCATGGTAGCAGAGGGAGAACTATCATGGTCCCCCAAACCTTCTTCAGCTTAACTTCCATGAGTCAGAGGTAGGTTATATAACAACCTTAACCCTCATTGATATTAATCTTTGGGCTAGTCAGGACTTTTTCTTATTTAAAATGGAAAAAAAAATGTATTCAAATGGCTTTTTTCACCTCCAGCTTTATTGAAGTATTATTGACAAATAAAAATTATATATATTTAGGTTGTGTGATGTGTTAATAGTAAAATGTGATGATTTAATATACATATCCATACCATAGTCATGCTAATTAACATATCCATCACCTCACATAGTTATCATTTGTGTGTGTGTGTGGTGAGAACACTTAAGATCTACTTTTTCTTTCTTTCAAATTTTATTTAAATTCTAGTTAGCATTAGTTTCAAGAGTAGAATTTAATGATTCATCACTTACATATAACACCCAGTGCTCATCATATCAAGTGCTCTCCATTTGAGATCTACTCTTAATAAATTTCAAATACAGTATTGTTAACTATAGTTACCATGTTGTACATTAGATTCCCCAGAACTTACTCTAACTGAAAGTTCGTATCCTTTGACCAACATCTCTCCCAATTTCCCCCACCCCCTCATCCCTGTCAACCACCATTCTGCTATGAGTTGTATGATTTCAACTTTTTTAGATTTTGCCTGTAAGTGAGATTACACAGTATTTGTCTTTCTGTGTCTGGTTTATTTAATTTAGCATAATGTATTCCAGGTTCATCCATGTTGTCACAAATGGCAGGATATCCCTTTTTTATGGCTGAAAAATATTCTTATATGTATATGGTACATATATCACACATCTTTTTATTCATTCATTCATAGATGGATACTTTGCTCCCATATATTAGCTATTGTGAATAATGATGCAGTAAACATGAGAGTGCAGATATCTCTTTGATATCCTGTTTTCATTTCCTTTGAATATATACCCAGAAGTGGGACTGTTTGGTAATATGGCAGTTCTATTTTTAACTTGTGGAGGATCCTCCATACTATTTTCCATAATGATTGTACCGATTTACATTCCCATGGATACTGTACAAGGATTTCCTTTTTATCCACACTCTTGCCAATACTTGCCATCTTTTGTCTTTTTGACAATTGCCATTTTAACAGGTGTGAAGTGATATCTCATTGTGATTTTGATTTGCATTTCCCTGTTGATTATTGATATTGAGCACCTTTCCATGTACCTGTCAGCCATTCATATGTCTTTTTTAGAAAAATGCCTATTCAGGTATTTAGCTCATTTTTTAATTAGGTTATTTTATTTATTGATTGATTGCTGTTTTGTTGTAGGAATTCTTTGTATATTTTGGTTATTAACCCCTTATCAGATATATAGTTTGCAAATATTTTCTCTCAATCTGTAATTACCTTTTGCTGATTGTTTTGCTGTATATAACCTTTTCTTATTGGTTCACTTACCAAAACTCTTTTATGTAGGCTTTAGGTGTTGGCTGGATCCAGGGGTTCAAAAGATGTCATTAAGAGTCAATATTTTTTCTCTTTTTCTCAGTTCTGGTGTCTTTGTAATGTCTTTCCCTTGTAATATCAAATTAATTTACATCCTAATGTCACAGAAACTTCTTCAAAAATAAGTTATTTTGGTTTCCTAACAATTTCACAGAGGCCCCAGAATTCAGGTTTTTCCTTTCCTTCCTTTCTTCCTTCCTCCCTCTTTTTTTCTCTCTCCCTTTCCTTCTTTCTTTCTACCTTCCTTCCTGTTCCTCCCTCCTTCCCCTCTCTTTCCCCTCTCTCTCCCTTTCTTTAATCCTTACTTTCTTCCTCTCTCTTCCTTCCTTTCCCTCCCTCTTTCTTTCTTTCTTTCTTTCTTTCTTTCTTTCTTCTGTCTGTCTCTCTCTCTCTCTCTCTCTCTCTCTCTCTCTCTCTTTTGGCAAGTGCTTATTCTTGAATCAATCACCAGAGTCTGGGGGATGTTGTGCCCTGATAGGCCCGGCATCTATCACATGACCATGTGTAGAGCCAGGACTGGAGTTAGTGCCACCTGTATCACTTGGAATAGAATAAGTGTAGGAATCCTTCATGAGGGAAAATCAGAGTGCTAGTATCATAAGAAAAGTAAATGAATGCTGGGGAGGCAAAATAATAAATGAGTATTTTGTATTCATTTAAACCATTGGCTTGCTATATGTTTAAATTAAGACCATGAATGTAGAAGTGCTTTGAAAACAACACATATAAATGTAGTATATTTTCCTTCTCCTTATTGGGTATAAATAACATCAATTTAATTAAATATACATTATATGTATATGTCTACAGAGCTACTGCCCCCTGTTGACTAGGCATTAGATATCAAGGTGACTAGGGAATAATCTTCATCCTCAAGAAGCTTAGAATTTAGTGGGAATATAGGCAAGTAAAAAACAGTTAGCTATAATATGAGGCAGGAGGAAATAAATAAATAAAGAGCAACATGGATGGGAAAGCACAGAATGTTGGCAGATGTTCATTTTGAGCAAAGTAAGTTTAAAGCATGTATTAGTGCCTTAGAAAAACCGGAAGATCTCACACTTCTTGAAAAGAGCACTGGAGCCTTTGCCAAGTCTATTGGGCGGGGCAGGACAAAAGAGAAAAGAGAAATAGAGGAAGAAGAGAACAGGAGAGTTGAGGGTGAATATTAATATTAAAATAGGAAAGCAGTACCTGGGAGGGGGGCGGTAATAATCCAGAGGGGTTAGTCCCTGTGGTTTTCAGCCCTCTAGGAGACTTTAAAAACACAACGAGGTATTGCCCTTCTTTTGACTTTCAGAAGAATCTCCAGCCAGGGCCCCAGGCATGCTTGAACAAGAGAACAAGTTAAACCTGGGATTTTGAAGTGCGTGACTGGTGTAATTCTTTGACGATTCATCAGAAGAATGTTCGTTAATATGCTGCCTTTTATTTCTCTCCCCAAACATTTGTGATCCCAAATTACTACTTTGCTCTTTAAGCGTTAAATTATGCTTTATACTCAATAATATTTTATTTACATTGCACACCAAGGTTGCATAATTTGGGGATGGAAATAAGTTAGTCTTGAAACTTGAATTGTTTCCTTAAGCCTTCAATTGAAAAGAATTTATATAATATCATGCTTCATTAATACCTCATTTATCAGGATGTCACCTAACCAGCCACATCAACTACTGAGAAGTTAGCTAAGAGCCAGTCTGGAAGTCAAAATGTGGCTGTAGTTTCCAGTAATTTAAGATCCTGCACTGTACTCTTATGGGAGTCTTTAAAGGCTGGCTACAGTCATCTCTCTCTCTCTCTCTCTCTCTCACACACACACACACACACACACACTTCTAAAAATCTAGTCCATTTGTCCAGAGCAAATTAGAAATAAGGAATTAGAGTAAGAGGGATTTTGGGTAGCTGAGAAAGACTATAGAATTATCAACCTGAAATGATACCAAACAGCTGAAATTGAAAAGGAGACTGAAAAATTATAAAAAGCCAAATCAAAATATATAGCAATATTAGGATACTAATAATCTTAGTTAATACTAATAATCTTAGATTAACATATGCACACATTTTCTTGATTAAGGATCTGTGTTATTGAGAAGCGTACGTGTTCAATGCCGTTTGTTTTAAAAGGCAAAAAAAAAGACTCATATATTTAATATATAAAACATTATAATTTATATGGTACACTGTAAAATTATAACTTATATACATTTGTATCACATATACTTTATTTATCTACCTGTTAAGCTTTTAAGAGGTTGATGCTTAATGGGGTAAATTTCAAGTTATTTGGAAAATTCATTCACCTGTAACTTAGTGCTCCCTGACTGTATCTGTTAAATGAGACATTACAGCATTTTATGATTTAATTTCCCTCTGAGATCTGATATTTCATATGTGAGGAGTATGGCTTGGGAAGAAACAGTAGTATATATATTTCTAAAAAATACCACTTTGTTTTGTCAGTTAAGATTATTTCCTAACAAACCAGCAAATCAGGAACTGGTTTAATCACCTTCTCATGACCAGGGTCATTACTATTAATAAAATATACCTGACATTTTGTCACAAGTGTTTCCTCCTGAGGATAGCAATATCTTTCTTTGTGGAATGAGGCTGGGGGTACTGGGGTTCAGGCCTCAATGGAGACCTGAACTGAAGCCTGAAATTTTCTTGGATAATCTAAAGTCGGAACCTGGCAGAGATCACAGGGTCATATCCCAGGGGGCTCCTGACTATTATTCCTTGTCTGCTGGAGTCCCTTATTTCTCAGTTTGCTAAAAATGAAACAAATACATAGCAACAAGCCTGTGGTTATTCACAAGGGGTTATAATTTAAAGCTCTCTGCAAATCTCTGCAGTGATGAATACAAGCAGACATTTCATATTCAGCGTGTAATGTTAAGGTGGCTGTAGACTGTCTGACATTACAGTAGAATGAAAGGGTTGGATTCCCTCCAGATTCTCATGCAGTGCCTTTTAGATGTACATTTAATTGCAGTCTCAAGTCAAGTATGTTAACATTCAATATTCTTGTTGGAGAATGACAGTTCATTGCTGAATCAGCTCATCAGTGTTTCCTTGTGCCCATTTGAAACTTGAAGAATGGTGAATTGGATAAATGTATCTATTCTGTTTTATAATTATATATTTGGTTCTACTTATTATTGTTCTATTCTATTTTTTATTATTAAAAATTAAAATAACTTGGTCAATGGTTGGCTAATATTGACTGTGGTCAGAGCTTGACTGAACCCCTAATTTGACTTAGTGTTTGAAATGCACAATTTGGAATATTTCTGCAGAGAAATATGTTATCTTGATAAATGGAAAGCAGTGTTATAGTTGATGCCTTTCCCTTCTGTCTCCTACAAGTCTGGTCTTCTAGAGAAAAGGTGGGACATTCTTCATTAGCCTGAAATTTGTTCAATTCTTGGTTTGATCTCCTGCCCTGAAGTGGTAAGTTGAAAGAATTCATTCAGGGGCGCCTGGGTGGCTCAGTTGGTTAAGCGTCTGACTTCGGCTCACGTCATGATATCATGGTGCGTGAGTTTGAGCCCCGTGTTGAGCTCTGTGCTCACAGCTCAGAGCCTGCAGCCTGCTTCAGATTCTGGTCTCCCTCTCTCTCTGCCCCTCCCCTGCTCATGCTCTGTTTCTGTCTCAAAAATAAATAAAAAACATTAAAAAAATTAAAAAAAAAGAAAAAATCATTCAGATCTCATGAGCAAAGACTTTATTTATATATGTTAGTTCACCTGGGATTGGGCTCATTTTGAAAAATGTTAATGATTCATGTCAAAAGCTTTCAAAAAATTAAAGGTAAAAGAAAACATTCTGCTTCTTTACAAATAGTTTTCCGAAAGCATGCACTCTTATCAAAAACATTTCCTCTGAGGTTTAGCAAATGCCGAGGACCTCAGATTTTCAAGACTTTGGAGATTAAGATGTCCTTTGTGGCCCCACTTAGTTATCTTTATTGCCCTTGAGTTATTCCAAGGCTCACTAAAAGGTGAAGAAGAATTGGGCATCAGCAGGTGCTCAAAGCTGGCATGCATTGCTTCCATCCAAAGTGTGAAATACCATGATGCCTTGTTTGCTTCTTCACAACAGTTTTTCAGGACCCCCAAATGAACACCATCTAATCACTTCTGTAAACCAGGCAATCTCATAATTGGAGCTGAATAATTTTAATGTTCAGATCAGATCCTTCATCAGATCCTTCAGCCTCATGGCTTGTGTTTGGGTTTGGGATAATGATGTGGTGTCAAAGAATCTGCAGATATATATATATATATATATATATATATATATATATATATATATTTTTTTTTTTTTTTTAAAAATGGATGTTTCTAATTTAGAAAAGGGAAGGTTTTCTGGAGAAATGAGGAAGTTTTGATTTTTCTGGCTTTTATCCTTTGCCACAGATGTACTGCTGAGGCAGATGAAATGCCTGATTCCTCAGTCACCAACACCACCCTTTAATGACAAGCCATTAACTTTAGTTAAAAGTGAGGCTTTGGTGAGAATCCAGGAGATGGAGTGAGCATTGCATGTAATCTCTTATAAAGAACCCAGGAATCAGACCTTCAGAAGCAGACAAAGGAGAGGGAGACGTTCAGAGTAGATCTTTTAGAATAGGGGGTGGGGAACTTTCACTCCTATGGGGGGGGGGGGCTAAACGATACAGGAAAGAAACATAGCCGGCCAGGAAAGATGCCTGAACAGGTGAATGTGAGCTGCAGGTGACTACAGGGTCAGCAGCTGCTCATTTCCAGCCAGTTTAGGCTTCCCAGAAAACTGGGACACAGTGATGCTCAATCTATGCAATATTTTCAAAAGAAGATAAAGATTCAGATTATATGTGAAACCTCCCCATATATAAACGTTTGTCTATGTTGAGGCTGGAATGATGTGCGTGGGCTTTCTTTTTGCACTTTCAGGTTTAGAATGTCAATGTTCTCACACCAAACTTAATATGAAGTTAATTGTCATGTTGCTCAAGTAGGCAGTAATCTCAAAGAACACAAACTCATGTAGATATATATGTATGTAGGTATGTGTGTGTATATAGATGTACATATATATATGCTTTTTGTTGTTGTTAAGACTACAACTGGCTATCTCATAAATATCATACATGATGGAAAAGAAATTGATCCAGGATTCACAGAGACAGGAGTGAGATCTAGAAATCAGGAACCATGGTATCTTTCTCTGTATCTTTCTGAGGACACACAGTCATGTTTCTGCCTTTCCAGGCATGTACCTCCATATCTCCCTGCAGGTTGGCTCCCTCTGTTACTTCTGGGTGTCGCTGTCCCACATCTGAGGCATGTACAAGGCTTTAGTCAGCTGAGTAGTGGACTCTGGCTCTTGAGCTGTATGACTTTTTTTTTTTTTTTATTGAGCAATAATTGACATAACATTAGTTTCAGGTATGCAACATAATGATTCGATATTTGTAGATATTGTGAAATGGTCACCACAATAAGTCCAGCCAACATCTGTCACTATACATAGTTGTAGAATTGTTTTCTTATTATTATAATAACTTTTAAGATTTTCTTCCGTAACAATTTTCAAATATACGATATA
This sequence comes from Herpailurus yagouaroundi, assembly GCF_014898765.1. Classification (NCBI taxonomy): domain Eukaryota; kingdom Metazoa; phylum Chordata; class Mammalia; order Carnivora; family Felidae; genus Herpailurus; species Herpailurus yagouaroundi. The sequence continues at coordinate 3,163,172 of NW_024412404.1, forward strand.
GGACTTATTTATTTTATAGCTGGAAGCTTGTACTTTTTTACCCTTTTCACACGTTTTGTCACCCATCCCTGCTTCTGGCAACTACCAGTCTGTTCTCAAAATATGAGGTTTTTAAAACAATACGCTCCACATATAAGTTAGATCATACAGTATTTGTTTTTCTCTGTTTGACTTACTTCGCTTAGCATGATGCCTTCTCTAGATGACTTTATAGCCCCAGAGCCTACCAGTTAGTAGTGACAGTCTCTATGTCTGAGTTAGAAAATCCGACAGAGCCAGGCCTGTGGATTTGTTCCCATTGGATGAGGAGCTTTCACTTCTTCAACTTCAGAGGATTGAATGTCATCTTCTCCAAGGTCCATGGGCACCTTAGATGAAGACAAAAGGGGAAGTTGGCATGGAAGCAGGTGTGTATAAACTATACATATTAATGCTGACATTTTAGATTTTAAAAGTTGACAAAGTGGCTGCCTGGGTGGTTCAGTTGGTTAAGCATCTGACTTCAGCTCAGGTCATTATCATGGCTTGTGAGTTTGAGTCTTGCTCCGTGCCAACAGTCCAGAGCCTTCTTGGTTTTCTAGCTCTCTCCTCTCACTCTACCCCTCTCTCTCACTTGCACCTTCTCTCTCTCTCAAAATAAATAAACTTTTTCTCTCTCTCTCAAAATAAATAAACTTTAAAAAAGTTTTTAAAAAAATAATAAAAAATAAAAGTTAACAAATTTAAATTAAAAGAAGTAATATGTGATCATAGAGAAAATTTGAGAAATTCTGTAAAAGACAAATAGTAAAATTATCCATAATCTCATTACCCAGAGTCAAATCAAATACAGACATTTTGGTATATTCATTTCAAGGCTTTTTTTTTTCTATATCTGAAAATGCTGTTTTTAATAAGAGCAGATCCTAAAAGGATGAGATGATGTGGGTCAAAATGAAAGATGTGGATTAAAATGAATTTTAATGAATTAAATAGATTTTAAGTAATAAATTTGATGGAAGATTTAAAAACATTGCCTTTGATCTACTAGCTTCATATTTAGCGATCTTCTCTGAAGTAATTCTCAGAGATGTGTACAAAGATATATGTATAAAGATATTCACCAATGCATTATTGATCATGGTCAGAAACTAGAAACACTTGAAATGTCCAACGATAAAAGATTAAGAAAAGTGTAAAACAGGTACCAGATGGAATATTTTGTGATCAATAAACAATTTTGGGACAAATATATTTACTGAAGTAAAAATGTTCACAATAAGTTGCTAAGCAGATTGCAAAATTAAATGTGCATTTCAGTATTTTCTACTATTTTTGTATGGAGCATGTATTAGCTTTATAATGTGTAAACAGATAAACCCAATATACACAGTGAATAAAAAAATGAATTTACTCACATAGAACTGTGTGAAAACAAGGAGGAAAATTATGGCACGAGATATTTTAGCAGTTTCTGAAGTCAGTGAAGAGGAAAGTTGACATAGGGCTCTTTGACCAGAGTTTCTTTTAGGAAGCTGTCCCACCATGCAAGTAAAAATCAAAATGTATGCACCTCCTTCCTCACCCCATTAGTGCATCAGGTGGAATTGAAATGTATCTCCCTTTATTTGATAATTGAGGTCTTTCAAGTTCTCATTCCTGATCTCCCCCTACTCCCTGAGAGCTTTTATTCTCTTTTCATCTACTGAAAGTAATATGTCTCCCTTTTGCAAAATCAAGAAAATATCAAAAGATACAAAGAAGCAGAAAAAAAATACCTTATAGTTCTACACTGTTACCTTTCTAACTTCAGTAAGTCCAGGGGAATTGATGTGAATCTATACTGGGCATGCTTGGAAACTAAATTTTTCCACTAGATCAGAAACAGAGTGAGCTGTGTATATGTGTGTTTCTTCTCTCCTTGTGTGAAATGAGGTGAAATGAGGCAAAGCAAGAGTCACAATGGTAGTGGGACCCACAGCATTTCTGGATAAGGATTCTAAGTAATCAAGAGGTTACTTCATTTGTGATGAACTTAGCATATTTTCAAAGGCTAAATGCTGAAATCCTTCCTGAGTGTATCAGACTATGCAGGTCAGATGAAACTATGTCTGCTCATTTCTCTCTACCTCTTTGTCTTTAGTTTGAAGATAGATTGCAGTATCAAACGGGTAAATATGGGCTTTAAGGAAGTTTGCAATGGCTGGAAAATGACCCCCCTGATTCTGAAATGCATCAATGTTGAGCATCCACCAAAGAAATACAAAAGGCACAGACAGCCTCTCAACTGGTTTGGGATTGAGGTAGATAGATGCTGTTTTGTTTTTCTAACAATGCATTAAAGTTAATTTTATTTAATGCTCATGGTTTAAAGGGTCAAATAGTATAGAAACACTTAGAATGAAAAGCAATAATTCTTGGCTTCTGGTTAATTTCCTCACTCCAGTCTCACTTGTAAGAGTCAACTACTTATCATTGTCTTTGCTTTTGTCTATTCATGTATTTTTCTCCATTTCTTCATATAAAATTGCTCACATTGCTGTTTCTTAATTTATCTTTCTTGACTTATCAGTGTTCTATTATGATGTACAAAGAGTTAGCTTAGTAATACTGGCCTCTACGTCTTTCTCCCCATTTCTATCCACTCCTAGTTTCTTCACTGGTCAGTTTTTCAACTCCCAGCAGTAATTAGCCACCACTTCCTCTTGCATCGTAATGGACAGTATTTACTCACTACCCACTGTGAGGATAATGACATCAATGTTCCCATGCTTTCCTCCACTGCCTTTCATCTCATTCTATCCTTGGTCAGTTACAGCTTTCCTCTTACACTGGCAGGGTTGAGAATACATACATTCTGATCAGTAGTCATAGCAAAGTATTCCCCAGTTTGTGTGCAAGTTGATTCTAAAAATTGAAAATAAATAAAAATGTATATTATTTTGTCAAGGCATAACAATGTCTTCTATCTCAATCTCTTTGTCCTACACTCTGAGAAATTTGCTTGATTTAATATTATAATGTGTCATTTTTTTTTAAATTTGACAATTTTGGGATTTCTAAGAGGTTTTTTTTTTTTTTTTTTTTTTTTTTTTTTTTTTGGCCTTTGTACTGTTGTCATAGCCTCCTCTTCTTGGTTTATGGTTGCCATATCTTCTCTGTCATCCTCTGTGGGAACACTAACCAGAAGTATTTTGTTCTTTCTCTTTCTCTCTCTTTTCCTCTCTCCCTGAATTATTCTGGTTCATCTTCAGTCATTTTTGCCTAATGTCTTTATATTGCTGGTCTCAGCTATCTTCAATGCCATCATTGGTGGGATTAAAAAACGGACTGCGAGCCTTGTGTATGTGGGTGGAACTCGGTGAAGGGGAAGGAGTCGGTTATGTTAAGGGGTTAGAAAAGCAAAGATGATGCATTGAGATTCCTTAATGCCAGCATGATGAGCAATTTGCTCAGGGGTGCTAGTTGCTATACTGACTGCCCTACTTCTTCACAGATAATTTATTCACCATATCCAGAGGATGCCTTTTTTTCCCCTGGAAGATAAATATCTCACTTTAGAGTGTTCTGCATGGGAGTAGGTGAGAGGGAGAGTGTTGACTGTTCCATCTGTAGACTTTCAGTGAATCCTCATTTCAAGCCTATTCTTTAAATCTGTCCTCTGCCATACCTGGTGATTCTGAGTGTTCCAGGGCAGACCTGTTTTCTCTTATTGAGTGCAGTCTACTTCATTAGTATTCTTAGTTACGGTTTTCTCCATCTTTCTCCATTAGTCTTCAGACTCATCCATCTGTTTTTTTGTCTTACAGAAATTTTGAGATCCCTTGCTTACTGGTGAATTACATTGTCATTCCCTTTGTGTTTTTGGGTTTATCTGTTTTTGTTTTTCCAGAATCAGTATGATGGTGTCTCAAAAGGGAGAGGGAATAAATGCAGATTCCATATGGAAATGTAAGCCACCACTATCCTTCTGAGCTCTCAGTTCAGAAGGCCATAAATATTCGAGCAAGATGAATGCAAAACAAGATTTAACAGATACATAGATTTCATATGGCATTAAGCCTCCATGTATTGCGCTAGAAGAGGAGGATATAATTTTTGATTAAGCGAAACAAGAGATTTATTGAATGTGAAAGGTGGAGGACTGTGATTTAGAAATTTGCAGCCATGAATTCTATCCAGTTGATGCATTCAGAAAAACAAGAACAGACAATGCGGTGTATGCTGTATAACAAAATAGATTGTCATAGGTGGAGTGATGGTTTTAGTAACAGAATAATAGATTCAGATGTTTTTAATAGATTGGTGAAGCCAATGAAAATACACTAGTATATACTGATTGAAATATTAAAAAAAATCATGGTTGCCTGAATAGAAAATTAGGGACTTAAAAATAACCACAGTTGACAAAAGTCAACTGATAACTATTTAAAAGTTAAATATCCCCATATTGAAATAAAGTGATTTCTTCTAGAATGTAGGAGGCTATAGTTTGTAAAAGGCAGACAACGTTGGCTTGGTTTTGGCAAGGTATGTTCCAAAAGAACACACCGGAACTTCTCCAGTTTATTCTAACTATATTCTTATTTTCTAGGGGATATTTGCTAAGACCAGCTATCATTTTCTGAGCGTTTGCTTTATGACAATGCTGTACTAGATACTTTACATATATTACTAAATATCTAGTATAATATGTGCCTTTCCAACATATTTTAATAATTATTAATAAAATATTAATGCTGTATACTTATTTATTCATAGAATTCATTGTAAATCCAATTAACAGCCTCATTCTTTCAGATGCACCACCTAAATCCAAAAATGAAACTCTTAAGAGAGCATATCTAGTTGTCTGCATGAAATGAAGGTTTGTTAGGTACAAGCAGATTTTGTCAAGTGTCTATTCCTGTGAGTCCTCAGATGTGCACAGAATTTTTACACAGACTTTTATGTACTTTATCATTTTTCAAAATAGGGGATAATATTTTACCATTACAGTTGTAGGAATTAGAATATTAGATTTTAAAGATTAAGGAATAAATAAATGCCAAGAAAAACATTATTCTTAAAGCAGCCCCTCCTTTTTTTCTTTTTTAAAACATTTTAAAATTTTATTTTAGAGAGAGAGAGAGACAGAGCATGAGTGGGGGAGGGGCAGAGAGAGAGGGAGACACAGAATCCAAAGCAGGCTTCAGGCTCGGAGCTGTCAGCACAAGGCCTGATGTGGGGCCTGAAATCACCAACCCTGAGATCATGACGTGAGCCAAAGTCAGACACTTAACCAACTGAGCCACCTGGGTGCTCCTGTTTCTATTTTTTTTAAAGTTTATTTTTTTGAGACAGAAAGAGAGCCAGGAGGGCAAGAGAGGGGGAGGGAGAGAAAGAGAATCCCAAACAGGCTCTGCACTGTCAGCACAGGGCCCGACATGGGGCTTGAGCCCCAGAACTGTGAGATCATGATCTGAGCCAAAATCAAGAGCCAGATACTTAACCGACTGGGCCACTGAGAAACCCTAGCAACCCCTCCTTTTCATTTTTGGTTGCTGGCATTAGAATTAATAGACACAGTTTTCATGAAATGTGTGTTTATTGACAAGTTTGGTCATATGATCCCCAGCTAAACCTTCTGGCAACAGTGAAAATTGCACTTACCTATCTTTAGGTTTAGAAGCTTGCCAAGCCACAACAAGGTAGATGTAGCTTTACTTGTTTTGCAGCAGGGGAGGGAGAAGCTTACAGAAGGCAGGCAGTTCCCCAAGGACATCAATTCTAGTCCAGCGATGGGACCAGGATTCACATCAATGCTAGTTCAATGATGGCTTCAAACCCAGATGTGCAACTGGCTTTTTTGCTAACCTGCCTGGATTCTACACGCAAGAGGCTGTCTGAAGCCATTCGACTCCTTGCGAGGCCCCTCACTTTATTTAACAGAAAGGCAAGGAAAAAATATATTATTTTTACAGTTGACCTAGCAAAGGTATTCTTTACATGGCTACTTGGGAGGTCAAATGATGGGCTTCAACATTAACTTCCCTTCCCTCAGAGTCCATACCACATAAGAAAGAGGAGCCAGTGAAGCACTAATGATGTACAAAAGAAATTCTTTATCAAAATATTGAATTAGGATGGCTATGAAACCTGCCTGTCAGCATAATATTTTAAAATTCATCTAATTGGAGAAGAAATGTAGACAGGATATAATTATTCACCATCAGCTCAGCTGAAAAGATGGCCATATCCTTTTTGAAATTTGAGTCTGAAAACGAAAGTTTGAGCTCTAAGGGCACATGATTGTTCCGCTGCAGAAATGTCCTTCCATTTCCATTTTTCTGAACATCACTCTGTATCTCTGATCTCTGTTTTTTTTCTTCTGCACATGCTTGACAATGTGAAGGTCTATGCATGCCAGTCCAGGCTGTTACCCCAGATCTCTGTCAGCAATGCTCGGCTCCCCTACTGACATTTACTAATGGCTCTCCTGCTCTGGACCATTGCCTGTGTGGTCCTCTGTCTCTCTGGCCATGGTATGCCTTGCGAGATGTTCCTTGTGCTGGGATGCCAGATGCAGACTCCCATGAAGGCACATCGGTCTCTCTCCTCCACTGCTTTTAAGCTACACCTTAACATAGAACTATTTTTCTTCAAATACCTTAATTTCATTAGTATTCCTCTTTTCATTAAATTTTTGTCCCTTGGAAGGTTAGTTCTTCGTCTTGAAAGAAAATTTCTTAGATTTGGATTAAATAGATAATGCTTTTGTGTAATGAACAATTTAAATCGGGGGGAAATGTCTAAAGTTGCTCTTCACACAGAATTAAGCCCCCCAGAATTATTAGTTTGCTTTTCTCCTGCCAGATTCAGATACTGTGCTGTGTGTGTGTGTGTGTGTGTGTGTGTGTGTGTGTGTGTTGTTATTGTTGTGGTGGTGGTGGTGGTGGTGGTGTTTTGGGTTTTAATTTAAATTCCAGTATAGTTAACATACAGTGTAATATTAGTTTCAGGTGTACAGTCTTGTGACTCAGCACTTCCATACACTACCCCCGTGCTCATCACAGGTGCATCCTTAATCCTCATCACCTATTTCACCCATCGCCCCACCCATTTCTTCTCTACTAACCATCCGTTTCTTCTCTAGAGTTAAGAGTCTGTTCTTGGCTTGCCTCTTTTTCTCTTTTTTCCTTTTGTTTCTTTGCTTTATTTCTTAAGTTGCACATATGAGTGGAATCACTTGGTATTTGTCTTTCTCTGACTGACTTATTTCTCTTAGCATAATACATTCTAGCTGCATCCATGTCATTGCAAACGGCAAGATTTCACTCTTTTTAATGGCTGAGTAATATTCCAGTGCATGTGTGTGTGTGTGTGTGTGTGTGTGTGTGTGTGTGTAAACCATATCTTCTTTATCCATTCATCAATTGATGGACACTTTGACTATTTCCATAATTTTTCAATTATAATTAATGCTGGATAAATATAGGAGTGCATATTTCCCTTCAAATCAGTATTTTTGTATCCTTTGGGTAAATGCCTAGTAGTGTGATTGCTGGATCATAGGGTAGTTTTTTTGTTTTGTTTTGTTTTACTTTTTGTGTAGTTAGTTTTTATTTTTATTTTTTTTTCAACGTTTATTTATTTTTGGGATAGAGAGAGACAGAGCATGAACGGGGGAGGGGCAGAGAGAGAGGGAGACACAGAATCAGAAACAGGCTCCAGGCTCTGAGCCATCAGCCCAGAGCCCGACGCGGGGCTCGAACTCACGGACCACGAGATCGTGACCTGGCTGAAGCCGGACGCTTAACCGACTGCGCCACCCAGGCGCCCCATGTAGTTAGTTTTTAAAACATGTTCAGAACTCAGATAGAATTTTGTAAGGATATACTGTTTACCTTAGATATGTGGGTGTATATATATATGTGTATGTTGTATGTATCTACTGAATTTATCTTATATATAATAACTATTGAACAAGTGCTCTGCAGTGGGGCTGGTTTGAGCCTCAGATTCCTCCTCACAGAGTTCTTGGTGATCATATCAGATCAGTGTATTTTTGCACCAATATATATAGACTTATACTTGATTCATAATAGTGCCTATGGGACAGTGTGCTGTAAGTATTAAGTTACCGTATGTAAGATACCTCAAGGAGTGCCTGGCATCTCATAAGAACCATGGGAGTGCTTGGACCCTGAAGACACTCCCACCTTTGCCACTTCTCAGCTGTGTCATCTTGGCAGGTTCTGATGCCTCAGTTTCTGCAGCCATAAAATGGAGACAACAATAGAACTGCTTCACAGAGTGTTGTGAGATTAAATAAATGCTTTAACGTTTATTTATTTTTGAGACAGAGAGAGACAGAGCATGAGTGGGGGAGGGTCAGAGATCGAGAGGGAGACACAGAATCTGAAACAGGCGCCAGTCTCTGAGCTGTCAGCACAGAGCCCATCGCAGGGCTCGAACTCACGGACTGCAAGATCATGACCTGAGCTGAAGTCGGACACTTAACCAACTGAGCCACCCAGGCGTGCCAAATAAATGCTTTAAATATTGCCCAGCACACAAAAATGTTAGCTATATTTTATCAGTACTTCCGGAATTGCTGTTATTGCCCAAAGGTTTGTGTTTATCTGTGGAGCCTGCATAGTACTTCTCTCCCTGTTCTGTCTCCTCCACCCTTACTTCAGGACTCTCCTAGTGAGTGTACCTGGCCCTACTCAGGTTGGCACAGGAGTATTTCCTAGCTCCACGTTCTTGGCCTAGCCTGGCCGTGCATATTTCATGTTGTAGACACATCTCTTTGCCTTCAGTTCTTTTCTGGCAACTCCAGGGACTCTACTTTCTGGATTTTTCCTTGCTTCCTAAACCTACCTTTACACAAGAGTTTCCTTTTGCCCCAGGAATGACATCTGAGCCCTTCACATACTTCCATGCTTGACATTGGCTCCCAGATTCTGGCCTGGGAGCACACCTCTGGAACCCTTGCTGGCTCTGATGAGAGGTGGAGAAGACGGTAGGGGGCAGGTGGATAATTCCCCAAATGCTGGCTGCTGGGCTTTATTGTTGAACTGTGGAGATCACTTGAGTGGTCTTTGTCTTTTGGCTTCAGCTTGCTATTTTTTTTCCGCTCTGATTAGCATTCTTTGCAGGCTGTTGCTCTTCAAGAGGGGGCGTTTTAAACTCTGTTTTGAAGGAAGACTTATTGATTGGTTGGAGTCCACTCTGAAGGTGGCTCCCTCATTGTACAGAAAAAGAAACTTTCCATATAACACCTTTCAGTACCTCTGGCATGACCCTTTCAAATGTCACCCCATTTAACCCTCGCAACAGCTAATAATAGTAGTAGTATTAGTACTTAACGGATAAAGAAATGGAAGGCCAGACTAGGAAGTCTGTGTGGTCACCTCTACATTCTAGCTGCTTGAGAACACCAGAGTCTGAAGTATCTCCTTTCCATGACCCCTTATATAGATGGTCAAAATGCTCACCTGCAGTTTCTCGGAGAATAACCTTGGAATCAACAGCTTGGGAAGAGGCCTCAAGCACACTCATTTAAAAAGTTTCACTTATAGGGAGTTGCTAAAGCAAGTGGTATTAATACCTGTCTTGTTCTCACAGTTACAGGAGAGTCAAAGAATAAATGAGAGGTGTTTTTCTCTTTTCTACCTTCCAGACAGCAAGTGAGCTTAGAGTCCCAGAAACTGGACATTTATTGCCCTCAGGGGGAGGTCGCCAATTCTTTGTGCTTTGAAAATCTAGACTCACTAAGTGAATGGATTATTTGAAAACGAGGTGGCCTCCAAGGACTGGAGGAAGGATATGTAGTTTGACCTTGGAGGGAGAGAGATGGATTTCCTCACTGCCTTCCTGACATGGCTGTGCCTCAGATGGGAATGACAGCATAAATGCCTGAAAAGTCTTATACACTAGGTTCCAGCCATAGCAAAAGATGCTGTGCCTGAGCTTGCCAAGAGGTGGGGAAACACTTGCCTTTAGATGACCTCTGTGTGTGTGTGTGTGTGTGTGTGTGTGTGTGTGAGATAATGAACATCTCAAAGATAGTCATGATGGTCTGAAGACAAGAGGCCTCTTTCTCCAATGTTAAGGACTGTATACACTCTTTGGGACTATTAAATAATCCTCTAGAGAGGGGGAGGGCCTCCCTAAATATGTCTGAGATTCAGTTTATGAAAACTCTGAGTGAGGGGCTTAGTACCAGAGTGAACTCAATTTAGGACAAATAAAGTAAGAGGCATTTCAGTGTCAAACATATTGACACCCCTTATATGATATAATATGATATACCCAGTATATGCTTTATTTATAGACTCAAACTTAGTTCTGGAATTGAGGGCTAACAGGCCAGGAAATGAAAGAAGGAGAGAGGATGTTACAAGGGAAAGTAGGTGGGAAAAAAAAAAAGAGAGAAAGAAGAGAATACCTGTGAGAAGGACAGGTAAGGCAGTAAGGGCAGACTGGTTATGGACAGTGAGTTTTTGGCAGACCTGTGTAGTGAGGTGATTGTGCGTGGCCTGTGTGTGGGAGTTGACCAGAGTATGTATAATGCATGGGAGAAGAAATAGGAAAGACAATAAGCTTGGCACCATTTTCTAAATCTGGAAGCGGTTGATAATTCTCATGATTGCTCAGGGCCTGAATTTCTATGTTGCTCATGATCCTAGTTTTTGAGAACCACGACAGCCATGGATGCCCACTGGCCCCCGGCACAGTGCCACAGCTTCACTGATGCCTCCAGGCTCTTGATAAATAAGAAGCAGGTAACATCTTGTTGAGAAGTGGAGTAGGTCTGCTCTGGGTGCCTGCCTAGTACATTCTTCCTTTTTTTAGAACTGTCCCCAGTTACAGTGTTTGCAGAAAGGATGGGCCATGGTCCTCATGGTGCAACTGCTTCTGCTGTTTCCCACTCTTGCCCCACCCTCTGGTACCAGAGATAAACCTGATTTGCCAGAGACAGACCAGATTTTCTGTTGTGTGAGTCTGTTGTCACAGACAGTGTGTCTTCATAGGGTGGTGCATGCTTGAATGCAGACACCATGTAGCAGCGGGTCTGGCACAGGGTGCATTTTCAGCCACGTGCCTCAACAGGCAGAGAGAACTGGTCTTCAAAGAGAAGCAGGTGAGGGAAGGCAGCAAGCAGAGGCAAGTAGGGAAGACACCAGTAGGCTTGAGAGAGAGAGAGAGAGAGAAACTAGGTAGCTGCCGTGGTCACTGACACCTTTGAAACTTTCCCCACATCCTTCCAATTGTCCTCCTTTATGTGAGCTGTTTTGAGTGAGCATCTGTTGCTTGTATTTTGCAATTTCCCATGAGGAAGAAATGCTACCATTTAATGAGTGGGCTTTATAAACAGGAGATGTCCTGAAAATGGCTAGTTCTGCCCCAGGCCTCTGCAGACACACAGAGGAATCACATTTGTGAAGAGACATTCTAATCCTAGGGAAAATAAGTGTTTATTAAGCCATATTTTGGTGTTGGTCACAGTGCTACTCTTTCATTTAATCCTAACAGTAACGCTGCAAGATACATAGTTATTCCCAATTTACAGATGAAGACACAGAGACCTAGAAAAGCAATCACTCCCTTTACATGAAAGATCCAGGAATCAAAACCACATTCTTTTTTTTTCTTTCATTTTACCATGCTCTTTCATCTGACTTCATTTAAACTAGAATATTGAAAATTTTTTCTTCATGGTATTGCTTTAAAATTTTACTCAATTTGCTTGCCTTGTTAAGTAAGTAGGAGCTATTTTTGAACTTAGAAATATTATTCATGATTCTCTGGGAACATATGAAGAATTTTTATCTGTACTTCTAACCTGGGTCCCTCAGACTCTGAAGACGTCAGACCCTGTTGAGAAAGTGTTGTTGAAACCAACGAGGTGCAGAGGGCGCTGGAGGAATCTGGGTGAATTCAAGAAGAATGCAAAGTAATTCTTCGGAAGAGCCCAATCATTTTTACTGGTGGATCATTAGCCGAGTAACTCTCAGGAGCCACTTGGTTGGCTGTGATTATATAATTTCAGAAATTACTGGAAGAATGTAAGACATTGCTTATGACACTTAAAATTTAGAGGGGGAAAAATATCTTGGAATCTGCCCCGAGGACATTCTGAATGGATTCCAGGCATGCCATACTGTTCTTTACTGATTGATGTTCTGTTTAGTTAAATCCTGCTGTTTTGCAGTTTCAGTGCCATCCTATAACTTCATAGAAATTCCCAGAAGCAAAATTAGCATCTGTCCTGTATTCTCCATCACCTTAAAGAATTATTGTCGAAGACAGTGAGAGAATGTTTTAGGAACTTGTGAGCTGCTTAAATCTGTCCACCAATCAGAACTTTCTCTAAATCTTAAGGATATTTTTGGATACTTGAAATTTCAGATGGACCTTAAACTAGTTTTGGGGTAAAATTACACTACTTAAAATCTATGTTGAACATGCTCCTAATTTTGAACGATGCTAAATAATCTGTGGATTTACAAACATGTTTTGCAAGGAGACAATTTTGAGTTGAACCTCTTTGCTTTGATGTGAACTCTAAAGCGTGGTTCCTATGATTTCTGATCACGCAACAAGAATGGGGAGACCTTCTCAGTAAATAGAGTTGTAAGTGACGCTATTAAGGGAATACTCATGAAATGTAGGCTTCAGTTCATTACAAATTGCCCCCAGATTTTTCAGTCGGAATCCCCCCGAGAGAGATCCACTTTCCCATCAGATTTTCATTAGGATCTCTTTGCCTGAAACTCCGTCTGTTACTCTGCTTTTGGAATGTCTTGAGAATCAATCATTCTGTTTTATTTGCTTGAATGTCATACAAATGTAAAAACACATGGTGAAGGCTTGTGATCAGTTAACCATGAAAAGCACTCCTTACATTTGTTTTCCTATAGATGTGGCTTTCCGTTATTGAGGCAGAACATACTGGCGCTCACTTCGGTGGGAAATGTGACCACTACAAGTTGCTTCGTGTTTAAAACTGCAGGCGCTGTCATAAAATGATTATTTTTCACAAATTTCTTCCAAGGTCAGAATCACTCCCATGACACGCTGTAGGACCAACCTGTACAAGTTAGTGCCATCTAAGTACAACCACAGACTAATAATTAAATGTCCCAGTCTCTCCTGCCTAACATTTCTCTGGTTCTTCTTCGCTGGGATATAATTCGGCATATGTGGGGACTCTGAAAAAGATTCGAACGTTCCCATGAAATATTTGAAAATTGCAGCTTGCTTTTCTTTTGAAAGCTTTCTAACACCCTTTGGCCTCTGAGGCTGAAGGTCGAACGTTTTATCCATTTTCCTTTTCCTGCTTTTTATAACTTAAATCGATTCAAGCATTTGCCAAGTATAATTCAGACTCTCTGGTTACAGGCCAACTTTTCACACTGAGCATGATTTGCAATGAATTCGTAACATTTTAGTATTCATGGTAATAACACTGATCATTATGAAAAGATTTAATATTCATGAGGGTTACACTGCTGTTTTCTCAGGTGCCATGATAATTTTTGATAATAATTCCACATTTCTTTGTGGGCAGTTGGCATAATAGAGTGTGATCCTAGAGTTTTGGTTATAGGATATTAGGGGAATGAAAGCAGGGCATTAATACAAATTTTAAAACTTGATCTTCCATGAGAGTGTTTGATCAGTATTATTCTGTATTATTAAAACAAGCTGTCTCTGTTAAACGGCTCTAAAAAGTCCGGCAAATCTCTCCACTGAGCATGCATGCTGGTGACTGGTGTAGTTCATGGTTTAAAAGGACAGGAAAAAACAAACATGTCCACAAGTCCATTTTTCTGAGGAAAAAGTACTTTTAGTATTTGTGTCATCCTTGGCCTTTGTGTCCTTAAATTTGCTTTTTACCAGCTCATACACTTCAGAATATTTTTTTTTTCCAGTACGCCATCTGTTTCTTTGCAATTGGGGATGGTTGAATAATTTCCTGAGGAATTGCTGACAAGATGTGGTCCAGGAACAGTAATCCAGCAGGACCAGATTTCTCATTAAAATTGCTAAGCTCAGCTGTGTTACAGCAAGCTCTTGATTTAAGGTGGTCACCCTGGGCTGGCGAAGGTCAGTGGCCAGCAGCGACCCATTTTTTTCTGTAAATAGGACAGTGAAATCTGTGTATACACGTTGTAAATGGTCCTATATACGGGATCATTTAGGAGGGAAAGTGCCATTTGTCCCAAAGGGTTTTTGGGTTTTTTTTGGTTACTTCGGTAGTAGTGACCATTCTTGTTTCTGTTCACATCATACAGGCTTTCACCCCTGAGTTGACTCAGGTGGAGGGGGCGTTTCACATCACACCTGTTTTACCTCAGACAACTGCCCTTTTCTTCTCCCGGAAACAGATGGATGGGGGTTGGGGGGGGCATATTTGCTTTCCCAGAATTTTCCATGATTCTTTTAGCAGAGTCTAGCCCTCTTGCTCAGTTGCTCTGGAAGGAGGAGGAGGCATTTGGACTCAGCAAAAGTGCCAGGCAGGGTACCAGGAGATTTGGACTTCACTTGTGTCCCCTCACTCAATGTCCACAACAACCCTGTGGCTCCAGTATTATTACTGTTCTCATTTTACAGATGAGGAAACTGAGTCACAGAACATTTCATAACTTGTCCCAAATCACACAGCTAGTAAGGAATGGACCAGGGATTTGAACTCTATTGCCAGTTTTCTTTACCACCTGCAAAGCATACTGTGTTGTAATCCTGTTTCCCTAGACTGGTTCGTCCCCAAATGTAGTCAGCCGATCACCAAGATCAGATGCAGCAGAACTCTTAAAAATGAAACTCCTGCCCCCACTTGAGACTTCCTGAATCAGAAACTCTGGGTTGGTGGGCGCCTGGAGTTTTTAACAAGCTCCCTTGGCAATTCTGATGCATACTAAAATATGAGAACCACTGTCCTGCAGCATAATAAATGTTATTTAATTAATTGGTTCATTAAATATTGAACAGTTAAAGTCATTATAAGGCTAAGAGTAAAGTTGGGTGAAATTAAAAGTAAAAATCTAAAGCTATGGTTGGGGTGGGGGGTGGGGTTGAGGCCTAACGAAAGGAAACCAAGGCAGGGACCCTTTTCTATGGAGTAAATCACAACAAGGTTTGGTATGGCATTTTGATACAGTAGCAATGATGGCTTCAAATTGAACGGGTCCTAGCTGACGCCCTTGTTTCACACCTCATCTGACTTACTTGAAGGTGGGCCACGCCTTCTAGCTGCCCTGTTGCCGTAGCCTCTTATGTCTCTGGGAAAACCAGGGGATACAGCAGCTCCACATCTGTATGTACAGTGTTCTAAGTACAAGGGCTTGAAATAAGGAAGCTGCTGTTTCAAATAAATATTCAGCATGTTGTATTTTTGCTTACTTTCTCTATAAAAATTTGATTAAATTTGGAATGAGGCCTCTTAAAAATTTTTTTTGATGTTTATATATTTTTGAAAGAGAAAGAGACAGAGAGCAGGGGAGGGGAAGAGAGAAAGGGAGACACAGAATCTGAAGCAGGCTCCAGGTTCTGAGCTGTCAGCACAGAGTCTGGCATGGGGCTTGAAACCACCAGGAACCATGAGATCATTACCTGAGCCAAAACTGGACACTCAACCGACTGAGCCACCCAGGTGCCCGAGGATGAGGTTTCTTAAGATATACCATGAATTTGATTTTCTAATCAGCCACCTTTGAACTGAAAAGGGGTTGTTTGTTTAGTTAAAAAATTTTTTTTATGTTTATAGATTTTTGAGAGAGAGTGGGAGAGAGAGAGAGTGCACGAGCCAGTGGGGAAGGGGCAGAGAGAGAGGGGGACAGAGGTTCTGGTGTGGGGTTTGAACTCATGAACCATGAGATCATGATCTGAGCTGAAGTTGGTCATTTGACCAACTGAGTGACCCAGTTGCCCCACTTTTTAAATGGTATAACATCCTGGATCGAACTTGGTAATGTTTACAAAATAGAACTACTGTTGACCTCATCAGGTCCTACAAACAGGTAAGAATGGGCTTATAAAAGGAAGCAGAGGGGGAGCACTGGGGTGGCTCAGTCGGTTAAGTATCTGACTTTTGATTTTTGCTCAGGTCATGATCTCACAGTTAGTGAGTTCGAGCCCCACATTGGGCTCTGTGCTAACAGTGTGGAGCTTTCTTGGGATTCTCTCTCTCTCTCTCTCTCTCTCTCTCTCTGACCCTCCCCCACTTGTTCCCTTTCTCTCTCTCTTAAAATAAATAAACATTTTTTAAAAAAGGAAGTGTAGGAGTGTTTATTATGACAGTACAGATATGTCTCAAGGAGCCCAAAGACTGAAGAGCTGACAGGCCTCAGGATGCAATTAGAAACAAGCACTGTTGGGGCGCCTGGGTGGCGCAGTCGGTTAAGCGTCCGACTTCAGCCAGGTCACGATCTCGCGGTCTGTGAGTTCGAGCCCCGCATCAGGCTCTGGGCTGATGGCTCAGAGCCTGGAGCCTGTTTCCGATTCTGTGTCTCCCTCTCTCTCTGCCCCTCCCCCGTTCATGCTCTGTCTCTCTCTGTCCCAAAAATAAATAAACGTTTGAAAAAAAAAAAATTAAAAAAAAAAAAAAAAGAAACAAGCACTGTGGTCCCTGGAACTTTCTCTCTGCTTCCAGGCTTTGCTTTATCCCTCTGTATCACCCTTCTAGTGCTCAGGCTGTGCCATCTGACAGTCCCTCCTTAGATGCCCTTATGTCTCCTCTATTCAAGAGAACTCAGACCGTTTCTCACATCCTACTCCCAATTACAGGGATACACAGTCAGATCAGTTTAGCTTGGGGAAAGTCCTGCTGCCACACAGGGATGTGTAAGGATAAAGGGTTGGAGGATGTGGAAGAGGGTCAGGCATTCAGTTGGACAAGAGGCAAGTCCTAGCTTCCTCATGGAAAGGGCCTGGGAAGACTTTCCAAAAGTTAATTCTTCAAGAAATGAACAGAAAGCACATTGTCAGTGCCTCACATCTTGCTTTCTCTCTGGGTGGAAGAGGTGTGAGGGACAGCAGTGGGACAAGGAGTACAGGAAGCAGAGCTTTGCAGAGAAAAACTAAATTTAATATGTCCTCCAAAATTTGGGATCAGTTTTCTTCCCCCCACTTAAGGCATCCTCTCCTAAGATTAAACCATTCTGGTAAAAAACAAAAACAAACAAACAGAAATCATGGTTAGGTGGAAGACATATGGATTTATATGTAATGCATCCTGTAGTTAAGTCTTAATGACTCAATATTGTGTGTATAACTTCTTATGCATGACTTAATGTCATCATCTTAAAATAATATTCATAAAGAGTATGAAAAGAATAGTAATATTTTCAATTTGACATTGAATGAGGCAGTGAAAGTCCACACCATCTGAAGTCCAGTCCATGTATAATGACTTCTGGACTAGGGTCCTTTAGAAGTATTTGTTAAACAGAGAAGAAATATTTGATGGCAGCTTCTCTCAGACATTTCCATAAATCTTAGTGGTCTAAAGAGTGCTTCTCTTTATAGAGCAAAGATAAAAATTAATGCTACCCCATTCTGACAATCCCAGCTGCTGCTCTCCAATATCAGGACTTCCTATGGTATCTGTCACTCAGCTGGAGGGAAAGAAATAGTTTTGATGTCTTCATTCAATAATAAGTGTTTATTGTATATGTCACAGGTTAAAAACTGGTGACCTCTGGACTGCACTTGACCTGCAAGTGTGTGTGTGTGTGTGTGTGTGTGTGTGTGTGCGCGCGTGTGTGTGTGGAGATGGAGGAACATATTTATCTCCATATATAGAGAGAGGGTTTAAAAATGTTCAGTTAGTCACCAACATTTAAAGTTAGGAGATTTTTACATTAAAATTCAGATTTCCAGTTTTGCTTGAAAAATGAGGAAATGTGTGAACAGTTTCCACCTCTACAAGGTAATACTAGCTAGAATTCTAGAAAGCGGAGCCTCTGTTCTCCAGTTTGTGACAATTCCCAGCACCCCTATCATTTGCACTTGGCTAATTTTACCCATTTGCGTTTGACATGCTGATTCCTGTGAGCTTTTGCATTTTCAAACCTCTATATATTTATACCATATTAACTTAGTAAATAGTTGTACTAGATACTCTCCTGAACCTTAAAACAAACAAATAAACATACAGTTAACCTGAAAAATGAAACTCTTAGTTTATCAGCAAAAATGGGCTTATTTGGGAAGAGCAGAGAATTGCAACTTGGGACAAGTAGCTACAGCAAAACCCCAGGCAAGTCCAGAGAACAAAGGAGAGGAGAGCTATTTTATGGAGGAAAGAGGGAGGTTGGGAAGGATGTTATAAATTGAGAGTCCATTGGAGTTCAAAGTATAGTGGCTTTTCATTGGTTGAGTTGTGACAGATTCTCATTAACTGGGCTGTTGCCAGGGGAGGAGAAAAATCTTCCTTTCTCTCGGGGGTGAGGGAAGGAGTGGGTAGTAAAATACCTAAAGTAGTACATTTTTCTGGACCAACAAATTGCTCAAACTCCTGAAATTTGACAGGATTGTCAACTTAAAATGGACCATTTTATAAATCCCTCAAATAACTTGCTAAATTCACCCTGGGTCCCAGACTAATTTAAGTCCTACCTCCTAAGTAAAGTGTTGCCTGTTTATACCAACAGACTGAATTCACCTTGCTGCCCTCCTGTTACACCCCTTATTTTACCAGTACTTCCCAAACTGTTATATACACTGGATCGTGTCCTCCCCAAAATTCATATGCCAATATGGCTGCATTTTGAGATAGAGCTTTTAGAGGTAATGAATGTTAAATGAAGTCATAGAGGTGGTGCTCCAATCTGATAGGATTGGTGGCTTCATAACAAGATGAAGAGGCCCTCCCCTTCTCTCTCTCTCTCTCTCTCTCTCTCTCTTTCTGCTATGTGAGGACACAGTGAGAAGGCAGCCATCTGCAAGCCAGGAAGAGAGTCCTTACTGTAAACTCACCAGGCTGGCACCCTGATATCAGTCTTCTAGCTTCCAGAACTAGGAGAAAATAAACTCCTGTTGGTTAAGCCACCCGGTCTATGCTATTTTGTTATGGCAGCCCAAGCCAAGACACAAACCATGTTCTGAAAAACATTGAATATTAATAGGTATTCCAGTAGGGGGAAGAATGGATGGTCAATTAATTTTAGGAGGTACTAAATTAAGTTAAATAGGGTTCTTTATCACATGACTTCTCACAGCCCTTAATTGTTAATGTGCATTATGAATCTCCAAAGGGAGGTATTTTCATGCAAGATTTTCTAAACTAATTTAACTGTAAAGCAGTTTTCTCAAGAAATACATTTTAATATCTTGAGCAAAACTAATGTTTTACATGGTACAATTTTGAAAATGTGTGTCTATTAATCTGACAATTATTTTAAAATTGCTTTATGATAGCTCTTATCCTGTTGAATTGTGTATTTTACTATTCATTCATTCACTCATTTATTTAAAATTTCAGTCTACAAAAATTTAATCAGAACCTATTGAGTATCAAGCAACAAACAAGCCCCAAATTTCAGTGACTTACTACAAGAGATATTTTACTTACCGCTCATGTTACATGAGAGCCACAGTTTGCTTGTGGCTTTGCTGAGCTTGGCTGAGTTCGGCTGGGTTTGGTTTAGTTTGAGGTGTTTCAGTTTGGCTCATGTCCATGTGTTTCTCATTCCTGGGCCCAAGCCAAAGGAAGAACCACTATATGGGATATGCTGTTCTCATGGTAGGGGCTTAAGGTTAAAGGTGCAAACAACACCTCGTAAACTCTCTGGTTAGAACTGGCACACTGTATCTTTTACCCACATTCCATTGGTCAAAGCAAGTCACATAACCAAGTTGAAAGTACAGTTGTGTGTGCTTAAAAAATTTTTTTTGAGAGAAAGAGGAGGGGGAGGGGCAGAGAAAGAGAGAGAGAGAATCCTAAGCAGGCTTTGTGCTGAGAGTGCAGAACCTGATGCAGGGCTTGATCTCATGAACTGTGAGATCATGAACCGAGCCAACCAAGAGTTATATGCTTAACCAGCTGAACCACCCAGGTGCCCCTAGAGTTGTGTGTGTTTTGCATATTCTACTTGGTGGCACTGCATAATCCATGGTGAAGGCTATGGATAGGTAATCTTTTTATAAGGAAAGAGTGAAAAATTGAACAATCGATCTACTTTGTCATACTTTGCAGTTTTCAGACCTTTTCAGAATTAAGCCTTAACCTTAAATCTTAACTCTGTAACTGGTAGACAACCCTTGACACATTTATTGGGAAGCATCAATAATCTTATTGGTCTGAAAAAGTGGGTGTAAGCTGTATGTGACATAGACGTCTATGTTGTAGAGGTAAATGGTCTCCTGTCTGAGATTACAGTGGGTTGGCAAACTTTTGTAGCAGGATGATTCTCCGTCCCATTATTACCTTGGTTTCTTACCATTCTCACACTGGTATGAAGGGTTGTTTAAGCATAACAATCCATCAAGTTTATGCCATGACATGCTCTCCATATCAGTGAGAGAGGAGTTGGGATATGTTACCCAATCTAAAGAATGTACATGCCCAGTCTCACCAGGAGGAGTGGCCTTGGGCATAAGGATAGCCACAGAATGAACCAGGAATTTGGGGTTAAAGCTGAGAGGTTGAAAAGAAGGGAAAGAGACCAAGGAGAAGAGACTTGTGGATATCTATGTGACATGGACATAATTAGAAAATAAATGTTTTGCACCATTCTATGGATTCTGAATTTGTTTATGGTCAGCCAAGGGTAGGATGATTTCTTTGGTGTTGCACGCCCTTCAAGATAATCATGCTTCAAAATGTCAGGATTGTACTATCTAGATTTTAGACTGTGGTTCTCCAGGAGTAAGAAAGGAGGCAAAGGGTAAGGGACTGAGGAGTTCTGTTTCAGAGTATGCAAGGTGCTGAAAGTTGGCAGGTCAGTCTGGACTAGTGATTGGGAACGTCTGGAACAGGCAGTCTCTGAAGGAAGGGACTGCTTTTAAAGGCCTGGCTACCAGATTCTTTGCCTTTTGGTGCTGATCCATTCCAGACTCCACACATTTCCACTGAGGCAGGAAGAATGGAGGTTTAAGCAGCCTTTTGTGTCTTAGTGTCTTCTGTTGCCTGGGTCACTGGGGACTCTTTACCATTGTTCGTTAAAAGCTTGATAACTGTGTGTTTTGTTATGATATAATTAAATATTTGATTAATTGCTTCAGCCTTATTCCATAGAGTATGCAGTTTTCCTGAATCAAAGAGTTTGTCTCAGCACGGTGTCAAAAAACATGAAGATTTAAGGCTCATCCAAGCATCAACTCAGAGCTAATGTAGGCGCCCTGACTCTTGAGGCTGGTGAACGGTAGAATTAAACAAACATTATAAAATGGGGGATTGCTGACGCTACTGAAGAGGAGTCATAATAAAATGTGTTAAATATAGAACATTACCAGGCTCACATTTTTGTTTCTGTAGCATGTGCTCTGGCTTCTGTTTTTGGTCTTCCCTGTTAATAGAGGAAAATGAGGTTTAATCTGTAAGAGAGGTCAAGGTGTTGAATAAACGCAGATAGGGAGAAAGTCGTTCCTCAGTCACCAAGCATATATTAATCATTTTGTGTACCAGACACAAAGTGATTAAATGTATTAATCACTTAAATAAAGGAGTAACATTGCTTTCAAAATGCTCATGTTCTGCCAGTGGATATAGACCTTGGTAAAAGACATTCCAATATACATGAATGCAAATAAATGCAAAAATAGAGGGAGCATGGTTAATGTGGTAGGGCAAGACAACAGTGGGAAAGGAAGGAGGTCAGAATAAAACAAATACTAAAATAACTGAGTTTTTTAAGAGTCTCTAAAAAAAATCTGAACGAGTGGGTTGAGAAGAAGGAGAGATGTATGGATAACTTTAAATGCATGTCATTGTGACTACCTTTCGCATTTGTGCTGAGGAGAAAGCACCACTTAGAAGTCAGAACACCTGGGTTGGAGTAACTGTTCTGTTCAGTTCCTGCTCTATGTGATTTTCAGTGGCTTTACCTCTAAAACTATAGCAGGGATGGCTACCTGAATACTCCCAATCCATGCTTTCTTCCATAGTATGGATTTGCCTCTGGGAAGCTGCTATCCAACCAAGGACTACCTTTCCCTCTTTCTTGGCTTTTTAGCCAAAGTCATGTGACTAGTTCTGGCCAATGGAATGTGAGTGGATTGATGGGTGTCACTTCTGAAGAGGTGGAGTATCTGGCATACTTTCCCTTGCTCTGCCCTCTTGCTGGCTTGGTGTTGGTGATAATGATGTCACAAGGGCATCTCTGAAGGCTGCTTCGTCTGCATTAGACTCAACATTAGCAAAAAATAAACTTTGATTGTTTTGAGTCACTGAGCTTTTGGGGTTGTGAATTGGAGCAATTAGCCTACCATAAATAGTACAAAAATGCAAACAATATCCACTCTACCTTCCACATGGTTATTGAGAGTCTCAAATATGATTATATGTGAAAGGCATTGTAAAATCTTAAGTACTAGAAAAATATTAGTGTTTGTTACTGGAAAGAAAATAAAAATGTATTTATTGAAAATTAGGTAGTGAATTTTATAAGAAATGCAATTAACTCAGTTTAGAGCATGTTTTAAAAGATTGCTATTGTAGTGTTATATGCTGTATGACATCTTTAAATCTCAATGAAGGCCTTTTGTTTTGAGTGATACCCAACAATACAAAATGTTTACTCTGAACATAAACTTGAGGTTCATAATTATGACATCTGATCAGTATTTTGTTTGCTTTTTAACAAAATGTGAATTGACTATCTCATGGGAGACACAACTTGAATTGGCAACAATTAAGACCAGAAAAGAAATGAATGTGAGGATTTATAGGGGAAAATGATGAATTGGTCAGAAGTATTTCAGGTGCAAGTGATAAAAATTTAACTTGAAGTAGCTCGAACCAAAGGGGGATGTTATTGATGAGATGTAATTGTAAGAATGGCAGGGGCCTACAGTGTCCATACGTTCTTCCTGCTGCCCTATTTCTGCTTTTCTCTGAATATTGCTACATATTCCTATTGGGCACTGCTTTTCTTTTTTCCATGGCTGCTAACATCTCCCTGGTTCCCATCCTAAACTGTCAGCCACCAAGGCAGGCACTACCTATAAACTGTTTTCTTCCAAGTCCTAACATTCCAGGAAAGGGATTTACTGGGTTATTTGAGTTCTGTGCCTACACCTTGAGGGCGTGAAGTCACTAGCACGCAAGTTCTGGATTAGTCAAATGCATCATGGGAGAATTTACTAGAAGGGAATCCTAGATGCAAATTTAGCAGCTAAGAAAAATTTAATGCACGGTTGTTGATTAGAACAATCACCATTAAGATACAATTCTAGACTGTTGAGGAAATGTACTAATGAGCAGATGTATCTATTGTCTAATCCATTATCTAATGTGGAGATAAGACTAATGGGTTTTTAAAAGCTTATTTTTAATATTATTGGAATCCTGCAAGGCAGATTTTTATTTACCTTTATTTAACATACATAATTTCTCTTATGATTGAAAAGTCTTGAATCTTGGACAGTATACAAACACGTGCCTCATGTATTTTGGGAGTCTCACCAACTTTAAGATTCTAAAGAAGTTTCCCAGTTTAGTAATATTGTATTGCTAATTTCAGCCACCCTTTGTAAAAATCTATATTTGAGGCTTCTGTTTTTTTTTTCTTTTTTTATCTCCATTTTGAGATCACAAAAAGGGAACCTGTGTCATGGCAACAGAAACTTACCATAAAAGATAATAGTGTTTGTCTTTGATCATCTGCACCAGAATGTGGATACAGTTTTAACTGAATGTTCCTGAAAGGACACTGAAATTAACACCTGCATGGACAGAATTTGTTTAAATTTGTCTGTGTTCTGAGATATCTGATTAAGGAATCTTGAATCTTGTCCTTTGTTGTCCGAGTCTCATTTATTATTACTCTCATAAGAATAGAAGACCACCAAGACCTGGGGTGAGGTGGAGGAAGATTGTATTTAAGAAAGGAAAGAATCAAAAGGATTTGCTTTCAAGGAACACTGATGAGAGCATCTCAGGTAATAACTGTGTGTAGCTGTAGAGTCAATCTGTTTAGGGCATAAACACAATGATTTGAAACCCTTCTCAAGGATTCTTTGCATGAATTGGCAATGATACTGAATTGCAGGCTGATCTCTTAACCATCCCAAATTGGAGTGCTATTTTTTTTCCCACCAAAGTCACTGATGGAAAGGAAATGTAAGAATGTAAGACAAGGACCTACTGGGCTCTTCTTTCCTCTCTCCACACCCAACCTTCACATTTTGAGGCTTCCCAAGTATGTAAATGGGATCTGATTTGAGAGTCATCAAAGAGCCTTCTTGTTCTCAATATGTCCTCTGCTTGTTGCACCCAAAACCTTCACCACTGAACTCACTTAGGTTGGTTATATTGCTGTGCAGCTAAGAGTCTTCAGTCCAGCCTGGGAGGTCAGTGGTGCTGAGTAAATCTGGAGAGGCATATAAATTGAGTCCAATACAGTATTTAAAAAATTTGTGCTGTACTACAAAAGGTGATGTGTATCCTACAAAAATCTTCTAGAGAAATGGAATAATACTATGCTTACCTGTTTATATATATATTTTAAAATTTTTAAATGTTTATTTAAATTTTGAGAGACAGAGAGAGACAGAGCATGAGCAGGGCAGAGAGAGGGAGTCACAGAATCCGAAGCAGGTTCTAGGCTCTGAGCTGTGAGCACAGAGCCCGACATGGGGCTCAAACTCATGAACCATGAGATCATGACCTAAGCCGAAGACAGACACTTAACCTACCAAGTCACCCAGGTGCCCCCCCTTTTATTTTATTACAAAATATTAGAGCATATTTTACTACTTTATTAACTCTATTATTGTTGAATATTTAGGTTGTTTCTGAAAGTTTACACACATAAATTGCTTTGTAATAAACTTCCTTATAGTTAGACCTTCATTTACCTTTTTGATTATTGATTAAGTATTCTTTATTAGAAGTGTAACGAATAGACCAAAACACAAGTATGAATTTTTTTTCTATACAAAAAATTTCTGGTTTCCCCCCAAAAGATTATACAAGTGTACACTACTAAACTGCCCTCCAGAAGCGCAAAAAGCCTAATTATCAGCTTATTCTTTGAAAACTCAATATTAAAAATTTTGAAGAATATTGACCATTTTACAGCTGAGTTTCTGTGACATTTTTGTTTAATTTATATTTTTATTACTAATTAAGTTAAATATACTCATGTTTATTAAATGTTTATATTTGCTTATTTGTGAATTGTATCTATATCCTTTGCTCATTTTAATCTTGAGTGATTATA
This sequence comes from Herpailurus yagouaroundi, assembly GCF_014898765.1. Lineage (NCBI taxonomy): Eukaryota > Metazoa > Chordata > Mammalia > Carnivora > Felidae > Herpailurus > Herpailurus yagouaroundi. The sequence goes on from NW_024412404.1 coordinate 3,188,530, forward strand.
TTTTTTCTTATTGATTTGTAAATACTATTTATCTATTAAGGATAATAGCTTTATATTTTATATATTGGAAATATTATATTTCTCCTCAGTTTGAAAATACCTTTTACATTTTTATAGCATTCATTTTACATAAAAACTTATAAATGTATACTTTTTATGTTGTCAGATCTATTCCTCTTTTCTATTTTTCTTGGTTTTCCTCTTTGGTGTTATGCTAAAAAAGATTTTTAAGCTGCCAGATTTATGTATGTATGTGTGTATATATATATATATATATATATACGTGTGTGTGTGTGTGTGTGTGTGTATTTTTTTCCTAGTCAATTTATAGTTACAATTTGTTATGTCATTTCATTTTTTTAAGAGAGAGATGAAAGTGGGGGAGGGGCAGAAGGAGGAGAGAGAGACTCTCAAGCAGGCTCCACACCAGTGCAGAGCCCAATGTGGGGCTCGATCCCCTGACCCTGAGATCATTAGCTGAGCTGAAATCAAGAGTCAGAGGCTTAACCGACTGAGCCACCCAGGTGCCCCAAAGATTTTTTATATTCTTCTGCCTTTCATTATTTCTGTTGAGAAATTAGCTGTAAATCACATTAGGCTTTCTTTGAAGGTAATATGTATTTTCTCTGGCATCTTTGAAGATTTTCTTTTTGTCCTTATGTTCCAGTAGTTTTACTATGATGCTTTCCGTAGTTTTATTATTACATGCTTTTGTATTTATTCTCCTTGTAAATCTTTGTCTTAGTATTTTTAAATTTTTTTTTTATTTTTTATTTGAGAGAGTGAGAGCAGGAACAGAGCAGAAGGGGCAAAGGGAGAGAGAGAAAGAAGAGAGAGGGAAAGAGAATCTTAAGCAGGCTCCACTCTCAACATGGAGCCAGAGGTGGGGCTTGATCCCACGTCCCTGGGATCATGACTTGAGCTGAAATCGAGTCTGATGGTAAATGGACTGAGCCACCCTGTTTCCCCAAGTCTTAGTATTTTTGATGATAATAATGACTGATAAGGCAATCACAGCCTGATTCTCTTCTAGTCAAGCTTTTACTTTGTGCAATAATTTGGGATAATCTTTCTGGGCCTATCATGGGGCTAGATGGGACCACAGGACATTTGAGAATGAGAATGAATGAGCTGGTTTGTGATTCTGTGTCTATAAATGTGAGTATTGGACTCGTGGAAATGGCATCCTGTGTTTATGCTGGGAGTGGGAACAGTATGAGACAGAGAAAGAAAGTGTTCATGTGTAGACGGGAGCATGTTTCACTTAGAATACCGTGGGTTACCAAAGATCCATACTAAACCTATTAAAAGGGAATTTGTTGTCTCCCATAACTTAAAATTCAGTTGCAGGTTTGGTCGTAGGCTAGGCTCAGTTTTGGAACCCAGAGTATGTTATCAGGTGCTGGATTCTCTTTCAGTGTCTCTCAGCTGATCTTCTCTGTCGGAGTTATTCTCAGGTTTTTTCCTTATGTTGGAAATATTGGCTCTACCAATCTAACCTATAGTTTTTCAGATTCCAGTCTCATAAGAAAAAGCACTGTCCTATTTTCCAAAGTTTCAGAGTCGTAGACACATTGTGTCTTATTTGCTCTGATTTGGTCCTCGAATAATTATTATGACCAAAGAAAGGAAATCCCAGGTGGCTAGACCAGCATCAGATGGCCACTCCATCCTAGGTCTGGGAGTGTCATTAAGTCAAGTCAAAGGGTCTTAGTTGATAGCAAGGGGATGGGTTATTTGTCAGAGGAAAACTGTCAGATCAACTGTGTTGATCTGCATCCATTTCTTCTTCCTTTGGCCTTCTGAGACTGAAATTGGTTGATTTTAAATCTTCAATATTTTATGACTGAGAATATTCAACGTTTTCTTAAGTGGCTGTTTTGAAGTGTTACATACTTGTGAGATGCCTGTGTGCACTCACACCCCACATCAAAGCTTGCAGTTCCTTACTCAAATAGCCTTCAGTCATCTTACAAGTAGAAGCAGCCCCTGGGGTTCTGAATCCTGGATGCACATTAGGCATTTGGACACAGGAAAAGTGGGTTCTAAATGTTTCCAAGGTTTGGGCGTTGTTTTCAAATGATAATTGATGAAAATCTTGAATTTTAAATGTCAAATTTTATATTATTTTTCCCCCTCTGGCTTAAATCCATAGGAGTAACATAGCAGTGGTGAATCTTTCCATGGCTGGCCCCAATACATTTTTGTCTATAAGGGTCATTTCCTTAATTTTTATTTCTGTATTAATTTTTTGCCTGAGAGTAAAGAGTAGCCTACCTTCCACCTGCCCGCCTTCAGATGTGGGGATCAAAGAAGACAGGGACTCACCGGAGCTGTTCTTCAATTCTATCATCCTTCTGTCATTGCCTCTGTTTTCAGCCTGTTTTTCCTTCTTGCCCACAGTCTTGCTTCTAGCCCAGAGCCTCTCTTGCTCAGTGATTTGCATTATGCCTCCCTGCGGCAGATTCTGGACTGTGGGTTGTTCTGCTGTTTCTTCCATCAGTGTGCTTCTGTCTGCTTTGTAATTCCAGAAATGTGAAGAACTAGCCTCTTCCCCCATTCTGTGTGTTTCTATGCTTGTGTTCCTTTGTCCTGGTCTACTCTTTTGGGGCAGGGTTTTGGATAGAGAGAGAGGCGAATCCCTGCTCTGTGATCCTATACCTGAAACTCTTCTGCTTTTCTTTTTTTACTCTACAGTATTGTGTGTAGTTGTTCATCTTACCATTCAATGGAACATACCATAATGGTTGATTTGGGAAGTAAATTTACTCAAATCTGTTAGGTTTGGATCCAGATGAGCAAAGTAGTTATTCTTGGGGAGAAAAAAAAGAGTCTTACTGTTGGTTCTATTCCTGAAGTTTCCTATGAGATTTCAGAAAGTAATTTAAAAACCAAATAGGTGAAAGGTTTTACGGTGTATTTTATAGAATTTTATTAGAATGATAAATGACTATGGAATTAAAAGAATGAAGCTTTTGGCAGACTATAGGACATTCACCTAAGAATAAATTACTTTGGAACTTTTGTTACTTTCTTAATATTTGTCACCAGTTTTTGCCTAAGGCATGATGCCAAGCGGTTCCAAATGTATGAATTATTACCCACAGTTCGTACCATTTTATCTTTTCTTTTGTTTGTTTAATTAAATATGTCTCCCATCTCTTTATCAAGAGGAATAAAACTCAATGGCTATGTATTTAGTCCATTCCAGCTTATTTTCCTGGTACTTTTAAAAAGGCAACTCTATGCCATATGCTATGCACCAGAATGGCTGTAAATAATCATAAAATTAAATGCCAGAATTTACCACTACATGTGGTTTCTCATTAAGGTTTGATGTGGCTTCTCTAAACTGAAAATGGTTGAAGGGTTGATTTCTTGTATTATCAAGCTGTTTTCTGAGCTTTCTTGCTGGCCCACCTACCTGGATATATAATTAACTTCAGCTCTCAAAGGCTTTTGGTATATTTGGGCTATATCTTTGGGAAACTAAGAGGTTATTCCCTGAAACACATATGTGCTGTAGGAATAGCAACTCCAAAGTATCTTTCGTGGTTGTTCCCTAATATGATGGTGACCATATGTTCTGGATATTCCCTAGCAATCCTATGTCATGTACCCTGATTCAGGGTTTGGAAAATATAGCTGATACCATATGTAACACTTACTAAGTAGGGAGAATAGATCAGGCTGCTATTGCTAATGAGCTAAATGTTATTTTAGGATGAATCCCAAAGTAACCCAGACTACACCAGTCATTATTTTAGATTCTTGCCTTGCATTTTCTTGTTTAAATATTATTGCATTCAAGATAATTAGAAATTTCCATGCAGTGAAGACCATGGTCCTATGGCAACAAATCCATTTACAGGAGAGATTATATAGATTCAAATTAATATGGATTAGACTATATCTTTTTTTAGATATCTTGCTTTGATAGTCCTCTTTAGATGTTGCTGCTCTTGAGAATTAGGAATTTATGTACAGAGGAAAATGGTCCCATGTTTAAAAATCCATTTAGAGAAGAGATGATATGAATTAAAATTAAGCTTTTCTGTGTGCATTTTGTTTTGCTATCATGGTAACTATAAAGCTCAGTTCCACTGAGCGGTGTATTAATATTTCCATACCTTCCAATGGATTCAGTTTTAATTTAATCACTGATAATAACAGGGATAGTTATTTCAATAACAAATATTTTGAATACCATTTGTTGTACACAATACTATGTTGGTGATGAGGGCACCCAAAAGTAAATATCTTGATTTTTGCTCCAAAACAGATCGAACGCTAGTGGTTTGAGGAGAGTACAACGTGTGGATAAGTTCTAGAAGTCAGACAGATGTAGGCTTGTCACTTGTTAGCTGTGTGCCTTGAGCAAGTTAAATAACTTCCCTTGAGCCTCAGTTTTCTCATTTGTAAGCTGGGGAAAATAATACCTACACTGCAGGTGGTTGCACAGGTTAAATGAGGTGATAGCAGTGAAGTGCTCAGTACAGTTTTCACAGTGGAACATGGTAATTCAACAAGTATTGGCAAAAGTAGTCATAATCATTATAATAATGTAGCCTCTGTTAAAATTGATCAATGATATTTGTCCGTGTTAGGCCATGCTTCCATTCAGCAAAAAGGATGGAAAGTATTTACCTTGGTTTGGTAGTAATAAATCTAGACAGGAGTGCAGTTGAGATGTGGCAAGAATAACACAGGTTGCATCTCTGCTCCCTACTGGTTGACATCACTAATTTTTAGAAACTCTATTCCTATGCATTTCTCCCAGTCATTCTACTCTCCCTACACCTAGTAGTACCCAATCCTAATTAAGTCTATGCAGCTTCCTAGAGTATGAAGGAATTGTTCTGCTTGATGGTGGAGCTGGTCTTTCTCCAGCATCAAACATAAATTCCGGGACCAGAGCTAGGAATTGGACAGAAAGACAGAAAATAATTTATTCCTTGATTTTTGAATTTATTTACATAAGCAACTTTAGAATGTAAGAAATTTTTATCTCACCCAGCGAATTAGCTTGATTAATATAGCTAAACTTAAATAAAATAATTACTGTACTGGAACATCATGATTGCTCTGAATATAGGTTGTCTATGAAACATACCACCTTAATGAAAAGCAAAGGAGAACATCTCCATGACAAAGAAAGCTGAAATGCCAAGTGGATTAACGGACACCTCATCTTCCTTAAAAATAATTTATTCCTACTTAAGCAGAATCTAAGATAAAAGTGATGATCAGAAAAAGAATGAACGTATGCTCATTCTCCTTGTTTTATTTCTTCTGAAAGACTCAGAGTCTTTTCTGAGAAAGACCTAATAGACCATCTAGCTCGGTGCTTTTCAACATTTTTGCTTTAAAGCGATGGCAGCCTTTGTTGTTATGAAATCCTCCATGGAGCCCACAGGTATGAAACTGAGAATAACTAACCTGTGTGGAAGTGAACGTGGAGACCTGGAGCCTGCCTGCTTGGTTTCCTGTCTCCCCTACCTCATTGCTGTCTTCACTTTCACCATGGCTACTTTAGGGATTCCCTGCGGTTTTAAACACCGTAAACTACAGTGAGCGTATTGAACCCTTTCTTTATGTAGATGAAGAAACCAAGACCTAGAAAAAGAAAATTATATGTTTAAAATCATGAGCTACTTAATGTCGAAGTAGGTCCTGGAACCTAGGTCTCCTAATGCCCAGGCTACCACTGTTTTCCCTTCCAGTGTCTTCCCTTCCAGTGTGCCCTCTCCTCATTAAGATTAAGTCTGTTTCCTTTGGGCGTCTCAGTGGAGAGAAAACAGCTGAGCACAATGTGCCATAAAGGATACTACTACTATACCACAACTACTACCTACTACTATAACTTTTACAAAATGGAAAAGGGAAAACAAACACACCAATGATTAGAATCTTAATATTATCCATATGTACACCTGGACCCTATGGGCTCCCCTCTTTACAAACACATTTTTTAGATTGACCAAATTCTGATTGTACTTGAGGAGATACCATATATATAAGAGAGAAACTTCTTTACTTAATCGAAATGGATTAGCTGCGTATGTTCTTTTCAATAGAATCTTGACTTTGAGCATCTTATCAGAAGGGAATCATTCCATGATTTCCTCTGAAATAGATTCTGTGGTCCACTGAAGAAGATGACAGAGGAGACATGAAAACACTGTTCTAGGCACTTATGCCAAATGCCAGATGTTATCATTGAAAAAAGAAGAGAAAACAGTATCGAATACCAAGTCTAACCTTTGCTTTTGCTTCCACCAGGATAAAGTAGTGCCATTTACTGCAGGGATATTTAATAGTTCTGTTGACTGACTTTTACGTGCATTTGTCAATGTATTGGTTTCCTCTCGCTACATAACAAATTACCTAAAATTTGGTGGCTTATAAAAATGTCAGTTTATTATCTCATAGTTTCTACGGGTTAAGAGTCTGGATACAAATTAGATATACCCTCTGTTCAGGCTGAAATCAAGGTTTTGGCTGAGACTTGGAGTGTCCTCACAAGCTCACTAGTTGTTGACAGATTTATTTCTGTGTGGCTGTATGACGGAGTTCTCTGTTTTCCTGCTAGCTATTGGCCGGGACAACTCTCAGCTCCTAGAGTCCACCCTCTTTTCACAATATGGCAATTTTCTTTCTTCCAGGCCAGGAGGAGAGTGTCCCATCCAGGTTTTATTCTGTCCACAGTTAGGGGAACGACAGGGTTGGTCAGGGATTGTATCCCAGAGAGCTGGAATCTTGGGTGGGTCAGCTTAGAACACTGCCTACCACATTCAGATTTTCTAATTATTGCCATGGTAAATGGACCTCAGGCAAAATTATCACTTAAAGCAAGTTTCTCTTTAGCGTCTTCTCATTACCCTTAGGAGTATCTTGTTAGCACACCCCCCCCCCCAAATAGATTGCCAAAAGAATATTTTTTAATTTTAATTTTTTTTGTGGGGAAAGGTTTCCAGTGGAGGAGGGAAGAGAGAAAAGGCCCTTCTCAAACTACGAAAGACCTACTTAGAATAATACAAAGTTTATATTGAGGACGGCACCTTTTGGGATGAGCACTGGGTGTTGTATGGAAACCCTAACCAATTTAACAATAAATTTCATATATTGAAAAAAATAAAAAAAAAAAAAGAATACAAAGTTTATCCCTTAGCATGTTTCTCAAAAATAGGGAACTCAATACTTTGGTAGCAACCAGCAACAGTGTTGAAACTGTTTTCCTACCAGTTATAATTGTTATTGTCATTAGTATTTTTGAAAACAAACAGAAACAAATCCTCCTGAGTCAAGTTCCAGGGTTTTACCAGATCTATTAATGCAGTTCAGATCTGGTTGCCAGCTTACAGGGATAAAACCCAAAACACTCAATAATAACTGTATGACTAAACATTCTGAGTTAAAAAAAAAGGCAAGAGGGAACTGTTTTGGCAAGAGTGAATCATCAGTTGAATAAAGAATAATTCATTGTGTTAAAAGAGAAACCAAGGCTTATTTAAAATTTTAAGAGTGTATTGGAGCAAAAATTAATTTGCATTAAGCAGCATCCTATCTAGTAATAAAAAGGAGCTCTGAGGAGCTGTACAAAATAACTTTTATAGTCAGGAACAAGGAAGTTACACTAGGTAAAAAAGCCTGTTGATTGTTACAAGGTTACTTTAGAGGATGGAAGGGGTCTGTCAGGCAGATTACCTAACTAGTGCTGATCAGGTGATTCCTGGTTGACTGGTTTGAGATTCCATTTCTGCAAAAGCCATACCTGCAATTACCTCTTGATTTGGTGACTTGGAGTTTAGCACAAGCAACTGCCTTTTGAGCCTGTTGTTTTGTTTTTAATGAGTGTCAAAACAGTTTCAGCTCTGTCTTACAAAAAGAAGTAATGTAATTTCTGGCAATTTTCTCTTTGATTTGGTTCATAAAGAATTACTTCCTACTCATTTCCAACTTCCCTTAGAGTTTCAGGGTGAATTGTTTATAAACTCTTTCAAGTGTACTGTACCTCCAAGATGCCTCAGTGGAACTCCTGGATCGGGCTCTATTTCAGTAGAAAATATTCATGAAGTTTCCGTGGATCGAGATTAAGATCATATAGGTTACAGATTCTGAAACTGTGCTTTTGGCTTTGATTTCAGATTGGAGTGCCAGCATTTGGTTGAGTTGCTGTACAAATGCTTCTGGGTTCAAGGTCACTGAAACTGGTCTAGTATTTTAGTGGGGCACCGGCTCCTCTCCACCGGGAGTTTGTTTATTTCACTTGTAATTCGGCCGTTCTTTGTGGCTCTCCCCACACCTTAGTACTTAGTATTTCTAGTACATAGTGGATCAGCTCAGTTGCTGAATGTGGTCTCACATTCCAGTACTTTCAACACCCAAAGTCTCCCAGATAGGTAAAAAAAGGGAAAACCTGGGGTATAAATGGGAATTATGTCTCTATGTTAATATTATTGCCCTTCCTCTACACATTCTTCCTTACTTTCTCTCACTTTCTCTTCCCTTTGGTAGCCTGGGGGGAAACCCAGGCAAAAAAGAACAGAAAAGACTCTCAAGAATCCAGGGTTGGACAGAGCCACAGATAGAATTTGTGGTCCCCATGTCCTTAGACTTTTGTTAAGACACATGTGAATGACAACAGCCATGCTTTAGCTTCCCAGGGGATCCAAAGGCTGGTTATTTAATTAGGGATTCAGATTCTCTAAGACTCTGGCTTAAGGTTCTTGAAACCAGGGAGATTATGACATCTTTCTGAAGATGTTTTCCTTCCTTCCATTTTCCCTTCTTTCCTCCCTCCCTCTCTTCTTTATTGATGGCAAATATTTTATAACTGTGGTAATAACTAAGGTGATAAGTGATTCTGATTAAGAATCTCACTCTTCAAATGATCTAGCCATGCTCAGTTGTTTTAACAATTATGCCCTTTGATTAAGTTGTCTCAATGACATTTGCATTGTTTTCCACAGATAAAATACCTATTTCCAATATACAAAATGTCTGGAGTACATTATTTCTAGTGGTATTGCTGTGTGGTACCAATGAACTAACTTTTAAACTGGCCAACACATGGTTAGCCAGGACGGTGATCTTTAGGGGGAGCAAGATGTTAAGTGACTGATGTCAGAGGGACATATGTTTTCCAATTTGTCTTGGGCCTCAGAATGGCAGTGAGGGCATTTTCTGCAGCTGCTCTTATATATTAAATAATTCTACCGTTTTCTGCCCTTTGAGTAAAGTGACCCTTATTCAGAGGAAGCAGTATGAAAGGATTCTCACTGTTGGCCAAGTGTGAATTTGAGAAAAAGAACATGGCTCATTTTCTCATTGCCATTTAAAAATTTACAGCCAAATCAGTGTCATACTTATATCTCAAAAATCTTTGCCACCAAAAAGATTATATTTTTTTCTTCTAAAGCAGACAAATTAGGCTCTTAAATTCAGACAAACCTTTTTTCTATACCACTCAGAACCCTCTGAAGAGCTTCATGATGTCAGTAGTGTTGGGAAATGAAACTGAGCTAAGTGCTTAATACTCAAGTTGAGTTTTGAATTCCCATAGAAGTCATGCTTTTTACAAAGTTCATATAATAATTTCAGACATGTGGCGTTACCAAAGAGTCATGGGATCATAGCAGAGGATGGATAAATCAGTAACACACTCATGCCCAAGATATTCTATTTTCTTTTAGTTGATTGTTTTATTCTAAAGAAAAAAAAAACAACAAAACAAAAACTAAACAAAAACCCAAGGCTGCATTCTCGAAATCATTACCTTCTGCTAAAACATTGCTTTTCAAGTTTAAAATATTCTGTTCCTGATACTTTTTAAACCCTGCAATTCATAATAATATAGACTTTCAGATGACAGACACTGTCTATTTTAGTGAACCCCTGGAAAATTATTCTGGATAGGAAGTTAGACTAAGTGTAGAAATATCCAGCAAGTGCCTAAAACCTAGGACATGGGCTGACTCTCATAATTCTTGTAATCATATCCCACAACCATGGCTCATGTAACATGTAAGAATCATGTGACAGCCGTGAGCCTCTCTTCCCTCACAGCTACCACTCACTCTTCCTAAGGCTTTCTACTCAAGAGGATGATCTTTTCAGACGAGAGTGTTCTTCAGCCAAATGTAGATGCTTTATTGCTGGAGCCTTCAAGCAAACAAACAATCCTGAAGCGAGAGAATTTACTCTCTTAATTATAATAAGGTCATTCTGAGTAAGAGCAATGGATAGGCATAACAACAGAACATTTTTGTGCTGCTTCTCTGTTGTGCACTGTAAATCTGTGCATGAAAAAGGCATTTATGCTTATACAAAACAATGCTCCTGATTTCGTGTCAAGAGGAGCTATATTTTTAATGTCTTCTACACATTCTGGTTCAGGCTGTCTTTATGCAACAAGCATTTACTCAAGAGCCTACTAAGAATCTGGCATGTGATGAGTACTCAATGGGCAGTCCTCACTTTTGGGAACTCCCATCTAGTACAGTGACAGCTATGCTCGTGGTTAGATACAATGTGATATTGTGAGTGCCATGCAGGAGATACAGGTGCATTCAATACCAAATGTGAAGGAGTTGAGTGAGTCAAGATTGGGTCCATATGCAAATGAAAGAAACTGAAAGTTTCTTTCTTTCTCACATAAATAGTTTCTGGCAGTGGGCAGTCCATGCTTCCCAGTGACTTTATAATCATCAGAAACTAACTAGCTGTTCTTGCCATCATCAACACTTGACTTCTACCTCATGGTCTAAAATGGCTGCTCAAGTATCAGCCGCTAAGTCCACTTGAGCAATCAGAAAGAGGGAAAGAGTCAAGAACTGCTCTATATGAGGACGTGTCCTAGAAATAGGACACGATACTTCTGTCTACATCCTGTTCACCAAACTGTGGTCACATGGCTGGCCATACCCAGGGTGTTCTGAGAGGCTGATACGGTCTTTATTCTGGAAAGCCCTTTGTTGGCTGAAGCCCAGAAGTTCATAAGCAAGTAGAAAGAGAGTATAGTTATTGGAAGAAAATGGATGCTTTCTGTCTCAGGCATTCACATGAGAGAGAGATAATTTTATCCGGGAAGGAAGAGCAGATCTGGAAAGCTTCTTGGAGGGCTTCCTGGAGGAGGTAACATTTAACTCAGTCTCTGAGGGAGAGCAGGGGAATGGCAAATATAGAATCAGGGGAAGCATTATATAGGCAGAGGGAAGTATGAAAGCTTTCAGGAAGCAGCCAGCCTGAATAAAGAATGTAGTGAGTTACCATAGATCAGGAATAGCTTTTCTTCTGTTCAATGCTGACTGGGAATCTAAAGGAAACATTATATGATGTTCTCAATAGCTGACCTACTTTGTCTAATCACATATATTTAGTTGCTAAAGACTGAATTATCATATCATTCCTGCAGAAGCTAAAAATAATTTAAAAAATACATCTAGTGAAATTATTACCCATTGCCTTAAAAGGATAACCACTTACTAAATTAGGAAAGATACGTTGATGAAATCTGGATTCTGATTATAACATGTGACAAGCATGTCATAATTCTCTCCAAGACGCTTTGCACACATACTCATTTACTAATAGGCATCATAATAGCACAGCATCTTGCTTAAAACAAAGAAACAATTAGGCCTGAAATAGAGTAGCAGACATCACTGGGTGGGCAGTATAGCCGAAATAGTAATAATTCTAAGAGGAGATGCTGAGCGAGCGCTTGCCATGTGTGTGCCGAGGCGTGCTTCTGAGCGCGTGGCACGTATTCACTTACTGGCTCTTCACAACACTGCTGTGAGTTGGGTTTCTATTACCGTCTCCATTTTTAAAGACCATGAACTGAGTGAGTTTCAGAAAGGCTAAGCAACGTGCTCCAGTCCCACTGCTACTATACAGCCAAGCTCAGACATAACCCCACGCAGCCTGACTCCTTAACCACTCTGCTAGGTGGTAAAAGGGTAAGAAGGTAAAAGGGTGATGGGGTGCGGGATGCATCCTAGCTCCAGTGCTAACTAGCAGTGAGACTCTAGGGAGAGTTGTTTCATTCTTCTATGTCTCAGTTTCTCACAGTTTCTATGACTGAATGAGAAGCTGTGTATGTCAAAGATTTAGCCCGGGGCCAGGCACAAGGTGCGTGCCCAATGGTTAAAAGACTGAGGCATTCATTGTCAACACCAGCCCATATTTAGTCCTTAACCATACAAACCAAAAGAGGGACCAAAAGCTATTTCTGACGTGGCATTAAATTCTCTTTCAGAACAATAAAATCTCTCCTTCTTTCACCTATTTATCCCAATCCCCTGAGGTCTCTCAGCTCGTTCTTGAATTTGAGCTGCTTTTTATAGCCATCTGCTACAGGGTTGTGTAACAACAAACAATATCCTCCTAAAAATGTTTACAAATGCTTCTTACATTACTGCTATATATTTTTTCATTAAGCTGTGACATCGCCATTGAAAAATTATTTTAATCATTGCAAACTGAATTACACAAGGAGAAAGCATAAAGAGGTAGCACTTAAAAGGCTGAATGTACATTAATTGCTTCAGCTAATGAAAGAAACATGACTTAGCCAATGTACACAACATGAATCCTAAGATGCACGGACAATTGACTACGGTAATAAAACAAGTATTAGTGTGTTACATCTGAAATCCTCATTATGCTTCATGCAGCAAAACCCACTGAGTACCTGCTGTTTAGTGTGTGCTTCCCCCTCTTGACACCACGAGCTAATTCTAGCACGGAGTACGGGGTAAAAGCATGTGACCTATATGTTTCCACAGTTTGGGGACCTTCGAAAACCATGTAAAGTTATTTATGTGACTCTTCTTTTTCTTTTTCAAACTGATGAACATAGGTGTTGGTCAAATGATTTTGGACTGCCCTAGTGTTCCATAGGCAATTTTAATTAAAGTATGAATTATTTAAATATGCACACAGTTTTTTTTTTTCACTTACGTTGGGAATCTTGCTTATCTCCCTTGGCTCTCTAAACTAGTAAATTATTAACTCAGAATAATTTATGTCACAGTGTTCAAGATGCTGTCCATTGATTATTTTTTGGGGGGGGGGGACTTTCTTTTCATTTTATGAACCTTAAAATAAAGATCATGATAAAGGCATGGCATTTAAGAGATGGAAAAAGAAATGAATATCTTATTTTTGCAATTCATCTAGAATCACAAAGCAAAGAGGTTATTAGTAGCTTGTAAACAGTCTGTATTAACACACAACAGAGATGCACAGGCTAAAAATATCACTGTTAGGACCTTCAGTAAAACTTCATACAACCACAAGTGTCTTCTCCCCAACTTTTTATTTTTTAATTTTTTTTTACATTTATTCATTTTTGAGAGACAGAGACAAAGCACAAGTGGGGGAGGGGCAAAGAGAGAGGGAGACAGAATCTGAAGCAGATTCCAGGCTCTGAGCTGTCAGCACAGAGCCTGACACAGGGCTTGAACTCACAAACCGCGAGATCATAACCTGAGCCAAAGTTGGACGCTTAACCGACTGAGCCACCCAGGCGCCCCTCTCTCCAACTTTTTAAAACTTTGAGGGCACTGCTAGTACTTCAAGGGATATGTAATTGTATGTAACAGTTGGTTTAATCCAAAGTCAATGTTTTTCCAGATGAAAATCCTTCTTTTCTGGTAGGACTAGAGCTGGAAAGCAAGTCTTTCTGTTTTGTTTTGTTTTGTTTGTTTTTGTTTTTTGTATTTTATCCTACATGTTGTCTTTTTGTTATTTTCTATGTAAAATTTTGATTATGTTAAACTGTATTTCCTTGTCATTCCTTTCCAGATATATTAAGTAAATTGGCTTCTTTAGCACCAACTAGCCTTAAATTTTGGATGGACACGAGGGGCTTGCAAAATTCTTTAAAGTTGGCCACTGAAAAACAGTCCTGGAGGCCAGATCCTCAAAGGCCATACTTCAATAGGGAGGGTGTAAATTGAGTAGAAACTCCAGGATCACAGCAAGATTTGTTTCGGGGAGTTTTGCACTAGGGGTGAGAAATGCGGGGGCAGGAATAATAGAAAATGACTTCATTCTGCTCCATCTATGGCCTCTTAGTGTTAATTACAATTGCCTGATAAATTTATGAATTTGATATTCAGCCCCTATTCCCCCAAAGATTGATTACATTCCAGGTGAGTCCTGGTAGCATAGCTTACATGCACCCCAAGTGGTTCTGAAGTAGGTTGTCTGAAAATGGTATCGAAACCGGCATCAAGTGTTGACTTCCAGAAATTAAGCCATCATTACTCATTTAGTTATTCAATAAATATTTAATGAATCTCTAATCCTCTCACCCAGTCTCAGCCCTCAAGGAGCTTGGAATATGGTGGTGGAGATAAACAAGAAAGTAGCCAATTTCAGTTTAGCACAATGAGTGCTACACTGGCATAAGAATGGGGTGCTCTCAGGAGTATGTACAAAGGTAATCAAGCCATTCTATGGTGTCATAAAGGGCTGGCATCTAAAGCTGAACCATGATGGGTTAAGGAGTAATAGGAGGAGTACACCAGTGTTTTCTATTGTTGGCCAAGAGGCTGTGAGCCATGGGGGTAGGGGCAGGAGAAGGGGTGGGGCGTGTGAACAAGAGGTCAGAAGGTTAAAGAATTTGTAAGAAACATTTCCAGGTCTCAAGAGGCTTTCAATATAATTGGAGAGATAAATGGTAGCAGAAGATTTTGGTAATAGATGAGACAAGAGGAGTGACTTCCTCAGAAGTCTTTTGATTAATTAATAACTGATGAATAATACAGACTCACCCTGCGACAGGATTTCTCTGGAGAAAGTACTTAGACTCTTTGCGCAATAAAATTCTATGACTTATGATTTCATTCTGTAGTAGGAAGAGAAGGCTTCATGGAAGATATAGGATCCACTTGGGCCTTGAAAAATGGGGAGATTTTGGTAACTTTTTATTTTGATATTATTTTAAATGTATAGAAAAGTTACAAGAATAGTACAAGATGCCACCTAATACTTCATCCAGATTCACTCTTGCTTACCTCTTACCCCATTTGCTCTTGGCCTCTGTCATACACACACAGGTAATTTTTTTCTGAACCTTTTGAGAGTAAGTTGGAGACTACTAGCTCCTTTACTCCTAAACACTTTAGTGTATATTTGCTATGAAAAAGGATGGGCTCTTATGTGATCACAGTAAAATAATTAAACTTAAGATATTTAATGTTGGTACAACACTGTTATTGAATCCACAGGACATAATCAGATTTTGTTACTTGTCTCTCCCAGTGCAGGATCCAATCCAGATTCATACATTGCATTTAGTTGTCTCTGCAGTTGTCCTCTCATTTTAAACAGTTCTTAAACCTTTGTCTTTCGTGTCTTTGCATTTTTGTAAGGTAGGAACCATTTATTTTGTGGAATGCCCTTCAACCTGGGCTGAGCTTATGTTTCTTTATGACTAGATTCAGGTTATGCATTTTTGAAAAGAAAGAAGTTAGGTTGTATCCTCCTTGGTGTGTCATAGGATAAGGCACTTAATGTAGGTTTGTCCCAAAATCAGTGATACTGACATTGATAACTTAGGATGATGTTCACTAAATTTCTTCACTATAACATGAATTTTCCCCTTTTTAATTATCAGGGTTTTTGTGGGGACACTCTGAGGCTATGTAACTATCATGTTCCTTATCAAACTTTTAACTGATAGTTTGAGCATCCATTACTGATTTTCTTTTTTTTTTTACTTAAAAAGTTTGTATATTTTCCCCCCAAGTTTTTATTTAAACTCCAGAAAATTAACATTCAGAGCAATATTGGTTTCAGGTGTAGAATGCAATGATTCATCACTTACACACAACACCCAGTGCTCATCACAGCAAGTACATGCCTTCATCCCTGTTGTCTGTTTAACCCAATTCCCACCACCTCCCCTCTGGTAGTCACCAGTTTCTTCTCTATATTTAAGAATTTGTTTCTTGGTTTGCCTTTCTTTCTTTCCTCACTAGGTTCATTTGTTTTGTTTATTTTTTGTTTGTTTGTTTGTTTTGAGAGAGAGAGAGACAGAGAGAGACAGAGAGGGAGAGAGGGACAGAGAGAGAGGGAGAGAGAGAGAGAATCTTAAGCAGGCTCCACACCCAGCATGGAGCCTGATGCGGGGCTCAAACCCACTAACTGTGGGATCATTACCTGAGCCAAAATCAAGAGTCAGACACTTAACCAACTGAACCACTCAGGCACCCCTCATTTGTTTTGTTTGTTTTTTTTAAAATTCTACATATGAGTGAAATCTTATGGTACTTTTCTTTCTCTGACTGACTTCTTTCACTTGGCGTTAATACTCTTTAGCTCCATCCATGTTGTTGCAAATGGCAAGATTCCATTCTTTTTGATGGCTGAGTAATAGTCCATTATATATACATACATGCATAGATACATACACATACATACATTCATCAGTTAGTGGACATTTGGGCTAATGCTGCTATAAGCATTGGGGTGCATATATCGCTTCCATTTAGTATGTTTGTAATCTTTGGGTAAATACCTAGTAGTACAATTGCTGTATTGTAGGGTAGTTCTATTTTTAACTTTTTGAGGAAACTCTGTATTGTTTTCTAGAATAGCTGCAATCCCACCAACAGTGTAAGGAGGATTCCTCTTTCTCTGCATCCTTGCCAACACCTGTTGTTTCCTGTGTTGTTAATTTTAGCCATTCTGACAGGTGTGAGGTTATATCTCATTGTAGTTTTGATTTGTATTTCCCTGATGATGAATGATGTTGAGCATCTTTTCATGTGTCTGTTGGCCATCTGGAAATCTTCTTTGGAAAAGTCCATTTATGCCTTCTGCCTATTTTTTTTAACCTGGATTATTTGTTTTTTTGGGGGTGTTGAATTTGATTAGTTCTTTATAGATTTTGGATACTAGCCCTTAAATAGATATGTCATTTGCAAATATCTTTTCCAATTCCATAGCTTGTCTTTTAGTTTTGTGGATTGTTTCCTCCACTGTGCAGAAGCTTTTTATTTTGATGAAGTCCTACGAGGTTATTTTTGCTTTTGTTTCCCCATTGTTGATTTTTTAACTCATAACTGCTTTTGTATTTATATTACTATATCTATATTACTGTTAGGAAGAGCTTTTCTGCTCTCCTCATCTATGTATTTACTTATTTATATCAGTATGGACTCATGGATTTCTTTTTTTTTTTTTTTTCAACGTTTTTATTTATTTTTGGGACAGAGAGAGACAGAGCATGACAGAGCATGGGGGAGGGGCAGAGAGAGAGGGAGACACAGAATCGGAAGCAGGCTCCAGGCTCTGAGCCATCAGCCCAGAGCCCGACGCGGGGCTCGAACTCACGGAACGCGAGATCGTGACCTGGCTGAAGTCGGACGCTTAACCGACTGCGCCACCCAGGCACCCCTGGATTTTCTTTTTAAAAAAATTTTTTAAATGTTTATTTTTGAGACAGAGACAGAGTGAGTGAGCATGAGCAGGGGAGGGGCAGAGAGAGAGAAAGACAGAATATGAAATAAACTCCAGGTTCTGAGCTGTCAGCACAGAGCCCAATGAGGGGCTTGAACTCATGAACCGTGAGATCATGACCTGAGCCGAAGTCAGACACTTAACCAACTGAGCCACCCAGACGATCTCCCTTTTTCTTTTAATTTTTTAAATGTTTATTTATTTTTGAGAGAGAGAGAGAGAACATGAGCAGGGGAGGGGCAGAGAGAGAGAGAATCTGAAACAAGCTCCAGGCTCCATGCTATCAGCACAGAGCCTGACATGGGGCTTGGACCCATGAATTGCAAGATCATGACCTGAGCTGAAGTCAGACTCATGGATTTCTTCTTCAAAATAAGTTATAATCCACTATGTCATTTATTCTGATGTTCAAATTGTCCCTGATTTTCCCTCTGAGAATCCCTTCAAATTAGTTTCTGTATGCTTTTGATAGTCGCTACCATTCTTTGGATACTTTCTGACTTTTAGAGCAATATAGTACAACAGAGATCATTTGGAACTCTCTTTGTTCCAGTCCTAGAATCCTCCTTTGTCCAGAGAGCACTCATTCCTAGTACTAAAATTTGGGTGTACTCATTACTATTGGAGTGTTAATATTTCCAATTCCTTTTCTAGACAGAGCTAGGAAATATGTGTGTGTGTATATATATGTATACATGTAAATATATATATTTTAACATTTGTACTTATATTTATATGTATTTGTATATAATATATATTTCTATATTATGTATTATGTATATGTTTTTTTGTCTGTCTGTATTTAAAAAAACCGTGAGTTCATACTGATAATAGTACATTCTAGTCTTTCCTTTTTTTCATATTTGCAACTCCAATATCCAACTGAGAATCCTAGCTCAGAAAGAATATATTTTTAAAAGGCAGAGAGAAATGAAGTTTTTTGATCTTGAAGAATGTGAGACATCCAGGTGGAGAAAGGTCTGGATCTTTATTGTTTTTACCAAAGGAAAAATTGCCTTTAACTTATTGCAGTTTATACAGAAGTATAAATGCTAAGGAGGTCAAAGATGCAGGGTCTGCATGGGATTAGGGATTATATATTCGTGTATATGCCTCCCAGTTCCTTTAAAAAGAAACTATTATTTCTGCCTTCATTGTGGATGGTGGGGAGATCCCCCAGTACAAAGTGTTTATATTAATGTCAATAACTTCTTGCTTTCACATCAAGATATTTAAGACTAACCTCTGATTGAATTATTTGTAATATCAGGTGTCTGTACCAGAGACCATGGACTTGGCAATAAATCTTATAACACAAATCTCTCTTTTTTTAAAAAAAAAACAAACCTATTTTCCAATAAGTTTTGGTAGGGAGTTCATCTGTAAGGTTAAGTGGTAAAACCTCTTCAAAACATAATTGCTAAGTTTTGGTCAAAAATCAAGAAATTTCATGACCTGTATCCTTTTATAAACCTTTGTAACATGGGCAAACACTATTATGCTAGTCATTGTTGAGAAAGATGATGATGATGATGATGATGATGATGATGATTTCTATTTTTGTGATGTCTTGAAGATGATTTCAGATTTCAAAGTCAGGTGCTAGACTATTGGATGACTGTGATTTATTTTCAGCATGAAAGAAAAACCATTTCATACCTTCATGTAGGAGGCGCAAAATGCTTCCAAGTTAGGTCGAAACCTGTTTGCTTCTTATTATTGGAGAAGGAACACTGTGCATGGGCATGCCTCAGAGACACTGTGGATTCAGTTTCAGACCACCACAATTAAGAGGATATCACAATAAAGTGAGTCAAATGAAATTGTTTTTGGTTTCCTAGTGCATATAAAACTATGTCTACACTATGCCGTAGTCTTCTATGTGTGCAGTAGCATTATGTCTAAAAAAACAATGTACATATTTTAATAAAATACTTTATTGCTAAAGTATTTAATAAAATACTTTAATGCTAATCAACTTCTGAGCTTTCAACGAAGCATAACCTTTCTGCTGGTGGAGGGTCTTGTCTTGATGTCAATGGCTGCTGACTGATCAGGGTGGTACTTGCTGAAGGCTGGGGTGACTGTAGCAATTTCTTAAAAGAAAACAACAATGAAGTTTGCCACATTGATGGACTCTTCCTTTCATGAATGTTTTCTGTACAGCATGGGATGCTGTTTGATAGAATTTTACCAAGAGTGGAGCTTTTTTCAAAATTTGAGCTAATCCTCTCAAAACCTGATTTTGCTATATCAAATAAGTTTATGTAATATTCTAAATCCTCTGTTGTCATTTCAACCATCTTCAAAGTCTCTTCACCAGGAGTAGATTCTGTTTCAAGAAACCACTCTCTTTAGTTATCCATAAGAAGCAATTCCTCATCCATTCAGGTTTTATCATGAAATTGCAGCAATTCAGGCCCATCTTCAGGCTCCACTTTTGTTTTTAATTTTTATTTTTGAGAGAGAGAGAGAGAGAGAGAGAGGGAGAGCACAAGTGGGGGTGAGGGGAAGAGAGAGAGAGAGAGAGAGAGAGAGAGAGAGAGAGAGAGAGAGAATCCTAAGCAGGCTCCATGCTCAGCATGGAGCCCAACGCGGGGATCAGTCCCATGACCCTGGGATTTTTGACTTGAGCTGAAATTAAGAGTTGGACACTCAACTGACAAGGCCAACCAGGCACCCCCACGTTCTGCTTGTGACTCTAGTTTTCTTGCTGTTTCCACCATATCTGTAGTTACTTCCTCCATTGAAGTCTTGAATCTCTCAAAGTCATCCATGAGGGTTGGAATCATTTTCTTCCAAACCTTTGTTAATGTTGATATTTTGATTCCTCTGATGGATCCAGGCAAAGAAAATGGAAAGTTTTCAGGAAAGGATTCACCATTCTAAGTGCCATTCAGAACACTTGTGATCCATTGGAGGAATCACTATCTGTACCAGGTACAGCCTTACAAAATGCATCTCTTAAATAATGAGACCTGTAAGTCAAAATTACTCCTGACCCATGAGCTGCACATTGGATGTTGTGTTAGCAGGCATGAAAATGACAAGAATATCACTGTCCATCTCCATTAGAGTTCTTGGGTGATCAGGTGCATTATAGATGAGCAGTGATATTTTGAAAGGAATCTTCTTCTGAGAAGTAGGTCCCAACATTGGGTTTAAGATATTCAGTAAACCATGTTATATGCAGATGTGCTGTCACCCAGGCTTTGTTGTTTTATTTATGGAGCATAGACAGAGTAGATTTAGCATAATTCTTAAGGGCCCTAGGTTTTTTGGAGGGATAAATGAGCATTGGTTTCACCTTCCAGGATCCAGCTGCATTAGTCCCTAAGAAGAGAATCAGCCTGTTCTTAGAAGCTTTGAAGCCAGACATTGACTTCTCCTCTCTCGCTATGGAAGTCCCAGATGGCATCTTCTTCCAACAGACTACTCTTCCAATATATTGAAAATCTGTCATTTAGTGTAGCCACCTCCATTATCTTACCAGAATCTTCTGGATAACTTGCTGCAGCTTCTACATCAGCACTTGATGCTTCACCTTGCACGTTTATGTTGCAGAGATGGCTTCTTTCCTTAAGCCTAGTGAACTAACCTCTGCTGGCTTCAAACTTTTCTTCTGCGGCTTCCTCACCTCTCTCAGCTTTCATGGAATTGAAGAGAGTTAGGGCCTTGATATGGATTAGGCTTTGGTTTAAGGGAATGTTGTGGCTGGTTTAAACATTTCTCTATATCAGCAATAAGGCTGTTTTGCCTTCTTATCATTCATGTGATCACCGGAGGAGCACTATCAATTTCCTTTAAGAATTTTTCCTTTGCATTCACAACTTGGCTGACTGGTACAAAAAGCCTAGCTTTTGGCCTGTCTTAGTTTTGACATACCTTCATTTAAAAAAAAAAAACTTTTTTTTTAATGTTTATTTTTGAGAGAGAGAGAGAGAGAGAGAGAGAGAGAGAGAGAGAGACTGATTGCAAGCAAGGGAGGGGCAGAGAGAGACAGAGGGAGATACAGAATCGAAGCAGGCTCCAGGCTCCAAGCTGTCAGCACAGAGCCTGATGTAGGCCTTGAACCCACAAAAAGCAAGATCATGACCTGAGCCAGAAGTCAGACGCTTAACTGACTGAGCCACCCAGGCACCCCTTGACATGCCTTCCTAGCTAAGCTCTATCATTTCTAGCTTTCAGTTTAAAGTGGGAGACATATGATTTCTTTTCACTTGAACACTTAGAGGCCATTATAATGTAATTAATTGGCCTAGGTTAAATATTGCTCTGTCTCAGGGAATAGGGAGATCCTGAGGAGTGGGAGATGGGGATCAGTTCATTGGTGGAGCAGTCAGAATACATACCACATTTATGGGCTAAGTTTGCTCTCTTATATGGGCATGGCACCCCAAAACAATTACAATAGTAACATCAAAGATCACGGATCACAGATCACCATAACAAACATAATAATAATGAAAAGTTTAGGAATATTGTGAGAAGTACCAAAATGTGACCCAGAGACATGAAGTGAACCAAAGCTGTTGGAAAAATGGCACCGATAGACTTGTTCCATGCAGGGTTTGCCATGAGCCTTCAATTCGTAAAAAATGCAGTATCTGTGAAGCACAGAAATTGAAGTAAAATAAAACAAGAAATGCCTGTGCTAGATGAACAATTCTGTCTGTGAGGGAAGTGATACTGTGTCGATTGGAAAGAAAATTTTCCCTCTTTCAAGTGAATAGTAATTGCAGAATATAATGCTTTCACTGAAACCTTGGCACAAAGGTACAGGTGGTTTTTATAGAGTTACAGAGCTTGGAAGAATTTAGCCTGTGCTAGGGGAAAGGCTGCAAGTTCTGAGCTAGGCCTAAAAATTATGTCTGAGGCAAGGAGTTTAGCATTTACATCAGGACCAACCCTTTTTGCCTTTTAAAGGGAGCAGCAAGGCAGGCTGGCAGAGGGCTGGCTCCTGAAACAAATATATTGTATATTGAGTGAAGCATCTTTCTGAGATAATTTTTCCTTTATTTGTTTTTTAAAAATTTATTTATTTTGAGAGAGAGAGAGTGAGAGACAGAGAAAGAGTGTGTAAGGGAGGGGAGGGGAAAAGAGAGAGGGAGAGAGAGAGAATCCCAAGCAGGCTCAAGGCTGAGCTTGGAGCCCAACATGGGGCTTGATCTCACAACCATGAGATCATGACCTGAGCCGAAATCAACAGCTGGATATTTAACTGACTGAGCCACCCAGGATCCCCTAATTTCCTTTATAATTAGGTTTTGGGGCCAGAGCCAGGCTAATCAATAAGTGAAGTAGGCATTGGTTTATGTCCTCTTTTACTCTTCTGGAATCTTCTTCACAGACTCCTCAAAATTTGGCACTCCCTTAACAAAGGACCCCTCCTTTTGTTCTATAATAATGTTTTAATACAAAAACCAAAATAATGAACATAAAACACTTAACATGGTGTGTGTCACATAGAAAATATCCAGTGTTTATCAGTAATGATGATTATTTTGCAGTTATGAAGTTTTCTTCACAAAACAGGATGTTAGAAACGTCACATAATTTCCTTTAGATAGAATTAAATGTAGTCTGAAGCCTTCTGTATGCTGGTTGGCAGGAAGTCTACTGTCAGCATTCTTAGACCTCCCTTATCTCAGTCTTTGGGGCCTAAGAGAGAAAATAATTTTCTAAGCACAAATAGCTACTTGATGTTAAGGGACTCAGGAGATGTCTGCCTGGTTTAGTCCTGGGGACCCTGGAACATGCCCTGAGGCCAAAGGCCCAGACTCCTGCAGGATAATAGCCCCTCTCCGGTGAGGTCCTGTACCCTCTCCCTTGTGCGAGGGGTAGACTCAGGACCATTTCTGTGAGGGCTTCTCAGAAGCTGCCCTAGTGTTGGGTTTCTCTCCCTCCTGCTAGTTTCTTCTCCCTTCTTTATCCCCCTGTCATGTTTGCAAAGGCTCTTCCCCTTTACCCTACAGTAGGATTGCCAGATTTAGCAAAAAAAAAAAACAAAATGGAAGAAATCACCCAGTTAAACTTGGATTTCAGCTAAACAATGAATAACTTTTTAGCATAAGAATATCCCTTGTAATACTGGAGATATATTTACACTGAAAAAAACTACTACTTATCTGCAGTTCACATTTAACCAGGCACCCTGTATTTCTCTTGCAGCTGTACCCTAAGAGCTCCTGCTTTTGAAAGATCCAGAAATAGAAGTTGTGTGTAGGATTGGGTCTTTTCAGTGCATATCTTCAGTGAGGTAGAAAGAACAGCCTGGATACTTAGGAAGATGCAGGGGAAAACCCAGCCTGGACAAACACAAAATATATCCATAAGTGATCCTCTTATGCTCATCATTATGTTCATCATCCTCAGCATTGCCCATGGTGAGTTGTTGCTTAAGAGTCAATCCCCCTGGGGAAAGCAATATTAATGGATCCTTTCCTGAGTATAGTGTTAATTAAGATAAAGGAAAAGGAGAGACAAGCAAGCACAGGAAGTCTGCAGGCCGAGAAAGTGGAATAGGAAGCAAGGGGACGAGGTACAGAGAGCTTAGGGTTAGAAGGGCGGCCTCACACCTCACACCTTCACTAGTTGGCCTGATGTGGGGCATCATGCAGCACACAACAGACGAACTAACACAGACCTGATTCCAATCAACTTCCAGCACTGCCACCACCACCTCCAAGCCATGTAGCCTGGGCAAGTCACCAGACTTGTCTCTGCAGCTCAGACCTCTCTCGTGAGAATCAAGCCCAGATGTACTCTTGAATGTTTCATAGGTGCCCCAGAGTTGACATTTGCAAATGTGAAGTCCTCCTCTTCCTCTCCAGACCTGCTCTTTCTGTGTTCTCTGTGACATCACCATCTGCCCAGGCATCCAGGAGGGACACCTACCTGTCATTCTGGACCTGGCAGGGAAGACTTCTCCCTGGTGGTTGCCAGGTGGGTCAGGTTCATGTGGCTGGCTGTGCGTGTGTCCCCTGCCTCTTTCATTGCTATCAAAGGTGAGGACTTCTCAGATAGGAGATACTTTTTCCAGGAGGACAAGGCCACTTGGGGGGTGGCCAGAAGGAAGAAGAAATGTCTTTTCTGTACATTTGGGAGAAAATTGAATTAAATGCATTCTTGTACCTTTTATAATGACTTTGTGATTATCCCCTCTACCTTTTTCTTTCTTTTTTTTCAAACATCAAAGATTTTTTTTTAATTGAAGAATAATTGACATATAACATTATATTAGTTTCAGGTGTACAATATAATGATTTGCTGTTTATATATATTGTGAAATCATCACCACAGTAAGTCTAGTTAATATTCAATCTTCCTTTTCTTCAAGTGACATTAATGAGTCTCTGTTCCTGTCTATCAAAATAACTTAATAAACAGATAATCATTTTACTTTCTTTTTCTCAATGGATATTTTACCAGGAGATGTGGAATAAATAAAATTAGGGAGGCAGGGAATATACTAGGGGATACTTACACCCTGAGAAACTTCTTGTTTTATTTGGAACTCAAAAATACATGTCAGAATATACCACAGTGGCAATTCCTCAATGATACCCAATGATCAGTTATTTTAAATGAATCCATTGAGATTTGAGTCTAACAGAACAAGGTAAGAAAGCATCTGAAAATAATTAACTAATCTTCTCTACTCTTGAAATACCTTCTCTTCCCCAGGAAAGAGGAAGGAAGCCAAATAATAGGGGAGTGGATGAGAAAGTACAATAGTACTTCATGGTTCCCACTTGGAACGATAAAAAAATCATTCATAATCACACATCCTTTCCAAGTTGTTTCATGGTAAGGAATATGGCCAAAGGATTGGAGGAAAAGCAGAGTCATTAGCCAAGTTTGAAAAATGGTGAAATTGTTGTGAAAAAGGGGGGAAATCTCATTTTAATAATCACAGAGAAATACAACTTAAGTGAATCATTTCAGAATTAATCCAGCCCAGGTAAGGGAGAGGTTCAAATAGCCTGAAGCAATGAGTTAATTTGTTACAAAATCACCTTTGGGGGAAATACCCCCCCCCCCCCACACTGTATATATATTTTTATGAATTTATGTATATGAAATGATATCTATTTAAAATATATATTGCTGGCACTTAAAGTTTTGACACTCTTCAAACAAAAATCAGATTTAGAATTAAGTATGGATCCTCATCCAATGATGCTAGGCACCTGATAAATTTGATAGGATTTGAATGTAGAAGGCCAGTGTTTTCTGTCTTTTGAGTTCCACCAAAATCCAGTCCATATATTTGTGTGTGTAAGTGCTTATGATTTTTTCCTTTATAGTTTGCAATCATTCCACTCTGCTTGTGCCTCTCAGATCATTAGCCAGAGAAGTAGTCTGGAGTTGATAGCTGCCATTCCAATACTGGATCATAGCCAGAAATGGTTAGTGAATTTAATGAAGATGTAGCTTAAGAAACTGTTTATTGAGTGTCTACTAAGTCTTAAGTACCTTCTTTATGACAATCTGCTAGTTCAGAATTTTATCTATTTTATAGTCAGGAAATAAAGTTAAGTCACTTACTCAGGGTCACATTTTTTATTTTATCTTATTCTATTCATTTTAATTCCAGTATAGTTAACATACAGTGTTATATTAATTTCAGGGATATAATATAGTGATTCAACAATTCTATACATTACTCACTGCTCATCATGATAAGTGTACTGTTAATACTCTTCACCTATTTCACCCATCCCCCACCCACCTCCCCTAGGTAACCATCAGTTTGTCTCTATAGTTAAGAGTCTGTTTTTTGGTTTGTCTCTTTTTTTTCCTTTGTCCATTTGTTTTGTTTTTTAAATTCCACATATGAATGAAATTGTATGGTATTGGTCTTTCTCTGACTGATTTATCTCACTTAGCGTAATATTCTCCAGATCCATCAGTGTTGTTGCAAATGGCAGGATTTCATTCTTTTGTATGGCTGAGTAATATTCCATTGTGCTTGCACAATGGCATCCCATTGTACCTCAAAGTGAGTAAGTCAGAAATCAGTTCCTTAGTGCCAAACATGAAAGCCCATGATCTTTCCCTGTCAAGTGATGATGTGTGTAAGTGGTTAGGAACATGGACTCTGGAGCATGACTCAGTTTGAATCCTGCTTCTGTTGCTTTCTAGTACGGACAAAATTACATAACTTCTGTGTTCAGTTTCCTTATCTGTAAAATGGGAGTAACATTTTAAAATTACTTAATAAGGCTATTAAAAGTGTTAAATAATTATATATGCACATTAATGTATAGAAATGATTTTACATACATATATATACACACATACACATGTACACACACACACACACACACACACACACATATATATATATACACATAAATATATGAGTATATATGAAGTGTTTGTTTCCCCCATCCATTGTAAGACCCCAGTCTGTGTTGGTTGCTGTCATTATTGTTATTCTACACTTGAGCAAGGGATTCAAACTTTGACTCTTTCATGCTCAGGAAGCTGTTAGCTTACTATCAGTTGCTCCAGGGGCTGGTTGGTTCCCAATCAGCAGCAACTGTTCCAACACTTCCTTTATTCTCTTGCTTCTAAATGGAGAATTCCCCGGGGTATGGTTGCTCATCAAACTCAGTCAAGATTTTTCCCAAATGCTTTTTGGGCTCCAGAGAACTGACAAGCCCATGTTTACTTTCCAGATTATTTGGGAAAAGTCTGTGAGCCTGGTGAGGGTAGGCTGGCTTTTCGCTTAGAACTACCTCATCCAAAATTCATAGATATATTTTCCTTCTGGGAAATATAACTTACTTGATTCTAGTGTCCAAAATACAACTTCTCTGAATGCCTCCCACCATGGTGCCTGAGTGAGGGGCTTTCCACCTCAGAATGAGGTCATAAAGATGCAATTATTCTTCTCCACAGAGTTGACTCTACCAGGTTCATTTACAAAGTTACTCAGCTGTGACTTGGCCACTTAAATAACTCTGTTGCCTAAAGATATCCCTTGCTGCAGCCTTTTACCTCCAAGAATCATGTTCATGTTACAGAGAAACACAAATATAAGCACGTTCTGCACCAGCAGTGTTACAGAGCCATATTTTGTCAGTCGTAAATTATAACTGGTCTTGGGTAGGAGGTAGTCAACAATTCTATATTCTGTGAAAGGATTTTATGAGAGATATTAGACCCTCATAATTTGGAAGTCTCATATGCTAGTTGTATTTTGTTCTGGCAGATTTTAGAAGCAAACAATTCTCTGGATGCCTGAAAGTAATGCCTGGGTTTCTGTTTTTACATATTTAAGCTATGCATTTAGATACAATTCAAGCATTCCAGAGTGTTAACGGTGTTTACAAAGGAAACTGCCAGAGGCAAATTCAGGCAGTTCCTTAAATTAATAATGCTTTTGTTCGCAGTCCAATTTTTCCTTCCAGTTCTGCTAGATCCAATGTTCATTTTCTCCATTTATTCAGGGGATAATGATGACAATTTCCATTTACACATTGCATTTCATCTGGAAGGCTCACTCTCTTTCACAGTGTCTGCCACTTTCTGCATGGCAACAGAAAATGCAAACTGCATCATCCCAGTCATTGGTCAGTGAGGATGAGAAGCCCAAAAGCAAATACTGAAAGAAAGGCCCTCAAAAGAAAGGCAAGATGCGCAGAAGGAAACTCAATATGTTGCCATGTTTCCTTAGAAGAAGAGGGGCCTGGCTCCAGAGGCAGAGTGTTCCCTCTGGTAACCACCCATGCACCTTTGTAGGAATAATTAGTGCCCTTGAATGAGCGGCTTGGAGCTAGTCAGTTCCACATTTAAGTCCTTGACCTATCACTTCTTCCTCGAATGTCTTTAGGCAAATCATGTGACCTCTGAGACTTGGTTTTTGCATCCATAATGGGGGTATATTAATTTCTACTTTCGAAGGTTGTACTATGTTGGATAAGTAAAGTATGTTATAAGGGGTTAGCAAATGATCATCAGTATTTACTTTCTGATGATTACTAGTACTGTTATAATTATCATAGTCACTAATGTCTGTACAATTGCATCTGACAGGTGCTATAACCTTCCAAGGGGCCACCCATGCTTTGCCTGGCTCCACCTGCCTGAGATTTAGTCACACCAATGAAAACAATCTTGAGGTTCACACAAAAAAGAGAGGGGTATTATCACCCAAAGGCCTAAATATAAAGCCCTTTGAGGGCCAAGGAAAGTATCTGGTGTTCTATTAGCATGGGCTCTAACACAAATACTTTAGGCAGTATTTTATTTATTTATTCATTTATTTATTCATTCATTCATTTATTTATGAGGGGACAGGAGGGGCGGAGAGTGGGAGAGAGAATCTCAAGCCGGCCCCATGCTGTCAGTGCAGAGCCCGACTCGGGGCTTGATCCCATGAACTGTGAGATCATGATCTGAGCCAAAATCGAGTTCAGATGCTAACTGAATAAACCACCAGCCACCCCTAGACAGTATTTTAGATACAAATTTTATTGTGCATAAAAGTCATCTGGAGGATTTTTAAAAATACAGGTTGCATGGGGCGCCTGGGTGGCTCCGTCGGTTAAGCGTCCGACTTCGGCTCAGGTCACGATCTCATGGTCCGTGAGTTCGAGCCCCGCATCGGGCTCTGGGCTGATGGCTCAGAGCCTGGAGACTGCTTCTGATTCTGTGTCTCCCTCTCTCTCTGACCCTCCCCCGTTCATGCTCTGTCTCTCTCTGTCTCAAAAATAAATAAATGTTAAAAAAAAAATTAAAAAAAAATACAGGTTGCAGAGCCCTGTCCTAGAGTTTCTGATACAGTAGGTTCTGAATTATTCAATCCAATAATTTGAATTTCTAAATAGTTCCCAGGTGGTGCCGATGCTTCTGGTGTGGGAACTACACTTTGAGAACCCCTGTGTGTCCAGTAGCTAATTATTATTTGGAAGCCATAGAGAGCCTAATCTGCAGAGAGTGTTTTCTTTTGGGGCCTAGAGGGTCCAGCAGAGGGGGGGGGGGGCATTTAAGGTGAAGTCAGGGATAGGTTGAACACTTGCAGAAGATGAAGACCAAAGGATAGGATGGGCTTTGAGACCCCGTGCACCAAGTGCACAGCACAGGCCGACACGCTTTTGGGTTGGTTTCTCTCCTTTCTCCTGGTTCCCTCTCTCTTTAATGACTCTTACTCCCATGGGTTTTCTTTTCTTCCACCAAGTCACCTCCAGTTAGGCCTGATGAAGAGACATGGAGAGAGGGTTTCAGGTAGTGGAAAAAGCATGGCATCATGGCCTGGAAGTTGGATTCGAGGAGCTAAAAGCAGTTCAACTTGTCTGGAGCCTCAGGTACAAAGAGATTCAAGTTTGGGAGAACGTTTGGACAACACAGCAGAAGTCAGCTCATGAATTGAACCTGATCCTAAGTACTGTGGGAAGCTACTGCAGGGTATCAATCAAGGGAGTGACACTAGCTGATTTGTAATTTCAGGCTCACCCTGCCAACACTGTGGGAAATTGACTGGAGGGGACTGAACCAGATGGGGATACCAGAGAAGTGACTCCTGTAGGTGTCTGGGCATGAGGCTGTGGTGGCCTGGACCAGGGTAAAGCCAGGCAGGAAGGGAAAGACTCCTTGAGTCCCTATTTAACTGTAACAAACTTATTGGACCATTTTTGTCATTTATTCCAGGAGTTTCTTCCAGTGGCTCCCATACTTTAATACACTAACAAGTGTATTTCAGAATCACCTGGAGGGCTTATTAAAACACAGCCATATGAATTTCTGTTTCAGTGTGTGGGGGTGAGGCCTGAGAATTCCCATTTCTAACAAGCTTCCGGGGGATGAGGATGCTGCTGGTCCAGGGACCACACATTGGCGACCACTGATTTATTCCTACCTTTTTTATGAAGAGGAAAGTAGCCATGGGCCTTTCCAGCCGATAGAGTCCTCAGCTTTTGGTAACCAGAATCTTGGTGTTTAAGTGAAACATTGAGTCAGCTTGCTGAGATCCTACCCCTCAGCGTCTGCGTTAGCTCACCAAGCTCTCTCAGGCTCAACTAATTTGTCTTCATGAACCATCAGCGTTGCCCTGACTTTTCCAACAACTGCTTCATCTGAGGCTTCACTTGGCTCCTATAGGAAGTGGAATCTGCTCATTCCCAAGTGATTCCAATTAACTCACTCCCTGAGTGAATGACTTGAATAAATCAGCATGACTGTGATGTTTTATTTATTTAAAGATTCTGAGCTTTTTTACCCCACAATCCTATGGTAAACAAGGACACACCAAAACACAGCCATGAGTTAAAAAATGTTTCTTTATTCCAGGAGTTGATCCTTTGTTCTCTCTTTCCATATTCCTTTAATGCTCACAGATGGCCAACCTTTTCTGATTTTAATTTTGGCAAGGGCCCTCTTGCCCCATGCAGGATCACATTAAACATGCTTTGATGATGAGACGAGAAAGTAAAAATTAACTGCAAGGTTGCCTTCCTGGTCTGTTATTAACAGGTTGTCCTTCCTTTGGAAGCATTAGCAAAGTATTCATCAGTTAGAGGCCTTGTCTGTTTCTTCCTTTTTTTCCTTCTAGATCCAGTCCTTCCAGGCTAGTTTTTCTGGAATTTGAAATTGCTTGTCAATGTGGTTACCACATCTACCACAGTGAACCCACATGCTTTCCACGTGTCCTCCAGAGACATGCCGGCTATCGGCTATCGGAGGCCCTGCTGTACCTTCAGCTCCCTGTGGGATCAAGCACCTCAGTCACACAGTGACTTTAGGACCTGAGAGTGGATTCCTCAAAGCACTCCTCTGGCATTGACTAACAGGCAGGGAGAGGGGAGGGGAGAGAGCCACAGAGGAAAATAAAATGTTAGCACTCCTTTGTTCTGCACAGCAGTCAAGGCTGCCTTCCCAGTCCCTGAGGGGAGGAGACCAGGATTCAGAAGAGAAGAGTAATTGAGGAGGAGACACAGGGCAAAGGTGACTTCAGAACTGAGCCTGAGAAAACCTTACACCACCCATTATAGTGCTGTCAAGTAGTCAGGAAGGAGAGGACTGAGGGATTTGGAGGGAGGAACCTTGGTTCAAGAGGACTTCTTTCAGGCATCACTCCCTGTGCAATGTGTGGGTGTGTTCCCTCAAGTGGAGTTTATAAAACAAATCACTTAGAGTCAATCTAGTTTCCCCATTGAGTTCATTATTAAAATTATTTTACAATGTAATTTTATGGCATAAATGTATTTTCACATATTTATATGATACATACTTAAATATATATTTGTACTATATATCTATATTGACACTGTAATATAAGCATATTTATAAATGATTCTGATGGAGATTACTTTTATAAGTTATATAAATCATTCTAATGA
The DNA here is from genome assembly GCF_014898765.1 of Herpailurus yagouaroundi. Classification (NCBI taxonomy): domain Eukaryota; kingdom Metazoa; phylum Chordata; class Mammalia; order Carnivora; family Felidae; genus Herpailurus; species Herpailurus yagouaroundi. Next base: position 3,220,356 of record NW_024412404.1, read on the forward strand.
ACAAAGTAAGATTTTTTTTTAAAGTTTATGTATTTGTTTTGAGAGAGAGTGAGAGAGATCTGTGTGCAGGGAAGGAGCAGGGAGAGGGAGAGGGAGAGAATCCCAAGCAGGCTCTGCACTGTCAGCATGGAGCTCGATGTGGGGCTTGAACTCATGAACCCTGAGATCATGACCTGAGCCAAAACCAAGAGTAGGGCACTTGACCGACTGAGCCACACAGATGAGGGAAGGGATCAAACTGATGACTGGACATTTGAAACAATTGGATGGGATTTTATTTTTCACATTTGCCTTGTCTTTGTTCCTACAATCTAATCCTTTAATGAGAGGATCCATCCTCCCCCTGTACAACTGATTGAGGTTATTTATTTCATACTTAGAAGCCCCCTCCTTCCATATTTACATTGGGCATTTACAATGCTGAAATGTATCTCCTAATCTTTTGTCTAATTTGAGTGTAGAAGGCATATGTATATATTTTTTATTGATTTGGATCTCACAAGTTTAGAATTTGTGAATCTTCAGAGGGTCACTTTTAGAGAAATAAAATTCACTTAATACTTTATCGAGATAGGGTTGTGAAATGTTTATCCACTTAAGAGAACAAAGCAGCTTTAAGAACTTTGGGAACACCCATTTAAAAAGAATTAATTGCAATTTAAGGCATATCACTACAGTTCAGGCTGAATATTTGCTGTGCTTGTCAAAAAATACTTTCTGTAAGGGTCTAGTACACCTCACCTTTAGCCTAGGTTGAATTATGTAGACTAGTTGAAGGTGATAAAAGCATATGACAGTGATTTTTTTCCTGCCACGGATTTTCCCCAATTCAGTCTGGCTTTTTTCCATTGTGTCTGAGTTAGAAAGGTTTGACTGCATTGCAATATTCGATAGTCCTGGTTTACAATACTACACTTTACCAATAGGTGTCACTGTCTAACACATGATATATTCAAACAAAATTCTTACATGTAGAGTTCCAGGTTCCATAATCCTGATCAATTCTGTACTTTATCGTGGGGAAGGGTAGACACTTTGAGCCTTAAATTTCTGTAAAGCAACGACTACAGAGGCTGGTGGGAGCTGAGGAAGCGTTTTAGCTATTTCAGGGAGAAGTTACGTGCACTGCAGAGATCTTGAACAACCCCCAGCCCCTCCCCAGCATTCAGAGATCTGTCACCAGCTGACGATCCAAGTACCTTTTAATGATTGCTTGTTGAGGTTTGCTTTATTTATTTATTTCTCACTTAGGCAAGGCCTTCAAATAATAGTGGAGGGTCAATTAATTCAAAGTCTGTTCAGGGTTCAGAAAGGTTTTTGTCCTGCTACACATAACTGAGTCAGGATACCCCTGCTCAAGGTTTTCATCTTTGTCCTATATCAGTGGTGATGTGTAGACAGGTGTTCTGTGATAAATTAAGGAGTTGGCCTTGAACGCTTGATTTACCTTTCCAATTTACCTATTGGAAAGAGAGAAGGGAATCACTGTTGGGTCAAATTCTCTGCCTGAAGAGTTGAAGGCCTAAGTAGACTTTCTTCTCCATGATACAAGAGAAAAAGTGGCATTTTCCAGTTTCAGTAAACCTTTTGGAAAAGTTCTTTTTTCTTCAGCTGCTTTTTGAAAAATAAAATTGTTACGGAAGTTTTGAGCATACATAAAATTAGAAGAAATAGTAGGATAAATCTCCATATGCTTGTTTCCCTGATTCATCTATTATCAGCACATGGTGGGCCCTATTTTATCCACACCGTCTCTCCTATGCCTTACCCCTATCTGTTGGATAACTTGAAGTAATAGTAGACACAATATTACTTCACTCCTAAATATTTCAGTATGTATCTCTAAGAGATGAGACACTATTTTTTTTAAATCACTATTACAGCTTACCCCCACTCAAAAAACTACTTAACATGATTTCTTCTTAAAAAAAAAAACAAAACCCTAAAGAACATTTTTTTTTTTCACTAAGACCTGATCTTGAAGATACAATGAAACTGTCACCACTCCCACCCCAACTTGAACAAGGGTTAGTATGGTGAATGTTATAAAGCAGATATGAATAGTTTGAAGGACTGGAACCAGTATTCACTGACAAAAATCAACTTCTGTCTATATTATTAAAAGGTTTATGTTAAATAAAAGTTGGGGGCAAGGGGCCATGGGGATTTCAGATTGACCAAGGTCCTCCCATTTCATCGAATACATTCAATTCTGGCTAGAGTGTACACAATGGAAACAGGATTCCTAGAACACAAAACTTCCCCTGCAGCACACTAGACATACCTGTGTTCCAAGCCCACCCCCAACCCCCAATGCCTCCTACTCAACTATTTCCTGGCATGTTGGAACTGCTGACAAGGGAGCATGTAGATTTTCTCTTTAATCCAGTCCTTGTTATGAGGTTGGCATGCCTGGGTATTAGCTCTGCAAACAAGGCAGCTGAGGTCTGCCAGATCATCGATAAAATCAACTGACTGATATCATATGTGATAGAGGGGCTGTTGGGATTCATTCTCTTCAGATGCTCTTCATAATTTTACAAATGCATTCAATGCCTTCATTCACAGATTCAAAGGTAAGTTCTGCCTTCTGGCCTCTTGGTAGGCTGTACCGGCAAAATGGTGTGAGACGTGGCCCCAACCAAACTCTTTCTGCTGCTGCTGCGGACGCCACCACTACATGAAACACTATTTCTTTAATATCATTAAATACACTTTCAGTATTCACCAAGTTTACCTTATTTTTCCATAACATTTTTTTTTAATTTTTTTTTCAACGTTTATTTATTTTTGGGACAGAGAGAGACAGAGCATGAACGGGGGAGGGGCAGAGAGAGAGGGAGACACAGAATCGGAAACAGGCTCCAGGCTCTGAGCCATCAGCCCAGAGCCTGACGCGGGGCTCGAACTCCCGGACTGCGAGATCGTGACCTGGTTGAAGTCGGACGCTTATCCGACTGCGCCACCCAGGCGCCCCTCCATAACATTTTTTAAACTGACTTGTTTGAATGAGAATTCAAATAAAGTCCATGTATTGCATTTGGTGTTTCCTAAAATTCTTTAAATCTATAAATTTTCTCCTCCCTCTTTCTCCTTTTTAATGCATTTATTTGTTGAAGAAACTGGATCTTGTGTCTTATAGCATATCCTACACTCTGGGATTAGATGATTTCATCCCTGTGGTGTCATTTGACATGTTTGTCTGTGTATTTCCTTTGTGTATTTCCTGTAAACTGGTAGTTACATGTAGCTAAGATCCTTGATCATATTCAAATTCAATGTTTTGGTTGGACATTTCATAAGTGTTGCTGTGGACTCACTATTGTATCACATCAGAGGCATCTGATGCTTGACACACTTTCTTTTCATTGTATTTTATCTTATTTTATTTTTTGTTATGTTAAGATTGACTGGAGGTTTCAGATATTTTCAGCCTGACCCATGCATCATTTCCCAGATGGTTTTAGCAACCCTGGATTAGCTATTATTTCATTAGGGGCCACAAAAGATAGATATTTTAATTTAATCATTCATTTTGTAATTACTAAGTGGAATTCTTCTATAGAGAAGAATTACTTTTCATCAATTATTCGATTACACTAGAATCTAGTTAGTACACGAACGGTGGGATAATTTATCCCCCTTTAGAAAATCTTAGAATGAGAGGTTCATGCCCTAATAAACCTTCAAATGGAACCACCGATTTTTTAAAAATATATCATTATAACCTCATAGATTTTTTTTTTAACTTGGCGTGACATGTATCATATGTTTGTATTTTTTTTTTAATTTGAGTGTACTTGACACATTGTGTTCATTAGTTTCAGTGCACAAGGCAAGAAATAACAAGTTTTGGGTAGGATGTGGAGAAAAAGGAACCCTGGCACTCTGTTGGTGGGAATGTAAATTGTTACATCCACTGTGGAAACCAGTATGACCTCATAGATTCTTAAAAAACATACCTGATTTAATTCATTATAGTTATTATGCTTTTTGATGCACAAACTATCTCATCTTTGGCCAGTGGGAGTCCCTTTCACTTGGCTCCTATTATCTCTTGACATGACCTCAGTGAATGTGGATAGCTTCTTTGCTTTCTCATATGACAGGATGTTGTAGGCTTATATTGATTTGTTGCACCAGACCTGGAATCAGCCATCTTGCTGAGGATTTCAGCGTTGATTATTATTATTATTATTATTGTTATTTAGAAATGGTATTTAGAAACCACTATCTGGACACTAGGGACACTCCTTGTCACTGAGTGAGTTATTGCTAACTAGACTTTCTAGTTATTGCTTCTAGAAGAGTTAGGTAATAATTTTTTAAAAATTATACCATGAGTATATTTTAACTTGGTTGAAATGGAAGTCTACAAACCTCATTGTTCCGTATTTCCTTTAACCACGCTTCAGGATTTTATAAGATTCAGCTTAGGGAAAATTGAGTTCATGATATTTAGTTGGGTTTACTGAGTTATATCTATGTGATTTTTCAGTCACTATTGTGTAGTTAAGCCACTGCTGGCCATCAGTGTATGAATGCCCTCTATGGTTCCTGGAAACAGAAATATGGATAGTAGAGTAAAAGCTAGGCATGCAATGCATGGAACTGGAAGCTGATCTCTGGAAAATTCGTTCAGTCATCAGATGCTTTTAATTGTTAGTGGACAATTTGGTTCTCATCAAAATCTATTTTCAATGGAAGTGCTGTGCTGTCCAGGAATATATTTGATAATGTATACAAATGATAATATATGCAAATTAAAAAGCAGCATATATTTTTAAAAATTTATGGTAATCATGCAAAATAGAACTTATCAAAATTCCTGTTTGTAGGGCACAAATTTACAACAGAACTATACACAACAAAAGCATATTTTTGTAATGTTGCATATTTTATGCATCCCAGTTATCAATAAAATTTTTTTGATTCCAGAAAATATTAAATTTTCATGCTATTCTCATTGTAAAAATGAATATTAGAAAGTGTAGGAAAGAATATCCAATGGAAAAAAGACAGTCTCTTTAACAAATGGTGCTGGGAGAACTGGACAGCAACATGCAGAAGAATGAAACTAGACCACTTTCTTACACCATTCACAAAAAATAAACTCAAAATGGATAAAGGACCTGAATGTGAGATAGGAAACCATCAAAACCCTAGAGGAGAAAGCAGGAAAAGACCTCTCTGACCTCAGCCACAGCAATTTCTTACTTGACACATCTCCAAAGGTAAGGGAATTAAGAGCAAAAATGAACTATTGGGACCTCCTCAAGATAAAAACCTTCTGCACTGCAAAGGAAACAATCAACAAAACTAAAAGGCAACCAACGGAATGAGAAAAGATATTTGCAAATGACATATCAGACAAAGGGCTAGTATCCAAAATCTATAAAGAACTCACCAAACTCCACACCCAAAAAACAAATAATCCAGTGAAGAAATGGGCAGAAAACATGAATAGACACTTCTCTAAAGAAGACATCCAGATGGCCAACAGGCACATGAAAAGATGCTCATCATCACTCCTCATCAGGTAAATACAAATCCAAACCACACTCAGATATCACCTTAACGCCAGTCGGAGTGGCTAAAATGAACAAATCAGGAGACTATAGATGCTGGAGAGGATGTGGAGAAACGGGAACCCTCTTGCACTGTTGGTGGGAATGTAAACTGATGCAGCCACTCTGGAAAACAGTGTGGAGGTTCCTCAAAAAATTAAAAATAGATCTACCCTATGACCCAGCAATAGCACTGCTAGGAATTTACCCAAGGGATACAGGAGTGCTGATGCATAGGGACACTTGTACCCCAATGTTTATAGCAGCACTTTCAACAATAGCCAAATGATGGAAAGAGCCTAAATGTCCATCAACTGATGGATGGATAAAGAAATTGTGGTTTATATACACAATGGAATACTATGTGGCAATGAGAAAGAATGAAATGGCCTTTTATAGCAACGTGGATGGAACTGGAGAGTGTGATGCTAAGTGAAATAAGCCATACAGAGAAAGACAGATACCATATGTTTTCACTCTTATGTGGATCCTGAGAAACTTAACAGAAGACCATGGGAGAGCGGAAGGAAAAAAAGTTAGGGAGAGAGCCAAACCGTAAGAGACTCTTAAAAACAGAATAAACTGAAGGTTGATGGGGGGTGGGAGGGACAGGAGGGTGGGTGATGGGCATTGAGGAGGGCACCTGTTGGGATGAGCACTGGGTGTTGTATGGAAAACAATTTAACAATAAACTTCATATTAAAAAAAAAAAGAAAGTGTTCTTACATAAAGAGATGATAAAAAAAAATTTCAGCCAATACTACAGAGAAGGTAAATGTTACAAAAATATCTTAGGGCAGTTATTAATTAATAAGAATATGCTTTTTTTCAGATTCTGATAGTTGAGTATTTGTTAGGTATTAAAATTTGGGTTTTTTTTGGCGGGGGTGCCTGGGTGCCTTAGTCGGTTAAGTGTCCAACTTTGGCTTAGGTCATGATCTTGCGGTTTGTGGGTTCGAACCCCGTGTCAGGCTTTGCACCAACATCTCAGAGCCTGGAGCCTGCTTCAGATTCTGTGTCTCCCTCTCTCTCTGCCCCTCCCCTGCTTGCACTCTGTTTCTCTCTCAAAAATAAATAAACACTAAAAAAATTTTAAACTTTGGGTTTTTTAAAAATTCTTATTTATTATTTAAAAATTTAAAAATTTTAAGTTTGTTTGTTTGTTTATTGAGAGAGAGAGAGAGAGACAGAGAGAGAAAGTGGGAGGGGCAGAGAGATAGAAGGGGAGGAGAGAATCTCAAGAAGGCTTCACACTGGCAGCACAGAGCCTGATGTGAGGCTCGAACTCATGAACCTGAGCTAAAACCAAGAGTTAGTTGCTTAACTGACTGAACTGCCCAGGTGCTCCATATTTATTATTATTCTTTAAGTTGGCTTCACACCCAGCGTGGAGCCCAATGCAGGGCTTAAACCCAGGACCCTGAGATCAAAACCTGAGCTGAGATCAAGAGTTAACCAACTGAGACACCCAGGTGCCCCTAAACTTTGTGTTTTTGTGTGATTTTTCTTCTCAATAGAAACAAATATGTACTTCCATACCAAATTTTGTATTGTAATTATATATTGTTTTTTTTTAATTTTTAAAAATTCTTATGTTTATTTGTTTTGAGAGCGAGAGAGTATGAGTTGGGGGAGGGGCAGAGAGAGAGGGAGACACAGAATCAGAAGCAGGCTCCAGGCTCTGAGCTATCAGCACAGAGCCCTACGTGGGGCTCGAACTCACAGACCGTGAGATTGTGATCTGAGCTGAAGTCAGATGCTTAACTGACTGAACCACACAGAAGCCCCTATATTTGTAGTTATTTTTTTAGGTAAGCCCCTCAAATTGTAGAAACCTCAGACTCCACAAAATCTGGAGCTGCTGAGTGTTGGTTATTCTTTCTCTCTTTATCCTCCCTCCACTTTAAAAAAATAAAAAATCAGGTGTAATTAGTGTACAGTGTTATATTAGTTTCAGGTATACAATATAATGAATCAAGGGTTCTATACATTACTCACTGCTCATCATAAGTGTACTGTTAATACTCTTCACCTATTTCACCCATCCCCCACTCATTTCCCCTAGGTAACCATCAATTTGTCTCTATAGTTAAGAGTTTTTTTGGTTTGTCTTTTTTCCTTTGTTCATTTGTTTTGTCTCTTAAATTCCACATGTGAGTGAAATCATATGGTATTTGTCTTTCTCTGACTGACTTATTTAACTTAGCATAATACCCTCTAGATCTATTCATGTTGTTGCAGATGGCAAGATTGCAAGATTGCATTCTTCTTTATGGCAGAGTAATATTCCACTATATA
>NW_024412404.1:3228320-3289732 GCF_014898765.1 Herpailurus yagouaroundi
ATATATGTGTGTATATATATATACATATATATATATATATATATATATATATGTATAGTTGGGTTGTTTCCATATGTTGGCTATTATAAATAATGCTGCAATAAATACAGGGGTTGTGTGTATCTTTTTGAATTATTATTCTAATTTTCTCTGGGTTGTTCTTTACTTAGACTCTTCTAGTTTTAGCTCTTCTCTCCTCTGTCCGTTTTGTGCCCTGGAGCACAGGGGCAGATTGCCATAGCTGGGCTTATGTGCTGTGCTCTTTGACTTCTAGATGGGTTGAGCCAGAGAGGTACAGCTAGAGTTGAAAAGGAAAGAAAAAGTTAGTATATCTATTTCTTTTGCTTTTTTCTTGTCTCTCACCATTGTTGGAACAGTGAGTGTGCTTCCCTAGGCATCAGAACTACTTGGTGGAAAGCTTTTTCTCTGTGGTTTCAGCTTGTATGGGGCTGTGATAACACTATTTTCTTCCTTTTTCCCTTCAGGGAAATTGAATGTAATGGCCTTCTCCAAGATGCCCTGCCATCCTCGTTGATTTCCTTAATCCTCTTCGCATTTAAGTAATAGTCCTCTTGTTAAGTTCTTTCAGTTAAACTTTTCTGAGTGTGCCACTTGTTTCCTGCTGGTACTGAGATAAGTGAGTAGGGAAGGCTGGGATGGGGAATTAGTTGAAGCTTGTTGGCTCCTTTGGATACACATGGTACTTCAGCTTGCACTTCCCTTTTTGTCTGCAAGCTTTGCTGTATCTGGACCCTGTCTAGGGCATGAGACCCTTTGCCAAGGCAGGGATCTCTTGTGCTTAGGTTTTAGGCTTCATTGGGATGCCACATACCCACTTTCCCTAAGGGCATGCTTTCTCCTTGGGATGTCAATACTGAGTAACATGTGAGTGATTCCCTAAGATATCTGTATTCTATTCTCTATATAGTGTTTAGAATTATTCCCCTTTTGCTGCCTGTTGCTCATATAGGTACATCCCTCTTTTCCTTCTTCCTCTAGTATCTTTAATATAATATATGCAGCTGGTTTTATTATTTCAAGTAACTTATGATCTTACAGAAATCCCCAAGGCAGGATACTGAGGATCAGAATGAAATGGGTAAAAAGAAAAATATAAGGAGAATAACACAAACTATAGTTCTATTATTATGTCCCCAGACCACCCAGAATTGTTGCAGGGTGTTTATTATGTGGTACAGAGTGTTTCTTGAAGCCCACTTGGGGCAAATCTTGGCTTGCTTACTTTCGGATCCATATTCTGTATTTATCTGCCCTGTTCTGTACTACAAGAAACTGTATTTTTCAGGGCTCTAGCCCTCTAGTATCTTTGTAGGTTTGACCAATGGACTACACTGGCATAAAGGAGACCCAAAGAGGGAGAAAAGACTTCTCTCTTCTTTGCTTTTGGTAGCATCTCTGGCAGCATTCCTGTGCCTCCTGTGTGGTTCCAGATTCTGCTGGAAAATGTCTCTCTTTATGGCTCCCTTGGGAAGGCCCACTATCACCCCATTTTGTACCCAGTGACCTCTGCTTGTGGATTTGGGAACACCACCTCTTCTCTGTGTTTCTCCCGTCCTAGGGCAGTGCCATCTTTTTCTTGTTGCTGATCTCTGGGATGTCTCACCATCTCCAGTTCAGCTCCTTATTGTTTTTCATCACTGGTTCAATCAGTTCCCTAGATTAAATTCTATCTGTTTGAAATACCTTAAATGGTTTATGTTTTCTGATTGAAATCCAAATGATACATTGTGTTTCTTCCCAATGGGAGAACTTGTGTTTTGCTAAAATCCCATCTTTGCCAGAGATTTGCTGTATTAAAAAAAAAAAAAAAAGAAAGAAAGCAACCCGATCAATGTAATTTAAATAAAATGAGATTTATTGCAAATATTTAATGCTCATGAAATCCAAGATTTATTGCAAGCACACAGAAAATGAAATCTGTTCTACTCTCTGGGCAGGCTCAACCTTCAGGTGATAGTATGGATAAGTAAATCAAACTAAGCCACAGCTGACTATTTTACTGCAATCTCAGATAAAGTTATACAAGGCTTCTGGAGAAAACCCTTCCCTCTCTTCAGTCTATGGTTAGTTTCCAGTAGTGTTCTTAAAAAGGGAGAAAAATAGGAAAAAATGTGGTTGTGTAACTATATTATTTACCATCCACTTAGACTTCAACAGAGACTATGGGAGAAGTAACAGATCAGTGGTACCCAGAAGACTTTCGATAATACAGGCTTATGTTAACTTTCAAATTTCAAAATCTGTTGCTTGCTGACTTCATTTTATCCTATGTAATTAACTCCTCTCATACGTCTTCCAGATCTTTTTAATTTTTTTAACTTTCTTCTCATGTAATTTTTCTATTATAACATCTTTATCATCGGGAAAGAGCCTTATGTCCAGGACAAAAAGAATGGTTATGCACAGACCCCGTAGTCCATTTGGTCAAACTGTAGCTATAATTGTGAGGTATCATTTCATTTTATGTAAACATTCTCCAGTTCCCCCTGCATTGGTTTGACCATTTTTGTAATGTTTGAAGAACTTGAAAATGTCCTCAATTTCACTGACTATCCATGTTTTATTTTTAATTTTTCCTTTCTTCCAATGAATACCTGGTCTATACTGCTTTCTCAAATTATGTTGTGGAATGGGTCAGAAGCCGGGTAATAGGGGACTTCGGCAGAAGGAGTCTGTGGTTTCCATTGTGATTGCCCATGATTAATGTGTCTCTGCTCCCATCTGCCTCTAGTTCTGGCTCTTAGTTTATAAAGCTTATAGCGTGGTAGTAGACAGCCTGGGATGAAAAGTGTGGGAAAGGGGCTCTTTATTCATCACTCTGCTCTTGTCTCTTAATTTATACCTAGCTGGTAAGAGATTTGATCATGATCTTTGTTATTTGACCTTTCCTTCCCTCCAAATCACGCCAATTGTCACGGTCTTGCTGAACCCCGTTTCTCTTCTTTACTTTATTACACAGGTGTTGTTGGTCCAGATAGGCCTTCCAGAATGCTGCCAAGGAAGGGAACCTGGAACTGATTGTCTCTGGCGGGGCTGACCTGTGGACTTAAAGTCCCTGAACCCATAGTGGCCACCATTTCTTTGGATCTGTTTTGAGGTTCTGCAGAAATATAAAGCTGCTAATCAAAGTTACTACTAGTCACTTGTTTGTTGGTCAGCCCATGCTTATTAAATAATTGCACAAAATCATTAGTGACCAAGGTAAGGGCAGTGATGTCTACTAATGGCTAAACCACAGGTATCAGGAAAGGTTTGGAAATAGCTGCAGTTACTGAACTTTGATAGGGGTCACATGTGGACCAGGGACTAAGGCAGTGGACATTACCAAAGAACAAGGGTCTAGGGAAGAAAACCTTCATGAAGGCAGCTTTTGCTGAGGTGCTACCCTCCTATGTCTTCAGATGGAGAACTAGAGCCACTTTCCAGGTTATGAAAGTCTACATGTATTATGGCAAAATGGCCAGGTAGAACTGCTATCCTAAATATTTATAATGGCAAAATCAAGCTTGGATTTTGTCAGAATGGACTTTGGTGAGACATTATGCAGTAATTAAAGTGATATGTGGGTGTATGTGTATGTATGCAATATGCTTTTCCAAAAGATACTTGAAAAGTTTAGGAAGAATGGACAGTGTTCCTGCCCCAAACTATACAGGGTAAGGTCCATTCCTTATCTACACCCCCCCAGCCTCAACACTGGGGTAGGACTAAATGTAAATGTAGATCATGGTGGACTTTGGTTGGAAGATCAGTTACAGATCTGTTTAGATCAGTTAGAGAAGAAATGGAATGTGAACCATAAGACCTATGTGTAGAAATAAAGGGACAATTTCCATATGACAAGATACCCGATAAACATACAGCTGTCAAGTATTTTGGGTGAAAGCAAAGCCTCCTTAAAAATCAACTGATGAACCACCCCTCCTCCTCATTAAAGGCCATCAAATAGAATGATTTCAGACAGGACCTGAGAATTTGAGAAACCAGGAATCTAGTACATAATAAAATGGAAATTTAGAGCTGATTAAAACCTTCATGAGGGCGCCTGGGTGGCGCAGTCAGTTAAGCGTCCGACTTCAGCCAGGTCACGATCTCGCGGTCCGGGAGTTCGAGCCCCGCGTCAGGCTCTGGGCTGATGGCTCAGAGCCTGGAGCCTGTTTCAGATTCTGTGTCTCCCTCTCTCTCTGCCCCTCCCCCATTCATGCTCTGTCTCTCTCTGACCTAAAAATAAATAAAAACGTTGAAAAAAAAATTTTAAAACTTTCATGGAATATAGAAAAAGAAGGATCAAAGAGTATTGAAGCAGAAATCTGAATTGTCATAGCAGAGATCTTTTACTTATGACATGACTACAGGTTTCCACCAGCTTGTTATCAAGCTGAAGTTAGACATTACTATCAGATCCTTGATGCATAATATTTATAGTTTGTGGTAGATAATGACATATAATTTTATTATCTCCTTTAGCATCATTTCCTATATGGGTTCAGATATTTGTGATTCATCAGTTTTATTGCCTTCATAAATTCATGAGTTAAGAAACCCGTCCAAGTGTTGCTGAAGATAGAAATCAGCACCAGATGATCTTGGGAGATGTCAGTGAAGAATCCAACTCTCAGAATGCTAAACCCAGGTTGGGAGAAGCCCACAAAAAAATGTTGCTGTAGTGTGGCTTATTTCAGACTGTGTATGTCACAAGTCACATATTGGAAGTTTCCATTGGAACAAGTGGCTAGAAACAGTTGTTAAGTTGTAGCAAGCAAAAGAATTTGAAATTGGATGCTGTTAACATTTAAAGATGACTGCCCATAGACAAAAGAACCTAACTCAATCACTCTGCAGTTTTGTGACCTTGGATGGGGCATTTAGCCATTTGGGTCCTCAGTTTCCTTGTTTGTAAATGGAATGGGTATAATAATTCATTATAAGTTGTCAGGATTTGATGAGACAGTGCATGAAAAACACTTGGAAAGAGCATTCAATAAATATTCGCTAATATTAACTTTTAATGTTGGTAATAAATAGTTATATCGATAATTAATCTCACCGATCTGAAGTTAAAACTACTGGAAATGAGTTTGGAAGCATGACTTTTAGTCACAACTCTGACAATTATACCCCCAGTGAGTTTTTTTTGAACTTTAGAGCTGGAATGTAGAAGTGAATTTGAGATTATCTTATTTAATTTTCTTAATTTATGTGAAGAAATTGAGGCCAGAGTATTGTTGCTCAAGACCACACAGCTAGTTGGTAACAGCTTGCATTCCCTTGTATTATTTTTCTTAAATGAACCAGGTCCTCATGTGGAAATCAAGGTATTGAATTGTGTTAATTTCACCCCAAATTCAAGTAAAATATAGGTTCTTTTAAAGTTCATATTATTAATATTTTAAAGTATTAATGTATAAATCTGAAGATATGCATATTCAATAGCACAGCAATTTCACTCCTATGTGTATATCCAACTGAAATGTATATACTAAAAGATATGCACTGGAATGTTCACAAGAGCACTATATCAGCAGCTGAATGGCTAAGTAAACCGGTACGTTCACACAACGGGAGAGGAGTGAACTACAGTTACCTACAATGTTGATGAATCTCACCAGTGTAGTGTTGAATGAAAGTTACACACAAAATAGTTCACTTATGTGGTTCTATTTATAGAGTCTAAAAATAAGCGAAACTAAACTATGCTTTTCAAATTGGGGATTGTGATTATTCTTCTGGGGATAGTAACTGGGAAAGTGTACAAAAGGGTTTCTAAGATGCTGGTAATGTTTTGTTTCTTGCTCTGGGTTCTGGTTGCATACATATATGCAGATTGTGACAATTTAGTGAGTTTTATACCCATGGTGTGTGTGCTTCTCTGTTGTATATTACACTTCAGTAAAAAATAAAATGAATATAGTAAGACACACACACAAGTTTGAGCATCACCTGTTGTCAGCCACTAATTCAGGTACTGGGGGTAATATAATGAACAAACATGACAGTATTTCTGCCCTCATGAAGGCTACTTTTAGTGCAGAGTAGAGGAGTCAGAGATGTGCAATGAAGGAAAGCTAATGTCATTGCAAAAGTATAGTTGGTAAGGGATTACCGAATTTATTTGGTAGTTACTTTTAGTTGCCATAGGTGTCTTTCATTTTAGAGTTAAACATCTGATAGTGCATCATTATGCTTCTGAGACCTTTTAAATATTATTTTTTTTTAAATTTTTTTTTCAACGTTTTTATTTATTTATGGGACAGACAGAGACAGAGCATGAACGGGGGAGGGGCAGAGAGAGAGGGAGACACAGAATCGGAAACAGGCTCCAGGCTCCGAGCCATCAGCCCAGAGCCTGACGCGGGGCTCGAACTCACGGACCGTGAGATCGTGACCTGGCTGAAGTCGGACGCTTAACCGACTGCGCCACCCAGGCGCCCCGATATTATTTTCAAAATCTGTAATACTTGGGGTGCCTGGGTGGCTCAGTCGGATAAGTGTCCAACTCTTTCTTGGTTTTGGTTTGGGTCGTGATCCCATGCCTCATGAGTTCGAGCCCCACATCTGGCTCTGTGCTGACAGGGCTGAGCCTGTTTGGGATTCTCTGTCTCCCTCTCTCTCTACCCCTATCCTGTTTGCTATCTCTCTCTCTCTCTCTCTCTCTCTCTCTCTCTCTCTCTCTCTTTCTCTCTCTCTCTCTCTCAAAATAAATAAACTCTAAAAAATCTGTAACACTTTATCTTTATTTGTCTGTCTGCTGAATTCCAAGTGGTTTTAGACTCATCAGTATGTCAATGTCCACATATTTGGACATTGCCACAAAGTGTTCACTTCTGATAAGGGAATAGAAATACAGCAAGCTAGGAAAACTTGCTACGGCAGCCAGTGCTATATGGGACTTATTATAGCCATTTAAGTAACCTCAGCAATGATCTGTTTACAAACGAAAGACCATTTGCTTTCTAAGATCTATTGCCCATTTAGTGACCTCACTGACAAATGTAACATTATTCAATATTATTGTCGCATGTTTCCAATGTTGTACTTTAATTGCCTTTCAGACAAAAAGGATGCTTTAATTATTATGCCTAATTGTGCAGAGAGAAACAATTGTGAAAACAGGGATACGCATTGATGTTCCAATGTGCTTTTATGGAGTAAGTGAAGTCCAACAATCATAAGAAAAATGCTGAGAAACAGATGAAGAACTCTTTGGGAATGTGCAGGGACTTTTATTGGGACCACATATAAGGGTCCTGAGAGAAGCAAAGAAAGATACTAATTAGAGGGGAGAATACAGTGTGTTTTGCTTGATCACTTCTGATGTATTTAAATGTCCCTGTGGACTGAGGGGGTGCACAAAGCCTCTAGCTTGGGTTTTTAATGAGGTTTATGCTATTACTTAAAGTTTTATGAATACTGTATTACTTAATAATGGTTCCTTTTATGGGACTTATGGTGGACATCTTTTCAATTGTTATGTTAACTCCCTTGTTTTCCGGTAGTTATCCCCTTTCTCTTACCTGAGGCAGGAGTGGATGTGTGGCTCCCAGTGGCCATTTTGCACAGTGTGGTTCCACCCACAGGTTACAGTTGATTAGAGGAGGGAAGAGCACACGTTTCAATCAGAGGACCTTTCCTGGATGGTGGCCACAATTGATTGATCAAGAGGTGGGCATTTGACCCAAGCTTGCCAATTCCTTCCCCAGGAATTTTGGGTTGGATCTTAGAGAAGCTGGTCCCTCTTTAGATGGTATATATGTGTGGTTACTGTTTGTAGATGTCATGTGCCATACTCTGTAATGGAAATGAATGATGCAGGTGCACAGTCGGGAGCAGAGTTGGGAGGTTATTCCAGTTCCTGGTTCCTGTTCATTCACAGGGCCAAGGGGGCATTCCTGTCCTGGGATTCCATGAGAACATTAATTACCCTTAAATGGCAGAGTGATTTTCTGTATTTGCAATCAACAGCCTTACCTACTATGATCTGCTTACTTTATCCTAACTCTTCAGCAGATAATACAATATGGGTTATTACCATGAAACAATACAGTAAGCCAGCCTGACTCCCTTTTGGAATGAAATAAATTTTAAATAAACATAAGAAAAAGGGAATAAATAAATAGAATTCCTAAAAAGCATTTATATTTCATTGTGCACTTGAAATTATGTTTCACTGAATGATGGAGATTAATTATAGAAATCATTCCATGTTGAAGTAAAGGGATCTCGACCCTGGATTTCTTTCTGGCTGAAGAAACTCGGGTCTAGGGAAGTCAACAAACCTACCCAGACTTTATGGCTCATCAGTCCTAGAAGGATTTTCCTGTTTGGGACAGAAAAGTGATTGTACATAGGCCACTACAGAATCTGAGCCTAAAAACAGAGCACTATATTCCCAAGAGAATGGAAGCTGGGGGTGATGGGGCACTGGGGAGCATTTCTCTGGAATTCAAGGAGAATGGAGTAATGAATTCATTGTCAGGTCCCCAAACACCAGATTCCATCGCATGCCCTCTTGTTGCCTGACCCATCCTGCTACTGGGTCTCAGCAAAGACTTCAGAAACCTGGATTTTGTAGTTGCCACCTGCTTCTTTCTGTCTTCTAAACTCAGGGCTCTTCCTTCTCTCCATCATTCTTTAATTCTTGACTTCCTTAGAGGAAGAGTGAACATTCTTCTTGGGAAGATATCTTTGTTATCAGCCATCAGAGAAAGGTGTCATTTGGTGAGACTGCAAACAGGATATGGACTAGTATGCATTTTGGGAGAATATGTTCTCAAAAGGGGAATAACTCAAGAAATCATTCATTATGATCTCATCTAGTCAGAAGTGATGGAGAACTAACCAGAAATTTGTACTTTTTTTGGGTGACAAAGGACACTTCTCTGAGTTTCTACCTCATTTCTTATGTGGGCATTATGTGACTTCTCTATACCTCACTCAGTTCATCTTTTTAAAGGGGAAGTGGACTTATGTACTGTTTGGCTTAATGAGTAATTGCACATGCAAAATTTAGCACCATAAGCATTTCACTATATGTTAGTTATTAAAACTGGGAAAGGATAATTTTTTTTTTAAAAAAAGGTAAAATAAAAGATTTCATTTAACTCATTATTAAATGAGTATAACTGGGGCACCTGGGTGGCTCAGTCGGTTGTGTCTGACTTTGGCTTAGGTCATGATCTCGCAGGTTCGTGAGTTTGATCCCCGTGTTGGGCTCTGTGCTGACAATTAAGTGCCTGGTGCCTGCTTCGGATTATGTGTTTCCCTCTCTCTCTCTGCCCCTCCTCTGTCTGCTCTCTGTCTCTTAAAAAATGAATAAACATTAAAAAAATTTTTTAAATGAGTACAAGTGGTTCAAAAGGGGAATCCAAAGAAAAGAGTCATTTATAGATCAGGAATATTGAAATTGACTGCTCTAAGCAGTGCATAGTTTTCCACTGGAGGCACCCAGTAATCTTTTTTGCTTGTTCCAAATTTCCTGACATTGCTGTAATTGTTATTAATTCATCTTAGCTGAATTCCTCCATTCATCCTTACTTACCAGTAAGGACGTCACTTTTGAAGTATAAATCTCATACGCCCCAAACCCACACTTACAATATAAATATTCCTGCCCATTCCAGGTAGATTTTGTGGTAGAGCTCCACACTGCAGCCCCTTATTATCAAGCCTTCAATTCTTGGCCATGATTTAGCAGCTTGGATTAAAGTCAAAGGATAAAAAAGTGTGTTGAGACTCAAACAAGGAAAAGCGGACGTGGTCATGCTGGCAGTTTACCCATTTAGAAAATGTCTGGGGCTATGAAAACCAAATCCACTGTTGGCAGTGCACAGCGAAGCAAGAAAGTCTATTTGGTGTGGGAAATGGTACTCAACATTTCGTTTCCAGCAATTTAATCAAATCTCTCCTGCTCTCTCAAATATTTATTTAGTCTCCTATAATTTATGGTAACCATGGCACTTAGTATTACCCAGGTGTTAAATCTAATACAAAAAAAGGTAAAAAGAATAGCAAAGAAGTATCAAGTGATGCCCAAGGGAACTTATTAAGTGTATTTCATTGAAATAATCCAATTCACTGAATTGAGGCAGAACTCTTAAAAAAAAAAAAAAAGTCCAACTTGAAAGGAATTGGCTCAAATTGGAGCAGGCACGTTACCTGCAAGCTGCCCAGATCATTAATTTGAATAATTTCTATTGCACACTTCTTGGGTAGACTGCTTTATTGCCATTGGGTTCGTTGTTACTCTTATTCTGTGATATAATCAGACTGACATTAGAATTTCTGATTTAAAGATGCACAAAGGGACCAGTGACTTGCACAAGGGCATAGACAGGACCACAGACACACTGTTCAGTTTCAGCTAATTTTTATCTCTTTTCTATGAAATCTGAGATCTTCTCTGCTTAGAAACATCAGTTCAGGAGTTTAGCCATGTCTCCTTGAGGTATCCCTCTCCTACACTCTTATCTTCAGAAACTGCCCTATGAAACACTTTATTGTCCACTAGTCAGAACCAATTCTGTGTACCTTGATGGGTTCAACTTGTGGATTTGTTTAGTGGTTGCTGCTTTGCCATGGCTAACCATTTTAGAAAGCCGCAGGAGCTGGTAGGCTATCTGATCAGCTAAAGGCTGACTAAAGAAGTGGACAACACGCTAATGAAGAAGTCAGAAGCCTGGGTGCTAGGTCTGACTTTGCCACTGTCACATGGCACAACCTGGAACTAGTAATTCCAAATTTCCATTCAGAGCACTTTTACAGCCATGTGAACTAATTTAGGAGGATAAGAATGATTATAATGAGCTGTCTAATACTAATATGTTAATATTACAGTGCAAAGAGAGCATGGGCTTTGCAGGCTCAGATCTTGGCTCTGTTCTGAAGTAGCTGCTATTTAGTAAATTAGAAAAATTACTCAATGTCTTTGAATCTCAGTTTTCACACTTGTAAAATGACAATATAAATATATCATGGGATTGCTATAAAGATAATCTGTAATATGTTTAAATATCTGGCACAAAACATATGTACTGTAAATGATAGCTATTATTTTTACATATTACTTCAGGCCCAGCTCCCATACAAATTATGTATTCTTATTTTTTTCTCATTTAATATTCAAAGATTAGAGGAAGCACAACATGGAGGTTCAAATATGTATGCTGCTTTTATTTATTTATTTATTTATTTAATTTTTTTAACCACATAAGCTAGGTTATTTATTCATTTGGATGATGTTTACCCATATATTGGATAAACCTACTCATTGGTGATCTATGGCAAATATCTGTCTCGGGGTGAGGATTTTATAATATACCACCTATCTAGGTGAGGTCTCCTCTCTTGGAGGGTAATTGGTCAAGGCTTGCACAATCATTTTGTCGACATTTTCAGCCAAATCTGGACCATTCATTCAAATTGAATAGTGCAGGAAATATGATTATAAAGATAAAAAAGAAGCAGCAGTGTGGACTGAAAGAAAGAGTGGAAGGAAAGGAAAAAGCCACAGTTTCCAGTTCATGTTCAACACTAAGTGTAAATGTGATCCAGAATCATCACTGAACTTCTTTGGGGCTCTGTTTCACGTGTGGCGACTTGTTGAACCACGTATATTCTGATGATTATTGCACAGAGGCATTGATAAGTCTATGCTATTAGAAATCAGTTACTAAAACAGAAGAATAGTTTCAGATTATTTGTATTTTGACTACTATTGTTTCCTTTAATATGGAAATCAGGGATATTTACAGTTACTACTAACAGTGATAGCACTAGAGTAGTGCTCTTGTGCTGGCACTAGTAAGTTGTACTACAAAGCACTTTTCAAACACATTGTGACATTTTGAAATACACATGAGGGCACTTGAGACAGATGTTACTATTCTCTCCTTTGTATGGGCAAAGTGTGTGTGTGAGTATGTGTGTGTGTTGTGTGTGTGTGTGTGTGTGAGAGAGAGAGAGAGAGAGAGAGAGAGAGCTTGAGCCCACAACCATGTTAAAAATCAGAAACAGTCTGGCTCTTGTTCTGGTGGATTTACGTTCTTACAGCTTTGCTGCTTCACTCATCCTACACCTGCTTCTGTTTAGCCCAAGCCCATCTTACAGCAATAACATTAGGAACTCTGCCTAATAACTCAAATAATTAATGATGAATTAATAAGCTAAAGAACTACTGACTTTTAACACATAGAAATGTACCTTATACCCTTGCAAGGTTTCCACTGATCCCAAAGATGACTTTTTCTGACCAGGGCACAAAGATGATAATTTAATTACTTCCCTTTAAGTTTTGGGACAACTTAAGAAAAAAACAGGTTTTTCAGTTTTTAAAAAAATATTAAAAATAGTTTTAATCTTATTACAAAAACATTATATGTTTTACGACAGAAAATGAGAAAACGCAGAAAACAATTCCAATTGCACCAACCTAAGAGCACCTTTGTTGTTAATTAACACATACCAGGGATGACAACTGTGTTTGGCCACCTGGGATCATGGCACAATATTGGTATTAAATGGCATTTTTTCCCCCTTCTTAACCTGAATTTGGCTTTCTGAGTGCAGTATCTACAGGACCCGTAATACTTGATCAGAATTGGCCCATGGGTTGATAACTGTTTTCCATCTCTTGTGCCTTTCTAAAGCCTTTACTGTAGGCCAATTTATTCATATATACACACTTATGTACATATATTTTAATGCAGTTTACTGATTTGATTGGCTTCAAAGCATTGAACTGCTTTATTAATGTGCTACCATCTATCTTGTTTTAGATAAAAAGTGCAATTCCTGCACACCAATTGAAGAATTTTCTCTGTAGTTTCAGGGAATGGTAGGATAAAGGTAGGAAGGTAAAAAGAATGTGTACAGACAATCACAGAGATCAATTCTGAAAACAAACTTTAATTTGAACAGTTTAACAGTGCCAAATTTTCAAAAGGAGACTTTTGTGGTGAAAATACTTAATACTCAACATTTTGTGTTAAGCCTGTTTGCTTTCCAAATAAGGTGTCCCTCGTCCTTCTAAATTACTGAGTATAAAAGCTGTAATGTTATATGTTCCCAAGGGGCAGAGAGTAATTCAGACATGAAGTAATTTTAATAGAAATCATTCCTCTTTTCTTGGCAAGAGAAGAATTTCAGTAGGAATTTTTCAAAATTACGAAATATCCTTCCCTGGGGTATTCATGCCGCCACTTAGCAGATTTCTCATTTCATTTAACACAAATATTTTGATCCTCAAGGGGAAATCTGCTCAGTTACAGTTTCTGCA
Organism: Herpailurus yagouaroundi; assembly: GCF_014898765.1. Taxonomy (NCBI): domain Eukaryota; kingdom Metazoa; phylum Chordata; class Mammalia; order Carnivora; family Felidae; genus Herpailurus; species Herpailurus yagouaroundi. The sequence goes on from NW_024412404.1 coordinate 3,241,615, forward strand.
TTACTGTCTCCCAAAGATAAACGAGGTGCTTTTCTCTAAAATGGACACAGGAGAGGTAAGGTGGGAGGAAAATGATATAAATCCCAGGAAGATATTTCTAAAAACAAATCATTTACCAAAGTCCTTAAAAGTGGAAACAACCTCCCATTCCTATTTCATTTTCTTCTCGGAATGTTTTTTCAAACAGGAAAGATCCTATTTTTCCCAAGAAAGTCAACCGGAAGGTATATTGGAAGGAAAAAGAGAAGAAGATGATCTTTGAAGGCACTGGGTTTCTCCTCTCTTCCTAGTTCAGGTGGATGGCAGTGGCCTCTTGGATGGGTGAGTGGGGAGAGATTGAAACTGCATCTAGAATTAGCTGGAAAGGACACTCTGATTGAGTATCCATGACTCCTGAAGAGTTGTGGTTGGAGATGCCCTCCATTTGCCAACTTTGGATGAGTGATATCTCTAGCAGAGCCAGTATGCCTGTAAGGAAGATGCAACTTGTCATCAGCACCCGTTCCCAAGTGTCTTCTGCTCTCAAGATCTTCTGAGTACTAGAACTTTCCATTCCAAATATTAAAAAGCCCAGCATTAAAAATTCAAGCTTGTCCCATTGATCATTCCACCGAGGTTCCACTCTTTGCCAAATAATAGGCAAACTAATCTTCCATGTTGGATAATGAACGTAAATGGGTTGTACCATGTTTGCCAGAGGTCCTGTAGAACAAGTTGAGCTTGAAGGAAGTAACTTAATGGTGGTAATGCCAGGGACCATGGGTTGCTAAGGAAAATGTTTAGAAGTATGAAGTTATCTCTGTCTTCATTAAAGTGGGTATCTTCCTATTCTGTCTCTCTGAAAGACTGGCAATGCTGTTGTGGTCAACTTCAACACCATGTTTTTTGATTAAACATTCCTTTCTTAGAAGGTAAATGGTTGTGAGGCTTTCAGCAAAGGAGGCGCTAAATGAGCTTTCAAATAAACCTTGGTGTCATTCAAACTCAACCTTGGTGTTTGAGTTAAGAACGTAGATCCTAAAAACCTGAAGATATAGTCCTTATATATCTTTTCATCATTTTACCTCAGGGTGATGACAGTGGCTGGATACATAGTGACCAATACATGTTTTTGCCCTAGCAGCCTGGAAAGGAAATTGCTTCAACGACTCATCAGAGCTCTGCTTCAGTCATACAATGTGTCTATTATGGATTCATGATTGTTATAAAAAATTCAGGGTCAGGAACAATCCTAAAATACAAGTGGTCAGATGTCACAGTGATTTTCATTTCCTAATGGAATAGTAGAAGTTTCATTGCCTGTGAGATTGACATCAGTGTCCAAGGTAATTGCCAGATGTTTTGACATTAGGCTGTAAGCTCTTTTGGGGGGAAGGATAAGCAGCTCTCTAAAACCACAAGCAGCTGTTAAAAAATACAATTATTTTTTGAAATGGAGTTTTTATGACCACTTAAGCTCTAAGAATAGTTTAAAGTGATATAAAAAGCCCCATAATATCACTATTTTAAATTAGTCTTCAAGTGGGCCTCTTTGTAAGGAAACAGACTTTATTAGGCCAATAACCTCTTCTCCCTCTCTTTATCTTTTGTTTTGACTATTTTAGGCCTAGCAGAAGTTACTCCTAAGTCAAGTATATCATTTAATCTCTGTACTAATGAGGCCAGGATGGGTGTTAAATTTCCTGTGGCCAATTTCAGGGTGACTGAGGGCTCACCTAATTCTGACAATTTTTCTCAAACCTATGCCATGCAACATGTGTCTCCTGAGATGAAGGACAAGAAAATATAACCAGATTAGTGTGACCCTATCTCTACTACGGAAGAGCTAATATCATTAATATTAATTATTAATATTAATATTTATAATGGAAACTAATATATTTTGAGTTCTCCCATGGAGCAAATTCTGTGATAAGCATTGCACATATAATCCTCATAATAGTCTTCTAAGATAGCATAAGCATCTCATTTTATAGAAAAGTGAGGCTCACTCATAGAGGTTGAGCAACTTCCCCAAATCACACTGCTTTTAAATAATAGACCCAGATTTATCCAAATACAAGCCCACTCTCATCCCTTCATGCCAGGCTGCCTCCAGATTACTATTTGTGTAGTCATTCAAAATATAAGACTTTAAATTTTTTTCCATCTCATTGAATGCTAAAAATTACTCATTAGGGATGTGGTCTTTGTCATTGCCTGTGGATTAGGAATGAGGGTGAAAATAGTTAATAAAGCTCACTCCATTCATGCAGCCAGGCAAAGACTGAGCTGGACTTCAAACCCAAATGTCCTGACTCTTCAACCTATGGAATTTCCATTATATCAAAGACAGTCAAAGTTTCAGGGCCAGTGAGAATGATTGTCCATAGTTTGCAACCACTGTCCTTTTCCTTGGTGGTGCAACATTCATTGAGAATCAGAAGATGTATCCAAGCTTAGTAAGATTTTATCAGCTAATCTACATGAGGCACTTCTACAACCTCTACCTTCTAGGAGTTTATGTAAATGCAATGCCTAACTGTACTTACAAAGCAAGCTCTTGAAACTTAGTAGGCATATATTAACAATAATTGAATAAATATATGCATAATTACAAAAGATTATTAGGCACAAAAAGGGCTCAAACTATAATTTGTGCCTCATGCTTTAGGTGAAAACTTGGACCCCATTTAAACTATAGTCAATTCTAAGATAGGTTCACTGTCGTTTGTATTTGCATGAGAGAAGGACTTGGAAGACTGTGATATTATTAGAAGAAAGCTGAAAGTTGCCCAAGTCAGAGAAAGTAAGTTGAAAGATATTGGGTGGCCCTGAAAAAATTATTGGTTCATGTATCTAAGACCTTTTGCTAAAATAAGTTTTTCTGGGGCCAGGCCATGTTTTATTTATAATGTCTTCTTGCCCCTCCACCTTCATTGCTTACCAGTGTCTAGAAACAGGGTTCTTAACCAAGCATTCATAGATGGGCTTGAGGACATCTGTGTACCTTGTGGTAATGAAAATAGTATAAAGGCAAATGTACATTTTTCTGGACAGAGAGTTCGTAGATTTCATTGGGTTCTTGGAATGCATTGCTCTGCAAAACCACTAGTCTAAGGTAATTCTCCATCCTGGCTACATGTAAGATCATTTGTGAAAGCTCTTGAAAATTATGGATGGTCCTCACTGGAACTACCATATCAGAATATCCTGGGAAGGGGAGATGGGGGATGGAGGTTAACAAAATACTCTTAAGTTTATTATAGGGCACTAACTGTTGAACATCACTGACCTAGAGCATAGTATTGTCATGTTCTTTGAATAAGGAAGGAAAAGAGAGGTGGGAGATCATGTATGTTTCTTGGGGGTGGCATACCTGGAGATGGAGGGAATAAAGTGAAGTTATTTGTTATTCTAAAATGTATTGGTTTTTATCTTTTGCTTTCTGTTAATAGCTTTGGTCTTATCATGCTAATGTTTTTTTTATCAACTCCCTCAAATATTTTCTAAAAGTAGGTAGCAATATGGTATTGAGTTACATATTATTTACTGTCATTTTGGTGGCAGGCAAAAGGCATGGGTTTTGACTACTTATGCCAAAGTGGAGGATTGGAATGATTAGGAATGCTTGCATAACTGAACAAAAAGCAAAAGATCTAGGCTTCTGGGAAGACCAGGACATGGGCAGTTCCTGGAGCCTCTCAGCTCAGTCCCTAAGACCTCCAGCCCCTGTGTTTCTCCAGTCAAGTTCCAAATGCCAAGAAAGGCTCAAATTGACTCAGTTTGGCTCTGGTGTCTGCCAGCGATGGCCAAAAGGTGAGTACAGCCACTGGGAGCCCACCTCTGTGATTGATAGTGATTCCAAAAAAAGGAGGATTTTCAGAAGCTTAGCAGTCATGTCAATTGATATCTACTCTATTCATTAATAAATTGTGATTTAGTCTAATCCAAGACCAAGTTTCAAGAAATACAAGTGCAGAGGAAATAGGAAAGTCACAGCTCAGAAAAGGAAGTCCACTAGAGGATTACATTTAGGGGTTGGGTTAGTTGTGGCTCAAATGGGAACGTGATTTCAAAGGACTGTGGTTTTATGGTATTTACCCTCACATAACTGGTAAAGGATCCATTGTAAGAACTATATAACTAGCTACAGAAAGGCTTAGCATGTGGCTGGCAAGCCATAGAATGGATGGGGTCAGACCTAGAGCAGGGTCTCTCAAGTTCAGTACATTTGGGTTTGGATAATTCTTTGCTGTGTGTGTGTGTGTGTGTGTGTGTGTGTGTGTGTGTGTGCGCGCGTGCGGGCGCACGTGTGTGCATGCATGTGTGTCTCAAAGGTGCCCTGTGCATTTTAGGACACTTTAGCATTGCTGGCTTTGGCCCAATAGATGCCAGTAATGACAAAAATGTCTCCAGACATTGCCAAATGTACCCTGCAGAGCAAAATTGCTCTTGGTTGAGAATCACCGACCTAGAGCATGACTGATGGCATGACTTGTTCAGTTTACAAGTGATTATTGAGCTCTTAGTGTATGCATTGTGGTAGTCACTGGGGTTACAGAGATGATTGAGACAAACCCCCTCCCTTCAAACAATTTATGCCTTACTGGAGAAAACCAAGCACAAACAGCACTGTTATTTCTCTGTTGTAGTATCAGCACCCAGCATATTCCCTAAACATATTACCTGCTTTGATATATATTGAAGGAATAAATGAAAATACATCCTTTATTGTCTGTTTGACCCAGGACAAGTTCTATAATCTCCAAGAATCTCAGTGTCCTCATTTGTAAAATTGGTGTTACAATATAGGGCTGGAGTGAGGCGTAAGTAAAATAACACATGCTTAGAAAATGATAGACACTCAAAAGATAATTTTTATAAAATGGAAGTGTAAAATGTTAATTGGGATCTTTCACTTTGCCCCTGGAATTGCTGACAATCACCCATATGGTGCCATATATTCTAAATTTAGGGACGGCCTCACCACAGCTCTTACACAGAGAGGCTATTCCAGCGGCCCCTCACACCTTGATTATCTCAAGAAAGAATTCACCAAGTGCAAAGCCCTCCACAGTCCAGAGTACAAAAGAAATTCAACCCATCAAGTAAGGCATGGGAGATGCTAGTCCAGGTGAGTGTTACTGTGTGTAATGTTGCAGGGATGTGGAGAAAGATGTAGGAGAGAGAGAGTGAACCTGACAGGTGGAGAGCCCGGGAGCAGGGGTTGTCAGCAATAGTTGTTATGGCAAGAAAACCTGGATGCTAGTAAGAGTAGCTAGGGTTTACATCAGCTCACTGTGGTCCCAAAGGACTGTACAGAGGAGTAGGTGGCTGAGGAGTAGACTTGCATAGGGGCTGAGGGTTAAACCATTTATAGGGGCCATGGCGGGGGGGGAGGCCAGGCTGTGCCAGCATCTTCCACAGGAAGGGGCCCTCAGGGGTCTTCAGAAGGAATAACAAATGCACCCACAAGAAAGAGCCAGCATTTGGAAACTGGGTTCATGAAAACACCTACATGCTGCTCAGTAGAACATGCAACAGCAAGGAGACAGAAAATTCAAGACCATGGACCTATGGATGGCCCAGTTATGAGATGAACAAGAGTTTATAGCAATAACAGAACTGAATAAAGGCTGACTGGATGCAAAGTAGCCGGGCTTCTAGTCTAAGATCCTCAGATTCCCTCTAACTAGAATCATGATCGGTCTCCAAGCCTAGGACAAGGCTAAGCCAGAACTGGGTGGGGACTGGAGGCCTGCCAGGTGGGGTAGGGGACAGGTCATTACCCTCAATCCAGTTGCACAGATGTTTTATGCTTGTGTTGCATGCTTACTGGTCTTGTACAGAAACCTCGGACTTCTATAAGAAAAAGGGTCTCACCTTGCATTCTATCAATAGCTCCAGAGGGAGTCTTCATTTCCAAAGGTAATTGCTGCAAACATGTTACACAATATCATTCATTACTTGCTAGAATTGAGTGTTGAAAGTACATTTCACAAGATAATGAAGTTGTTTCCCAGGACTAAAATAACTGGTTATCTGACTCTTAGGTTCATCCCACATTAGATGTATTACACACACAACTGTCAAAATAAATAACTTACTTGGGATGTGTCAGAGCTCACAACAAGCTGATGAGAAATGTGTAGGGTTGTAGAAAGCAAATCAGAGAGGCTGTGTGAGTGAGGGGAAAATAATGGTCCGTGTCAGCAAAGGGACAGCCTAGCACGAGAGATGAAAGCCTGGTGAGATTCTAACATGCCCACATTCCCCTTCCCGCAGGTTTCAGTGAACAAATAGGGCCACATGTGGTCACACCAAAAATATCAGTTTGAAATGAATCCCCAGATGCAGTGGTGTCTCATGAAGCTGGCTCTGTAATTTACAAAGGTGACAGCCAAAGCCATAAAACTAAAATGTGGGTTTTCAATCAGGTAGCACAAGACAAGTGGGGGGAAATCATATACTAGTTGGGAAAATACATTTTTATCAGGCAACAGGTGTCATAAAAAAAAAAAAAGATTGCAACCAGGAAGAGTTGCAGGCATGGATTTGTAGCCTTATTTGTTGAATGGAAAATTATTTCTAAGAAGATTTAGAGAATATCCAGAGTAGCTTCCAAGGGGAAATGATGAGCTTAGGGAGGCATGGGAAAACTAAATGATGATGATGATGATGATAAAGGAGAAGGGAGGCTGAAGAGGAGAAAGAAGAAGAGGAAGAGGAGGAGGAGGAGGAGGGAGAGGAAGAGGAGAATTAAATCTTTCCCAGACCAGCTAAATAAAGAAAAAGCCAAACATGACATATACAAAGTATGTACAAATAAGCAAGCTCAATTAGAGGAGCTGGTAAGGGTGGGGAAGATGGGAACATTCTAGCATTATCAATGTTCTTTCAGTGGCAGCAGTTATGTATTACATGTGTCATCTTTGTTGGATGCTACTGTGTAATAAAAACAAAACAAAAAACCCTTAGTGGAGTGGCACTAGTGGTGTGAATGGTGTGTGTCGAAAGAGCTCCAGTCTGACTGGAGTGTCATTCAAGCCAATGGCCATGTGGAGTGCCACATCCTCTCTGTCTTTGGGCTGACCCGGTTTGAAATTCATCAAGCGTGGGCAGTTGGTGTAGGCATTGGAGGCCTTGGGTCCCCCTCCTGAACCCTTCATCCTTTCCATCTCTCAACAAGACCAATCCCAGTTCAGGCAAGTTTTGGATTCACCCATCAGGATCTTTGCTTTGCCAAAGACAGAGAAAGAAGAGGAGAATGAGCAGGGGAAGAGAAGTCCCAGAAGAGAGAGCCATAGTGAGAGGGGATGAGCCTGTATTACGGTTTGTTTTTTCACCTCCAATAACAAAGCTTTCATGAGCATTGCTATTACAATAAAATGAATAAATAGATGGGGCTCCTGGGTGGCGCAGTCGGTTAAGCGTCCGACTTCAGCCAGGTCACGATCTCGCGGTCCGTGAGTTCGAGCCCCGCGTCGGGCTCTGGGCTGATGGCTCAGAGCCTGGAGCCTGTTTCCGATTCTGTGTCTCCCCCTCTCTCTGCCCCTCCCCTGTTCATGCTCTGTCTCTCTCTGTCCCAAAAATAAATAAACGTTGAAAAAAAAATTAAAAAAAAAAAGAATAAATAGAATCATAGCGGTGAGGAAAGGGTCATGGACTTTGGGAGCAGATAATCATGGATCGAAACCCTATTTAAGGCCAATTGGTGTATCTGTCTAAGCCGGTGTCCTATTGAAGTATTCTGTATTTTGAAGGTTACAAAGATTAAATTAATGAGAGTCACCTTTACAGAGTGCTTTCTACATGTTAGGGCTTGAGTTGAAGTATCAGCAGGATCTGAGATAAACCTCACCATCATCTTATGAGATAGGAACCATAATTCTCCCCATTTTACAAAGGGAGAGGCTAAGAGAGAGGAAGTAACCTGTGTGAGACCACAGAGCTAGTGAGTGGTGGAACTGGGATTTGAACTAGGTCTGTTTGGTTCCAGAATCTCTGCTCTTCACCTCCACATAAAAATGCCCAGCTCGGTCCCTGACACATAGCGAGCACTTACCAAATGGCAGTTACATGGTATTATTACAACCATGTAACTCCCATTATAATAACTCCTGTTATTATCATATTCTGGAACAAGAAGGGATGTAAACAAAATAAAGTAAGTACTATTGTTGTTCGTGTCTTCTTAATAATAGGAAGTATGAAATGCCCTGCCAGCTCTCGTAGGCATTTTGCCCAGGGAATTGTGAACACTTTCACTTTACAGGGAAATGAATCAAGTGAACAAAAGCAAACAACAGAGAAATTTCTCTTGTCTAAAAAGGCTTAGAGAAATCTGTTGCTTTGGCTGGCACTAAAATACGAGGTTCCTTGAGGATGCTGTTGTTTCTGCTATGGTGTTATAACATCTGCAAATATAGGCTCTGTTGGAAAGATGAGGGGGTTGATTAGATTTTCCAAGGACTGCCTTTTCACAAACTCAACAATATACATTATAAAAGTACAAATAATATCAAACTTAATCCAAAGTTAAAAGCTTTTATTTATTGGAAAAATTAAGATGTACAAGATCTCTGAGGGAATTTGATGAGCCTGCTGCAGTTCAGATTTTCTTCGGACTGGGTTTGCTTGGATATTTTATTTCCTTCTGCAATTGTACACTTTGGTATAAGAGATCATTAACATTTTTAAGGAGACAATTTATCAGAAAAAGTTCCTATTAAAAATTGTATACTTAATTTCTTAAGTAAGGGAATAAGTTACTGAGGTCTGGTCAAAGGAGTTTTTTGCTTTTTCTTTTCAAACAACAGTAGGAAAATAGGCCAGGTGATTAGGAATCTATTTTTAGGACTGGATGAGTCAGTTTTATCCTAAGAAGGGAAAGGGCTTAATCTATTTGTAGAACTTGATCATAGCCCAGGGCCATTTGTCACTACAGGTTAAAAACCTCAGTGCTAACTTCCTACATTAAACAGCTAGACTAATCCCTCTGGAAATCCAATCTTTTTACTTCATCACCAGATGGCACCAGACATCCTTAGGGGGGAGAAGAGGTGAATGGAATGTTTACTTTCTGGTGTTTCATTTAGAAAAATAAATCCATTTAGAATGCTAAATGCTGAGGGAATGAAATGTACAGAGAAGTTGAGCCAGTTTCCATGTTCAACAGCCTCAGAGTGTTCCTTTGTCCCTGGCCTGGATCAACTTCGTATTTTCTAAAAGATTGACTCTGATAATCCCAGGAAAGGAGAATGTTTCGGGGCGCCTGGGTGGCTCAGTCGGTTACGCATCCGGCTTCGGCTCAGGTCATGATCTCACAGTCTGTGAGTTCGAGCCCCGTGTCGGGCTCTGGGCTGACAGCGCAGAGCCTGGAGCCTGCTTCGGATTCTGTGTCTCCCTCTCTCTCTGCCCCTCCCCTGCTCATGCTCTGACTCTCTCTGTTTCAAAATTAATTAAAACACATTAAAAAAATTAAAAAAAGGAAAGGAGAATCTTTCTAGAGTGTTTGTTTTATTGTAGTAATATATATGTTACATTTGTGTATTTATAGATAATAAATTTATGTAATTATATAAAAATTTATATTTCCTTATATATAAATACAATATATTACATATAAGTATATGACTATAATAATATGTAAATATATAATATAAACATAATATATATTATATTGTATAATTTGTATTTATATAGTAGATATATAACATAAATTATATTATAATTTACATGTTAGTATATACTATATATTTATATATATATTTACCATTTTAGCCACTTCAGATGCATTAATTGCATCCACAATGTTATGTAGCCATTGCCAATATTTCCAGAACATTTTCATCATCCTAACTAGAAACTTTGTATCCATCTGATGTCATTTAAAAATAACTTTTTATTTTGAAATAATGATAGATTTACAAAAGTTTGTAAAGATAATACAGAGGTCCTATGTATAGCTCACCCGGTTACCTCCAATGGTTGTAGCTTATGTAACTGTAGTATAGTATCAAAAGCAGGAAATTGACATTGACATCGACATCGACAATGTGTATATGTATAGGTCTTTTCCCCCCAGCTTTACTGAGATATAGTTGACATATAACATTGTGCAAATTAACTTTTTTAATGTTTATTTGTGTGTGTGTGAGAGAGAGAGAGCGCGAGTTGGGGAGGGGCAGAGAGAGGGGAGTTGGGAGACACAAAATCCAAAGCGGGCTCCAGGCTCTGAGCTGTCAGCACGACGCGGGGCTTGAACCCATAAACCGTGAGATCATGACCTAAGCCGAGGTCGGATGCTTAACTGTGCCACCCAGGTTCACTGCCATTGTGCAAACTTAAGGTATGCAATGTGATGACTTGATATATGTATATATTGTAAAATGATTACCATACGAAGTTAGTTAACAAATCCACTACCTCACGTATTTGTCTTTGTGTGGTGTGTGTATGTGTGTGTGTGTGAGAACATTTAAGATCTACTCTCTTAGCAGCTTTCAAGTGTACAATACAGTATTGTTAACTATAGTCACAATGCATTAGATCCCCAGAACTTATTTATCTTATATGTAGAAGTTTGTTCCTTTCGACTAACGTCTTCTCACTTCCCCTCCCTTGCATCCCTTGGCAACACTAATCTATTCTCTGTTTCCAGAAGTTCAGCAACTCTAGATTCCACATATAAATGAGATCATACAGTATGTATCTTCGTCTGTCTGACTTATTTTACTTAGTATAATGCCCTCGGGTTTCATCCATGCTGTTGCCAATGGTAGGATTTCCTGCTTTATTATTCCTGCATAATGTTCCATTGTATACATACCACATTTTCTTTATTCGTTCATCCATTAGTGGACATTTAGGTTGTTTCCATATTTTGGCTGTTGTGAATAATACTGCAATGTACATGGGACTATAACTATCTCTTCAAGATGGAGATTTAATTTCCTTTGGATAAATACCCAGAAGTGGGTTTGCTGAATCATATGATAGTTCTATTTAAGTTCTTGAGGAACCTCCATAATGTTTTCCATAGTGGTTAAGCCAATTTACACTCTCACCAATAGTGCAGTGTTCCCTTTTGCCTACATTTTTTATAGCATGTGTTATTTCTAGTATATTTGGTACATACAGATCTACGCCATTTTATCATATGTAAATTTGTATAACCATCACTATTATGAAGATACAAACTGGTTTGAGAGAACTGTACAAGCTTCACCCTTAAAAGTCTGCTACCCTCCTGTGTTTATAATAGAATTGCCTTACATATTGACTCTGCATATGTTGAGAATCACATTTCACATGTTACATTTTAGGCTTCAACTGTCAAACATAATTTAGAAAACCCAAGAAGAGAAGAATGTATTGTATTTACCCATATCTTTGTTCTTTCTGTTATTGTTTTTTCCTTGTTGATGTTCCAAGATTCCTTGTTTAATCACTTCCTTTCTGTTTCAAGAACTTCCTATACAGAAGGTTTACTTGTGGCATATACTCTTATTTTTCCTTCATCTGAAAATGTCTTTATTTCTCCTTCATTCCTGAGAGATAATTTTGCTGAATATAGAATTTAAGGTTGACAGTTCTTTGCTTTTAGCACACAAAAAAATGTGTTACTTCCCTCTGGCCTCCATGGTTTCTGATGAGAAATCTACAGTATTTGAATTATTTTAACCGTGTACATAAGTTGTCTTTTTCCTCCTGCTGATTCCAGTATATTTTTTTTCTTTGTTTTTGTAAGGTTGATTATAATGAATCTTGGCATGGTTTTCTTTGGGTTTGTTCTGTTTGGGACTCACTCAGCTTCTTGAACCTGTAGGTTTATGTCTGTTGCCAAATTTGGGAATACTGTTTAGCCCCGCCCTCTTTCTCCTATTCTGGGATTTCAATGATATGAATGTTAGATCTTTTGTTATACTTCTACAAGCCCTTCAGGATTAGTTCATTTTTTTTTTCCAGTCTGTGTTACCTCTGTTGTTCAGATTGAGTCATTTCAATTGTTATATCTTGAAGGCCACTGATCTCTCTCTCTCTCTCTCTCTCTCTCTTTTTTTTTTTTCCTGTCTTTTCCATTCTGCTATTGAGTCCATATGTTGACTTTCCTGTTATGGCTATTGTATAGTTCTAAACTATTCATTTGGTTCCTCTTTATGTTTTCTTTTCCTTTTTTCTTTTCTTGCTGAGAGTTTCTATTTTTTAATATGTTTTAAGTGTAATTGTAATTGATTATAAAAACATTTTTATGATGATTGCTTTAAAATTCTTGTTGGATAATTTTTACATCTGTGTCATGTTGTTGTTGGCATCTGTTAATTGTCTATTCTTGTCCAATTTTAGACTTTCCTGGTTCTTGGCATGATGATTGATTTTTTTATTTTATCCTAGACATCTTGAATATTATGCTATAAAATCTGGATATTCTTGAAATCTTCTATTTTAGCAGGCCTCTTTTGATACCAAACTGACAGGTGAAGGGGGATCTTTCCTATTACCAACGGGTAGAGATAGATGTCTAGGTTCCCCACTTGGCCTCCACTGATAAAACCATGTCATTCCTTGGGTCCTAAGGTTCCTAGCTTGTCTACCTTCTTCTTGCCACCTTTAAATGTCTAGTTATGTTTGCTTCTATATAATGTGCAGGAGTTTTAGTTGTACATAGTGAGAGGAATAAGGAGAAATGTATTACACTATCTTGGTCTTGAACCAGAAGTCATAGAATCATTTTATTTCATTTTTGTTGTGTAGTTGGTAAAGCACAAGATCCAAGTAAAACTACAGCAATGATGATGTTTTTGGCTGGAAATTTAGACCTCATCAGTTTATTAACTTCTTTCTGAATTGGGCACTTTGGGAGAAACTGGTAGCCATTGGTCAATGATTGTTTCTACCATATAAAGTAATAGCAGGCTTTTTGTTTTTGTGAAAGAGTATAAGAAAGGAAATTAATATTTTTTTCTTAAAAATATCAACTGATTTTTTTCTTAGAAAACATTTAAAGAGTCTGTTTTTTGAACACACCTGGAAACTTGGGGATTATATCCTCATTCTAAATTTTCTGTGCTTGACAGGGAAGAGTCATGCTCTAAAGTGATAATGTCAGTGACGTTTAAATAAAGGTGCTCTGGAAAAGGATGGAATGCATAGTTTTCAGTGTGTTTTGTTCTTCCTCTTGACTAGAAGAAAACTGCTGAGTTACAGGCCTTAACTATCATGTCATAGGGAAAGCAGTCAAGGTTGACTACACCTGCTAATTACAGACCAAGCTGAACAGGAAAAGTCAATTGTTACCAGTGATCCAGAGAAACTACAGCCTTTTACTTAAAGTGGAAATATCCACACTGTAGCCCCAAAGTTAGAAATAGATTTAACAGCCCTTAGTTTTACATTGCTGTGATTCTCAGCCTCAATGATACTGTGTAGGGGGCAGCATAATTTTTCTGTAAAGGGCCAGATAATAAATATTTTAGTCTTTTCGGGCCACACAGTCTGTTGCAACTACTCAAGTCCTCCATTGCAGCAAGGGAGAAGCCAAGACAATGCATAAACAAATGAATGTGGCTGTTTTCCAATAAAATTTATTTGCAAAACCAGGCAGCAGGCCAGATATGGCCAATTCGTTCATGGTTTTCTCATCCCTGGTAAATACTGTGTGGCAGGATACTTTATTGAAATACTAATTAATATCTTTTTTTCTATAGAAAATGTATAAACAGGTTCTTTCATGCTTCTTTGACTTGAGGATTTTAACGGAGCAGAAGTCAGAACTTGACTGAAATCAACTTTTCTTTCTTTCTACCTATTCTGAAATCCAAGACTGGTGCCTTGGATACAAACTGGTGTCTGGAAGCCCGAATATGGCCCATGACCTATTTTGCTTGGCCCAGATAATGTTTTGAAGGCATTTGAATTAGTAACTAGTATTTAACAATCAGGATGTTTCACATAAAAATTGGGATTGCTGACTTTTCTAGAAAAAGTGGCATGACTAGCAAACTGGGGCCTGCCTCCCACATGGCCACAACTGGCTAAAGCAGAGTCCCAGCTGCCCCTTTTGGATGGACTGCCTCAGTTCTTCCCACTCCTTATTGTCTTCTGAAATGAATTCCTCCAGGGTCAGTTGCCCTTTGTCATTTGTCTTTGACTTTTTTAATAGTAAAGGATTATTTCTTCATTCTAATTACTGTGCCAGTGTCTACGCTTACAGGTAGAAATTTGGGGCTCCTTTTTTCCTATCTGCTATCCTGGAGCAGTCTCAGATGAGAATGGAAGGAAAATGACTTTAACAGGAAAGGAGAAAGATGAGATTTCTCTCAACTGGCAAGTGTCAGGACAGCTCTGGGACCTTAGAGGGATGGGCCAGCATTATGCCCTGTGGGTCTGGTGGGTGTAAAACGTGTTGCAAATCCTTTGACGCTGTGCACTTGAAATTGGGCTGGTTTTTGCGACTGCCTCAAGGGGCAGAATGTGATAGAAGTGACACTGGGTAACTTCTGAGGCAAGAAACCAATGCCACTTACTAGGGCAACCCCTGTGGGAGCCTTCACCGACCACGTAAGGAGCCTGACTACTGGGAAGTCGCTGTGCCTAAAGGTCATGTAAGGATCACAATGAGACAGATGCTGGAAGAGCGCCAGATGTTTTGGTTCCCAGTGTTTTGAACATTGTCAATTTATATCCCAGATGTGTCAGCAAGAAGCCTTCAAGATGATGTGAGCCCCCAACACCTTCTGACTGTACCTTCGTGAAAAACTCTGAGGGAGCACCACCTAGCTGAGCTCAGCCAGCTCCCAGAGCAAGATAAGTGATGGCTGTTGCTTTCAGTCACTGTTCTGGTGCAGTTTTTTATGCAATAGCAGGTAAGCAGGACAGTAGGAATGCCAAAGTGAATGAGAAAACTCCAGAGGCACAACTGCTCAATGCAAGGTGGTTTCCTTGTTTTGGCAGAGAACCCTGGAGACAGGAAGGAAGCAACTGGCTTTCAAGAGAGTACTGTGGGCTTGGAGCAGGGCCTGAGGACCAGAGGTCCCATTTTCCTAGCACTATACAAATCTGGGGCACTTTTTGGAAAGAGAGCCAGAAAGAGAAGAAGGGGAGATGATTCTAAAATTTGAGCTTGAATTTCTTGCCAGTCTAAGGGATGGTATGTTGGAGTCAATATTTATTTGATTCAAAGACAATTTTAAAAGCAGTATTTCTTTGGGACTTCTGGATGGCTGAGTCGGTTAAGCAACCGACTTCAGCTCACGTCATGATCTCATGGTTCCTGAGTTCAAGCCCTGCATTGGGCTCTGTGCTGACAGTTCAGAGCCTGGAGCCTGCTTCGCATTCTGTATCTTCCTCTCTCTGTGCCCCTCCCCAGCTTGCACTCTGTCTCTCTCTGTCTCTCTCTGTCTCTCTCAAAAATAAATAAAACATTAAAAAAAAAAAAAGAAAAGCAGTATTTCTTCAACATTCTAATTTGAGAACTGTGATTCAAATTAGTATGAAAAAGAAATCTCTTAATTTGTTCACTATCTGGACTTTCCCCCCTCAGGCAGTTACAAATTTGCTAATACAATGGGTGCATTAGCCAAAAATGTTGTGACATTGGTAAACAGATGACATCTATCAACTGTAACAAATATAGTGAATAAAATATAAGGGAAGAAAAATATTTTTGGTGGGAAGAGGTCTTGGAGACAGAAGAGTGAGGTCATGAAATAACTTATTCTTGATTCTGCCCTCCCTCCCTTCTGCTCATATTTCTAAGGGCATTTAATGTGAACTTGGATCTGGGGCAAATACCACAGTAATCTACTTACAGGCAATATCAGTTTCCTTTGCAAACCAGTTTGACACTTTGACTAACATGTTTATGGGATATTTTGACTGACCTGATTATTTTGGTAAAGGCTATTTTAGAAGCCATATTTCACTCATTTATGTTGTCTGGGTTTCATGAATAAGAATGTATGAATAAGGAAGAAAAGCCAGTTTTTTTTTCCTGTTTTGTTTTATTGAAATTTCTTAAAAATGAGAAAAAGGAAATTGCACAGATTGGTTGAACAATTCAAATATTTGTGTATATTTTCTTTGGTGAATGAATTGCAAAGTTAATTTGAAAATAAGCATTGGCTTACTGATGGGTGTTTGCAAGGATTATGATTAGATACTCAGACCGATAAATGGTGTGTGTGTGTGGGGGGTGCACGCGCACGTATTTGAGTATTACTTGTGTGCATGTGTGTACATGTGCATGTATATACGTAAACACTTCTTACTTTGTTTTCCAGTCCAGTGGTGTAGATGAGGAGTTTGGGGGTCGTCAGCAAGTTCTCTGAACTTCTTTCCACTTTGTGTAGTTGCATTTTAAGCAAACACATGAATAGAACAGAGAGGTGTTTTGCTAAAGGTCCCCCATCTTGTTTGGGCCTCTAAATACAATTTCTTGGAGTCACAACAATTTGGATATAGAAATCGGCTTGAGATTGTTTTAGAAGAGAAAGGCGGTGAGTTCAGAGCCTCTCGGAAAGAAGAGGATTTTTCAAAGCCATCAAGGAAGGATCCTGCAGGGAGACTTAAAAGTGAGAGAAGAGAGCTTAGATGAGGCCCCAGAAAGCTTTCCTGCAAATGAAGCACAGCTAAATGAGCCATTTTGCAAACAACGGGAGAACGGAAGGAAAAAAAAAAAGGAAAGGATTGTTGGCTTTGTTTTGTTTTTGTTTTTGTTTTTGTTTTTGTTTTGTTTTGTTTTGTTTTGGTTCAGTCCAAATAATATGGGTAATGCTAAGTTTGGCAGTAGCAGAAATGAGAAATACTAAGACTCTGAACCGCTATTTCTAAACCTTCTGGTGAGGAGAGAAAGAGGAGGAACCCAGGAAAGATGTCCAAGTGCTCTGACAAATCAGAAGTCTTCCCAAAGTAAGTTGTTGGATTCTCTTTTGTCTCCCCTCTTCCAGCAAGGCAGTCATTCCTATGACCTCAGCTTTATCAGAGCTTTGGGAAAAAATAAGGATTGTAGGCTTCGTGCAAAATAAATTCTCCTCAATCAGTGGACCCTTATATTAAACAAGTAGGTGTCCGCAGAGATTGCCATATGCAAATGCAGAAAAAGAAAGCAGCCAAAACTAAGACATACTTTTCCATGGAAAACAATACTTTCCACAGAGTTGACCTCATAGTTTCACACATTAAGATGATAAAGTGACTTAGGCAGAGGAATACAATCAAGTCTGGGAGGAGCACAAGGAAATTGGAAGCAGAATATTTTGTTAAGTCTCCTATAAAATCATCGTCATTTCATCTGTGGTTAAGAGACCTGGGCCATCTGCACCTGAGTCACCCTGGACCTCCCTTGAATGCTTCTAATGACAGGGGATAGCCAGAAATCTGTTGGAGGTCAGAAGAGAGATGAAGGGACTCTGACCCCCTCACCTGACTGTGGCAAGAAGAGCACTCTTGGTTCACATAAGTTCATTCTTGTCACAGAATGTGGAGAAAATTACCTCAGAATCAAGCCCTGGACCTCTCAAGGGCCATAAATTCAGGATAGGAGATGATTCCGGAAGGCAAGGAATTCTTTCTCTATTAATTCGCATCCTTTAAGACAGCCCACAATAAAATAGTTGTTAGCAACAAGATGAGTGGTTCCAGAAAGTAGTGTGGGTGGAAATAAAGGGTTCCCTCTTTGGCTTCAATCAACTATAAGCAGATGAGGAAAGAGTTGTCAGAAAAAAGTACAAATAGGAAAATCACACACACACACACACACACACACGAAAGAAACTTGAGCATTTTATTAGATACACAGTTTAAAAAATAACCTCCAAGGACCCATCAAACCTAACCAAGATAAAATCAGAAGTCTTATTCATAGCTTTCAATTAAAATAGCAGCATTTATAATTACTGTATGATGCAGCGACCCAATTTTCACAAACAACCAGAATGTTGCTTTTAAAGGCAACAGTGTCGGAAAGAAATGAATTCTGCACAAATCAGTCAAGATTTCTTGCACCATTTCTATAGCAACTAGAAGCAAACGAGTTACAAGGCTTGGTGACAAGAGATTCTGAGTAGGAAAAAGCAAACCACTTCAGGTTGTTTATCAAGTTCCATAAAATAATAAAAGCTGTTAATCTCATTGGACTTCCTAAATGAGATTTTTAAAAGTCCTTCACAGTTTTTGTCAACATTATCTAAGCAATGAGTTTCCAGCCTGGCACCCTTGAATGTCTCAGAATGCCCAGAGGTAATGATGGACCCTCAAGGTATTTGCAGTGTTTCAAAAAGCCTAATGCAACCAGTGCATTTATCTGTGTAGCCCCGAGTTGTGAACCTGTGTAATCCAATATCTGCATGGAAACACAGTCACAATACTAAAAGATAATAATAAAAACAGGAATTGTATTCTTTATCCAAGACACTTGAACAATTATTAGTAATCCTGGCAACATTTCTGTGTCTCCCTGTCTCTCCCCTGCCTTTCACCACCCCAGACCCTTTCCCTCACCAGGAGCCCCCTAATGTGCTCCCTCTGCTGGCTGCCCTAAGGAATTTTCCTCTTTGGATCCAGCTTTTTTCTCTGCATAGTTTTCTCCCATCTGTTTATTAAGGAGCTCTCTCCACCTTCTCTCATAACTCCTTTCCCCCCTTTTCTGCTCCTCAGTTCTTGTCTGGCTATCCATGTTCCCATTTCTGCCTCCTACAAGTGTAGGAAAGGGCGTTCTGCTCTGAGGTGGAAATATGTGCAAACAGGGATGGCCTGACATCTTTTCATTTATTGAGTGGAAATGTATACATTAATAATGTGGGCATTTCACAACAGCATGATACTTTCTTCAAGTGGAATCTTGTGTGCTAACTCAGAACTGAGGACTTTAGCTTTCCGTGGTTGACTTTCTCCTTAACTGTTTCCTTTAGAGGCAACCCTGTGGTAACTTCAGGGACTCTGGCTTCCCCGCACATCATTTAAAAACACTGTAGCGGGGCACCTGGGTGGCTCAGTCGGTTAGGTGGCTGGCTCATGAGATTGAGCCCAATGTTGGGGTCTGTGCTGACAGTGCAGAGGCTGCTTTGGATCCTCTCTCTCCCTCCCTCTGCTTCTCTCTCTATCAAAATAAATAAATAAACATTAATATGTGTGTATATGTATATGTATATATATATTCATACATACATATAACACTGTAGCTGTTACGTCCCTGGCCACTGGTTTAGCGCTGTCCCACTGAGTAACCTTTCAGGTGTATGTACTGTATTTTTCCAGGCAGACTGTGTCCCCTTTGGAGACAGGAGACAAGGACTCAGGAGACTTCCACACTGCATTACATGATGCCAGGTGGTCAGCCAGCATTTTATAAATATCATAGCATTCATGATACCAAAGATCATGGTGCCTAGTTTTTCTAGCAAATCTAGTTTTCCTAGCAGAGGGAATTTCCTGAAGTGTATGCCAAAGTGGCATTAATTCTGTAAAATATTCTGCAATAAAAGTATTCTGTACAGACTATTGGGAAAGGCTAAAGCTATATATACCCCTTTGGAAATTCATGATACTGGTTGGCCTATAGTTTAACTTGTTTAAACAAATATGTCTCAAACTTACTTGGTCGCAAAATCTCCTTCCTCTCTCAAAACACCCTTCAATATCCCCTGGTTGAATGTGGGCCTCCCTAGGATCCCTGGCCTAGACTCACATAATAAGCCAGGAGATGAGCCTCAGATAAAGTGCTTTTCTTGTGGCTTTTCTCTCTCCTACTTTATCTTTTCTTCCTAACAAAAATTAACTCTTTAATCAGGTATGAAGAGGAACAATGAAAGCATAAGGGGTAAAAAAAATACGACTTTAGAATTTTCCTTTTATACCATCTGCAGTGCGTTTAATCCTGGCAGCTTTTGTTTGGTCCATTTTCCCCTTGTGTAGGTCAGGCTTGAAGTGATACATGCTTTTTGTTTTCTCTGGACACCAATCAGAGAAAGTTTCTTTGAACATCTGGTACTGCTTAAAAGCTTAAAAAAAAAGGAAATAAAAAAGCAAAAAGCACTTTATGAAAAAGCTATTGTAGGCAGGGAAATGAGGGCTCGGTGTTCTCACAAAGGAAAGGACACTTAAGGAAAATTGAAAAAAAAAACAAACAAACTGGAAATTTGAATGTAGCTGATATTTCTTTCCATTAACAGTTTATTATCTGCAGTGTGTATAAAATGACCCACAACAAAACTCTGTGCCTTCCTCAAAAGCTCTCAGACATGCACATGAAAAGGACAGCCCAAGGGAAAAATATATGAATGCTGCATTGAATTATGTTAAATGGGTCATGGCCAGCCGCTAAGAAGACATTTCCTAAGAAGGCAAATAACCACTCATTCAAGAGTAGTCCCGCAAAGTAGGGAGAAAGGTGAGGGAGAGACACACAGTGGTGATCACAGGCGAGAGTGTCCTGTTGGAAGAGATGCTTTGCTCCTGGAGTAAGTTGTGGAGATGCTGCCAATCACCAGGGAAGGCCTGGTATGTCACTGAGGCCATGAAAGAGCCATTCAAAAACACACAAAAAACATGATTTCACTCACTCATCCAGGAAACACTGTTTAGCACGTACACATCAAGGGACAAATCGAAAGATTGAAAATGGCATGGTTTCTCCCCTCTAGGAGTTTAAATCTTTAGAAGAAATAAAGACACATTCACAGATAACTCGAATACCAGGTAGGATGTGACGAATGCTGTAATGAATATCCATTGTTATGAAAGTTCAGTGGAGGATCCCTTTTTAAACATTTTTCTTTTACAATGGATTTTCTAAAATTTGTGTGCAAGGCACTATTTGGAACAGAGGTAAATAAACTGCCCTCCATTGGCTCACAGTTCTAATGATCTTCAGCCACTCACCTTTAAAAACAAGTGTTCACAAACTATGGCATTCAGGGCATATCTGGCCCGTTGCTTAGTTTTGAAAATAAAGTTTTATTGAAACAGAGGCATGTCCATTTCTTTACATATCATCTGTGGCTGCTTTTAAACTATAACAGCAGGTTACATCGTTGCAAAAGAGATAGTCTAGCACCCAAAACAGAACTATTTACCATCTGTCCCTTTACACACAAAGCTAACTGATCCCTGTACTAGAAGGAAATCAGTAATGATAGTTATGGGATAAGGAATTTTCCTGATATGATCCATGTATTATAATCCAGTCATAGACTGGAGGTGGTTTTTCTCATTTCAATATGATGTTAGGAAGTACACCTCTACCTACTAGTATCTTAGAGGTTGGAGACTTCTTCAGGACGTCAACATTTCCTTATTATCCAGGTAATCAGTACCACAGAATCTAAGTTACATGCCTGTTTTTTCTTCATCATTGTATCCCTGGTGCCAAATGCTAACTATCTTGGATTAGGCCCAGAGAGAGCTGTAAATTAGTCGAGAAGAAATGCTGGTGCAGGAATCAGGATTCAGGGCCCTCTCTCCCCATTGGGTGCTCATTCCTCCTCCCTAGCTCTTTCTCTCCTGGGCTCTTGCAATTGCCTTCTATCTTGTCTCCCACACTGTATCCCTGCCTGCAAGAGTCCATGGCTACTAGAGAAATTTTCTACAGATCTGCTCAAAAATCTCAAGCAGTTACCATTAAATCCTACCTACATTTCGAGACTTAGCTCAACTATTTTTTCCTCTATGAAGACTTCTGATATCTCTCACCCACCCGAAGAATGAAGTGGGACCCTCCTACGTACCCCATAATTACTATCTATTTGTTGTAGAGAAAAATGTGTTACAGTAGAAATCTATGTACTCTGTAAGAGTACTTTGTTCTGAGTTCTCTGATTTTAGCCTTCCATTGCCTTTGAGCTATTTTACAACTCTGTAAGTTGCAGATAACTAAAAGCAATGCAAAATAATTCTTGTCTATAAATACTCAAAAATTGTCAGGTGAAGGTTCAGTTAAATTTCCTTCCCACTATGGAAGAAGCTAGTTTTGTCTCAATTTGCACATTCATTTCAATACCCCAGATCTATAAATGGATTCTAGATGTCTATTATTTTTGTACTCCTTTGACTCAGTTTAACATCCGCCTCGTTCCCTCATTAATAATGACTTAAAATCTTTAACACATTTTTATTTTATATCTGTATGAGAATCATGATTTTACCCTTTTTTAAAACAAAAAAAAATTACCCTTTAGCAGATTTCTTCACTGTTTATCATGCAACTACTATATGCCAAGCTTTGTGCTAACAAGTAGGCATACAATGATTAAAATGGTCATGGTCTCTGACTTCAAGGAGTTTGTGCCTAGTGGAGGTGTTAGATGCTTTTTCTGAATTCACATAAATAAATGTTTAACAATCATAAAGGAAAAAGATGAGTTATTCTAAGAGAAAAGCATAGAGAAATTCGTTTAGACCGGTGGTGGGCAGTGAGGAAGTTAAAGAAGTCCCCGTCAGAAAGTGACACCACAGCTGAGACCCAAAGAGTTGGTGAGAATTAACTCAGCAAAGAAAAGGAGGGGAACATTTCCTGAGGAGGGAAGGTACTGAGGCAAAGGCCCCATAGTGAAGTCAAGGAGACTTGTAGTGAGAAAGAGACAGAGTGATCACAAATGAGGTCTCTGGCTGCCCGGTGAGGCAGGACCAAGAAGCCCAGAGTAAGTACTTTGGATTTCATTTTTAGTTCACCAGGAGGATACTGAAAGGTTTTATGAGATCCTTCATAGAGACTGGATGAGAGTAAGAGTCCGGATGGAAGTAGAAGGCTTTCAGAAGGCACGTCTCATGATTCCTCAGACACTTACCTCTGTCTGCCTTCTGAGAGACTGGTGAACACCAGGGTTAACCCCCCTCAACTGAGCACAGGGATGAGGCATTACTTATCTTCGAAGCCATCTAGTGTCTTTCTATGTAGAAGACCCCAGATAAAAGTTTGCTAAATTGAATACCAGCCAGCTTGCTAATAGTAACCATAGACTATGCACTAGCTAATGGTGTCTAACAATTAGCTACCAGCAGCTAACAATTAGCTAACAATAGCTGACACTTATTGAGTGCTTATTATGGTACAGTCTGTACCAAGAGCCATGCATGCTTTATATAATTTAAAACTCGTTGGGGCGCCTGGGTGGCTCGGTCGGTTGAGCGCCGACTTCGGCTCAGGTCACGATCTCGCGGTCTGTGAGTTCGAGCCCCGCATCGGGCCCCTGTGCTGACAGCTCAGACCCCGGAGCCTGTTTCAGATTCTGTGTCTCCCTCTCTCTGACCCTCCCCCGTTCATGCTCTGTCTCTCTCTGTCTCAAAAGTAAATAAAACGTTAAAAAAAAATTAAAAAAAAAAAAACTCGTAACAATTCTATCAAGCAGGTTCTATAATTATTCCCGTTTAACAGATGAGATAACTGCGGCTTGGAGAGGGAAACTAACTTGTCTAAGGTCATGCCATCAGTAAGTAGGGCAAAGGCAGCTTTGCCCAAATCTAGATCCTGAGCTCTTAATCAGAAATCATATTACTCCTCGTTCAAGGATTTGAAGAGCAAGGTTTACCAAAACAGATGCTGGTTCATTATACCTGTCTTTCTATTTAACCCTTCAGGAGATTTACAGTTTGATGTGTCTTTTCCCAGGTTGTTTTCAGACTCTGGGGCAACATTTTGGAAATCACATCGTCCTTCAGACATAGCCATTATACTTTCTCTTACTCCTTCAAGGAGGTTTGCTGTTAGAATCTAGCATGCAATTTGTCTCACATTAGTGACTTGTGTCATCTTCAAGATAATTTTATGCCTAACATCACCTATATTGTTTGACAGCAGGAGTCAAGCCATGAGAAAAATGGACCCATTCATTGCAGCTCCAATTGAAACATAGATAAAAGAATAAATATTTGCCACATATAAAGGAGTCAGACTCAATAGGGAAAGGAACATTCTGTTCCAAATTCTGTTGGGACCTCAAACAATGTAGGAAGGGAAGAAAAAATAAAATCTAATTGAGTATTTGACTTCATTACATTAATACGTCTTCAGCGCATTCATCTAATCAGACAATTACAAGTGACAAGATATAATACTACCACGTTCCCTCCACATGAATAAAAAGCTATTTTGGATTGTCTTGCTTTATTGACCTCTCATCACAAAGAGTTCTGTTTCTTTCTCTTGCATGTAGCCAGAGAAAATTGTAATTGCTTTAACTGGTTTTGATTGACCAACTGCTTTAACAGGACCATAAATATAGACGTCAGGACAGCAAACGCGAAATGTTTATTTCTGTGATCCTTCTCTAGATATTGACAATCTGACCCATGAACCCGCCAGCAGGTAATCTCATAGATCATTTTCTCTACAGGAGATTCTTGCAGTTGGGCAGATTTGTCAATATCCCTCGTGGAGGGTTTTGATCAAGGACTGCTTTGTAATTGTCTGGAAGATACATTAAACACCTCGCTTTTCCCAGTGTTCTAAAGACAGAACAGTCACTTCAAGTGTAAATTGCTCACACCAAGATTTCTCTATCTGGCTATTTTAAAAAGCATGTTTCAAGTCCTTGCTGCTTAGAAAATTTACAATGATATAAATATGACTTTCTTATACATTTCTCTGAAGCTATTCCCTTGCTCATCAAATCAGAGTGTTTAAAAAAAAAAATCCCTCGTTGACAAGTCTTTTTAAATTTAAAGAATACAAGTGCTTGTCGATCTAGCCAGCCAACTCTTGCCTTAGAAATGTCTTTAGTAGTTCATATGTTTCTGTTTTTACTGACACAGCTATACGTTAATTGGTGTCTGCTAAGCATGCAAACAGATAATCGAGAAAAAGCACCTGGACGATTCACCCCCTTGACTCTCTTTTATCAAACGTATTAAGCAAAGCGTAGGGGAAATTTTGGTGGGAGGTGTGGGGAACCTCAAACAGACTCTTAAATACAGAGAATAAACTGGTGGTTGCCAGAGGGGAGGTGTGTGGAGGGATGGGCAAAGTAGATAAAAGGGATTAAGAGGCACAAATTCCCACTTATTCAATAACTAAGTCACAGAGAAGAAAAAGGCAGCATAGAGAATCTAGGCAATAATACTTTAATAAGGCTGTATTGGTTATTGGCAGATGGTGACCACTAATGTGATGTGCACTGAGTAATATGTAGGATTGTTCAATCATGTATTGTACACCTGAACTAACATAACATTGTGTGTTGATTACACTTCAACTTAAAAATTGGTGTGAGATAGTAGGAAGGGAAAGAGGAGAAGCAAAGACAAAAAGGTAGGACTTTGAGGGCAGATGAGAAGTAGAGGGTCAGGACATCATTCTCCCTTTAGACCACAATATCTCTTCAAGCCTTGTCTTCGCAAGAGAGAATTCCACAGTATTCAGTTTTCCTGTCTGATGTCACTGTTGCCAAAATCTCTTTCCGTCAGATAGGCAGGAAAATGAAGTGGAGAACATCTGTTCTGATTTGTTTCTCCTTGAGTGTGAATTAACAGAAGTGGGGAATGATAGGATATTTAAAAATTACCAAGGTTGGGAAATTTCAAATGTATTAGTAGGGACCATGGTTGGGAGGTTGGGGGTGGGAAGGATGTTACAGCTTTTGTGTAAAAATAAAAATATATAAATTGCATTCCTAGCCTTATTGAGACGCTAATCAAGCTGGGCTAGGTTGTCATAGGTCATAAGTAAGAAGTAGGTCTAGTGTATGATGAGGCAAGCATTGTAGAGGGAAGAATTGGAAAATCAATTTTAACTTCAGCATAACCAGCCAGTTACATTGGGAAATGCTAAACTCTGCTACTTGAAAAGAGATCTGTGATTTTACTGTCCAGATGATAGCTGTTTTCTCTCTAGTTAAGTTTCTGTTCAGAACATCAGAATTTACTGAGTCTTGATGTAGCATTAAGTTCAAGGGCGTTCAAGTTATAGTAGCCTTAAAATAAGGTCAGTTTTAGTATTTATTGGCTGAGAAAGCTATTATAGTGTATAAGGAGGAGCCTCTTTCTAACAAACCCTACTTTATATGTAAGTCACTTAAAACAAGATTCCCATTGGAGAGAAACCCAGAGCATGAGGAACAAATGAACATAAAGAAAACTAAATTTAACAGGAAAGGGATTTGGGAGTTAGAAGACTCCTGACCACCTTTTTTTAACTTTGTCTACTGACATTTAAAAATTGCAAATTAAAGAAAAAAATGAGACAAAGTCAGTTCCCCTATATATTTTATCCTCTTGCTCTAGGAACTGATAAAACAACTCTTCAACACACAGGTGGAAGTGTGAATCTGAAAGCTAATGAATACTGGAAATGTTCCCAAAAATTCACAGTTTGAGAACAAGTTGTCATGAATTAATTTTATCTCAGCACCCTGTTCAAATGGAGTATAAAATAGACTTACATTTCTGGCTTCCCATGGGCAATCTTATCCAGTCTTTGGGGCACAGTCTGAAATGGGGGTTGTAATATTTACTATGGTTAGTGGCTGACAATACATTGCACATTAAAATGTCCACACACCACTCCTCCTCACCCCACCCAGCCCTGGTGTGAATACTGGAGAGAGCTGTGAGGAAATCCCTAAGCATAGCTACACAATGGCCAAAAACATACCACATATTTCCTCTCCTACCCCTTCCACAGAAGGGCAGGTCTGTGTAGTGGTAAGAATTGGGGTTTTGCAAAGAGACAAATCTGGGCTCGAGGCTCAGCTCCTCTCTTTATTTACCTCATACTCCTGAGCCTTAGTTTCCTCATCTGAAAATGGGGCTAATGATATACATACCTTGCAGAGTCATGAGGATAAAATGATATAAAGGGATTTGCCCACTGTGCAGCACATGTTAAGTACTTGATAAAAATTAGCTGCTGCCACTATGCTACAGTTCTGACCTGCGACCAGGTAAACCTTGATGATTTACTGCATTTTGTTTTCAACTAATTAACAATCTCAAATACCATTAAATAAGTGTCCAAGTAGAACATGTCTCTAGTCTACCAATAGTAGAAGAACAACATTATACATGTATGCTGGTATTTTCAAAGTTCTTACACTTATTCCCCACTCTGATCCCTGCAACATCTTTGTGAAACAAAGTGATTGTTCTTATCCCTGTTGTGCACATGAGTAGACTATGGTTCAGAGGGGTGAAAAAACTTGACCTGTCATGTTTTTTGTGGCAGACCCAGGTTAAGTTCTCATTTTTACTCTCATGAAGAACAAATAAATGAAATTTTGTTATCTGTCTCCAACCTTGTGATAGCCCTCTGCTCAACCAGGTGTTCTGGTCAGATGTTTGTATATTACTCAGGTCTGTGTCAATCTTTCTCTGGACTCAGCTGGCTTAGGAAGCTTCTGAGCCAACCCTTTTATCTGTCTTCCAAATAAGTCCCCCAAAATAAGCCCTCATATTTTTCAGTGTAGTTTTCATTAGAAGGTCATGTGGAAGAAACAACATGATAAAAACTTATCTGAAGAATAATTTTCCATTCTATTATAGTCTAAATATTATTATTAGATCAAATGAAATAATCAAATTATTATTAGATCAAATAAAGACATGGTTCTTGGCTTCTTGTGAAATGGTTTTATTGAATGTGCTTCAGGCATTACTGCCCTTGGTTTAACTGATTCAAGCTATCATAAAAATTGTCCTTGGGAACAAGTATGTGGCTATTGTATCTATGTGAGAATATTGCCTATTGAATTCATTCCACCATGTTTGAGTGGCTACGTTTTACCACGGGTTAGGTTCTAGGGATGCAGTAGTGAAGACACAGTCCCTATTCTCAGAGAGATAGGCAAAAGCTCCAGAGGGTGATATGTGTGTCATAGTAAGTGAAAGCACCTAAAAGGTCCACTTTACAGTTTTGGAATCCCCAATACTACCCTCACTCTGACACCAATTGCAAGTTTGGGGTCTCCAAGACCAACTCAACGTCAATAATTTACTGGAAGGAGTCACGGAAAGTCAGTGAAAGTGGTTATACTGTTTATCCTTGAACCGCACAGGTTTGAACTATGTGGGTCTTCTTCTATGCAGATTTTTTTCAATAAATAGAATACCGTACACTTTTTCCTTATGGTTTTCTTCATAGCCTTTTCTTTTTTCTAGTTTACTTTATTGTAAGAATATAGTATATAATACATACAATGTACAAAATATGTGTTAATTGACTATGTTATTGGTAAGGCTTCCTGTCAATAGTAGGCTATCAGTAGTTAGGTTTGGGAGAGTCAAAATTTATATGCAGATTTTCAACTGAACAGGGGGAAGCACCCCTAACACTCATATTGTCCATGGGTCAACTGTACTCAAAATTATGGCCTATTACAACACAGGATAAACATCAAAATCAGCCAAGGGAAGTGGTACCTGGGGCAGAGCTCAGCAAATTCCAAATGGGAAGTTTCTGGTTGTCCTCTCCCAGTGGAGTCATGGACTGTGTGAACATCTCTCAGCAGTGATGTGTAACAATATGTACAGAACATTGCTGTTCTGAGAAAAGATCTCCTGATCCTTGGTGTCTAGTGTTTTTATTGGTGCTCAGTTGCATAGATATGGTTGACCATCCATGGATGATTTTCATTTCCAGCCCCTCTGGGAGTCATGGGGATATCCTGTGGCCCAAAGCCTCTACCAATGTTAGCATATATTATTGGGTGTGGCCCAAATCCTCCAAATAAACAAAGACATGTATCAGACAGGACATTTCAAGTGATATTACCTCAAGGAACCAAGGACAAAGCCCAGGTTTGGGCAAGGTTAAGTGTACTATGCAACTCCCACACCAGTTTACAGGGCTAGAGAAAACTTCCTGGAGGGAAAAATGTGTACATGGAGATCTGCAGGACAAGTAAGATCTTAGCCAGGATCTTCCAGTCAAAGGGAACAGCATAAATAAGGGGTCTGAAATAGGAGAAAGGTATTTGCAGTGCCTCAGGATGTCTGGAGCAGAAGGTGTGCAGGGCAAGTAGACAGAGATGAGCCTGGAGAAGACACCTGGGGACATATCTTATGAGCAGTGGTATGATGGGACCAGCTTTAATGGTCAACAGCTAAATATTCTAGAATTTTGCAAGGTATTTTTTAACACAGTTTTAATTAAAAATCCAATTATGTAAGTTTATAATTAAATTGTATTTTAAAAAGATAATTCTTAAGAATTATCACTTGCTAATTACTTTACTACATTTTACTCTTATCTATGTTCTTGAGATTATTTATATCTCTTGTATCTGTATAGTGGAAATTCTGAAAGTTTTTTTTAATGTTTTTATTTATTTGAGAGAGAGAGGGAGATAGAGCACGAGTGGGCAGAGAGGGAGACACAGAATCCAAAGCAGGCTCCAGGATCTGAGCTGTCAGCACAGAGCCCGACATGGGGCTTGCACCCACTACCCGTGAGATCATGACCTAAGCTGAAGTCGGACACTCAACCAACTGAGCCACCCATGCTCCCCTGTATAGTGGAAATTCTATACAATATTGTTGTCAAACTTAAAAGTAAAACAGCCAGTTATTTTACCAGCAAAATGGGTTTATCTGAAATAGCAAAGGAATCGCAAGTTATGGCAACCAAAGGCAAGTCTGGTGAGCAAAGGGAGGAAATGTTACTTTATAGAGAAAAGGAGGATGTTGGGAGGGGCTGCCCTGAGGGAAAATGAGAGTAGAAGGTGGTGGTCGTTTCCCGTTGGGTGAGTTGTGGTGTTTTCTTTTCTTCTTTTTTTTTTTTTTTTTTTTTTTTTAATTTTTTTTTTTTAACGTTTATTTATTTTTGGGACAGAGAGAGACAGAGCATGAACGGGGGAGGGGCAGAGAGAGAGGGAGACACAGACTCGGAAACAGGCTCCAGGCTCTGAGCCATCAGCCCAGAGCCTGATGCGGGGCTCGAACTCACGGACCGCGAGATCGTGACCTGGCTGAAGTCGGACGCTTAACCGACTGCGCCACCCAGGCGCCCCTGGTGTTTTCTTTTCAGCCAAGCTTTTTTTGCGGGCCAGGAGAAATTCTTCCTTCCTCCTGCTGGTGTAGTAAAGTAGGCTCCTGTTGAGGTCTGCAATCGATGACAAGTTGTTGGGCACGAGACCCTCACTCTTCTGTTCTCCCAAGTCCCATGTTAAGTGACGTTCTTTTTGTTCAGTTTCACATCTCATCCCAATCTGCTTTCAGTGCCATCACTTTGGTAGCTTGAAATTGGCCTTGGTAGGACTATTCACACCACAGTAATTGGCAAGTACTACAAAACAGGGTCTTTGCCCCCTTCCAAGAGCTGATTATTAAATACAGTACTTACAAGTATAGCGCTTCTCAGAACAAAATTTTCCCGAGGACAAAAAGACATTGAAAGGTGTTAAGCTGGGAAGTAATATAATAAACTTTGTTCATTAGGAAGATCATTTTAGTTTTTGAGTGGAGGACAGATTTCCCAGGCAAGCATAGATTCAGAGAGACTAGTTGGAAGCCATGACACTATCTTCCTTCATAAAGTCTCACAGGCAAAAATCTGTCTGCAGTCCCAGTACCAGAATATTTGGCTTTTTGTCTCCTGCGTGCTATACCTCTCACACAGCTGATTATTAATTATTAATATTTGGAAGTATGAAACAGAACTTGTGACCTACCTTTAACAATTTTTGCTATATCTTTTTTAAAAAATGTCATTTATTTATTTATTTTGAGAGAGCGTGAAAGAGAGAGAGCAAGAGAGAGCACACGTGCTTGAGAGTAGGGGTAAGGGCAGAGAGAGAAGGAGAGAGAGTCCCAAGCAGGCTCTGCACTAGCAGTGAGAAGCCCAATGCAGGTCTCAAACCCTTGAACCATGAGATGAGATCATGACCTGAGCTGAAACCAAGAGTCAGACACTCAACTGACTGAGCCACCCAGGTGGCTGTGACTTTTTTATGTCCTTACCCCAATTTCCTTTCATTTCCTTATCCTTATTTTTCTCTTTGATACAATATTGTCATTAATTTTTTTTCCAACTGTATTCTTTGTGTTCTAACACAAGGCAAGCAGTGATTAAATAGATAAAGATTTATCTATTAAGAGGCATTATTTATCTATTATCTATTATTTATTTATCTATTATTTATCTATTAAGAGGCAGCTTGTGGCCTTCAAAGCTCACATTTATTAAAAAAAAAAAAGAAATCAACAATTACCCATACCTGTCTGTGGTTGTTGAATGACTTTCTTTCACTAGTTTAAGCTTGGACTTGAGTTTTCTTTATATAATCAGAGAAGAGGCAGGATACTTACCCTCCCCATTAAATTTAAAAGGACTTCATGACAAAGTAAGCCTCACAGCATAGACTTGAAGGAAGAGAGAGCTAATGGGAGCCAAATATAGGAGATGGCGCCTAGGACATTGATGCCACCTGGTTCCTGTCCTATGGATGCTTGCCCCTTCTTTGATAGGATATGGAATAGATGTAATAGTCAAGCTCATCTATGGAAGCCATTGTGCCCTGATAGGTGTCTGTCAACCTTTAGAGTTTCATGAAGGAGGGATTCCTTGAGTTTACGGCATGTATCCTTGGGAAGGCAACACTTGGCCCTGTTTCCTTCCATGATCACATTCTACATTTCTTTTACATGTATTCTTTAATTCAGCCTAATAATGACAACCATTACATAGATGGATATATTTGTGCCCATGGTAGAGGAAGAAGTAAGGATTTGGAACGCTTAAATAACTTGTTTAGGTGGCAGAGACAGGATTTGGGTTTGCACCACCTGCCTCCAGCACAGCCTTGTTCCCTTCCTCAAGTATATCCTTTGAACAGAGTTCAGGTTCAGCTTGGACCCACTCAGAAGGGGAAGGAGAGAGGGAGAGAGCCATGATTGTCCATGAAGCTGAAAACACCAGTCACTTCAAAGCAACATATGCGAGACACTAACAAATGTTGGGTGAATTGTATCTGGGAGGAGCCTCAATAACTTTTCCTCTCTCTTCATTATCATTTTGTTTCAGACCAACAGAAATAGTAATACTAATAATTAAGATAGTGGTAACATAACATTTACTGAATGCATAGTGTATGCCTGACACTGTGCTGAGGGCTTTTCTTGAACTGTTAACTAACCCTCACCCCCACCCTATTGACTATGATGTAGGTACTATTATTACCCCCATTTTATGGTTGAAGAAATTGACGCTCAGGGAGAATGTTAACAAACCTGTACAAGGTTATACAGTTCATAAGTGCTAAGGCCAGGAAACACTGAATTCCTAGAGCTGTCTTGCAAAATCTATTATGTGTCAAGGCACTGGGAGGACCTATGGATTTAAACACCACAAAAAGTAAAATGGTTCTTCTTAACGATTGTATTCTGAGGAATATTCTGTTTATACATAACATCTGCCATCTACAGGGCATTCACATGGAAATCACACCATTGATTGTTCCTTTTTTTTAATTTTAATTTATTTTATTTTATTTTTTATTTTTTAAAATTTTCACCCAAATCAGTTAGCATATAGTGAAACAATGACTTCAGGAGTAGGTTCCATAATGCCTCTTACCCATTTAGCCCATCCACCCTCCCACAACCCCTCCAGCAACCCTCAGTTTGTTCTCCATATTTATGAGTCTCTTCCATTTTGTCCCCCTCCCTGTTTTTATATTATTTTTGTTTCCCTTCCCTTATGTTCATCTGTTTTGTCTCTTAAAGTCCTCATATGAGTGCAGTCATATGATTTTTGTCTTTCTCTCACTAATTTCACTTAGGATAATATCCTCCAGTTCCATCCATGTAGTTGTAAATGGCAAGATTTCATTTTTTTTGATTGCCAAGTAATACTCCATTGTATATATATATATACCACATCTTCTTTATCCATTAATCCATCAATAGACATTTGGGCTCTTTCCATACTTTGGCTATTGTCGATAGTGCTGCTATAAACATGGGGGTGCATGTATCCCTTCGAAACAGCACACCTGTATCCCATGGATAAATTCCTAGTAGTGTAACTGCTGAATCATAGTGTAATTCTATTTTTAGCTTTTTGAGGAACCTCCATAGTGTTTTCCAGAGTGGCTGCACCAGCTTGCATTCCCACCAACAATGAAAAAGAGACCCTCTTTCTCCGCATCCTCACCAACATTTTTTGTTGCCTGAGTTGTTAATGTTAGCCATTCTGACAGGTGTAAGGTGGTATCTCATTGTGGTTTTGATTTGTATTTCCTTGATTATGAGTGATGAGCATTTTTTCATGTGTCAGTTGGCCATCTGGATGTCTTCCTTGGAAAAGTGTCTATTCATGTCTTTCACCCATTTCTTCACTGGATTATTTGTTTTTTGGGTGTTGAATTTGATAAGTTCTTTATATAGATTTTGGATACTAACCTTTTATCTGATATGTCATTTGAAAATATCTTCTCCCATTCTGTCGGTTGACTTTTAGTTTTTCTGATTGATTCCTTCACTGTGCAGAAGCTTTGTATTTTGATGAGGTCCCAGTAGTTCATTTTTGCTTTTGTTTCCCTTGCCTCTGGAGACTTGTTGAGTAAGAAGTTGCTGTGGCCACGATCAAAGAGGTTTTTGCCTGCTTTCTCCTCAAGGATTTTGATGGCTTCCTGTCTTACAGTTAGGTCTTTCATCCATTTTGAGTTTATTTTTGTGTATGGTGTAAGAAAATGGTCCAGGTTCATTCTTCTGCATGTCGCTGTCCAGTTTTCCCAGCACCACTTGCTGAAGAGACTGTCTTTATTTCATTGGATATTCTTTCCTGCTTTGTCAAAGATTACTTGGCCATACGTTTCTGGGTCCATTTCTGGGTTCTCTATTCTGTTCCGTTGATCTGAGTGTCTGTTCCTGTGCCAGTACCATACTGTCCTTGATGATTACAGCTTTATAGTATAGCTTGAAGTCTGGGATTGTGATGCTTCCTGCTTTGGTTTTTTTTTTCAAGATTGCTTTAGCTATTCGGGGTCTTTTCTACTTCCATACAAATTTTTGGATTATTTGTTCTAGCTCTGAGAAGAATGCTGGTGTTACTTTGATAGGGATTGAATTGAATATGTAGATTGCTTTGGGTAGTATCGACCTTTTAACAATATTTGTTCTTCCTATACAGGAGCATGGAATCTTTTTCCATTTTTTTTGTGTCTTCTTCAATTTCTTTCATAAGCTTTCTATGGTTTTCAGTGTGTAGCTTTTTCACCTCTTTGGTTAGATTTATTCTTAGGTACGGTTTTTGGTGCAACTGTAAATGGGATCGATTCCTTGATTTCTCTTTCTGTCGCTTCATTGTTGATGTATAGGAATGCAACCGATTTTTGTACATTGATTTTATATCCTGCAACTTTGCTGAATTCATGAATCAGTTCTAGCAGTTTTTTCGTGGAATCTTTTGGGTTTTTCCATATAGAGTATCATGTCATCTGCGAAGAGTGAAAGTTTGACCTCCTCCTGGCCGATTTGGATGCCTTTTATTTCTTTGTGTTGTCTGATTCCACTACTATGTTGAGTAACAGTGGTGAAAGTGGACATCCCTGTCTTGTTCCTGACCTTAGGGGGAAAACGTTCAGTTTTTCCCCATTGAGGATGATATTAGTGTTGGGGTGTTCATATGTGGCTTTTATGATCTTGAGGTATGATCCTTCTATCCCTACTTTCTTGAGGGTTTTTATCAAGAAAGGATGCTGTATTTTGTCAAATGCTTTCTCTGCATCTATTGAGAGGATCATATGGTTCTTATCCTTTCTTTTATTGATGTGATGAATCATGTTAATTGTTTTGCAGATATTGAAGCAGCCCTGCATCCCAGGGATAAATCCCACTTGGTCGTGGTGAATAATTTTTTTAATGTATTGTTGGATCCAGTTGGCTAATATCTTGTTGAGGATTTTTGCATCCATGTTCATCAGGGAAATTGGTCTATAGTTCTCCTTTTTAGTGGGGTCTCTGTCTGGTTTTGGAATCAAGGTAATGCTGGCCTCATAGAAAGAGTTTGGAAGTTTTCCTTCCATTTCTTTTTTTTTGGAACTGTTTCAAGAGAGTAGGTGTTAACTCTTCCTTAAATGTTTGGTAGAATTCTCCTGGAAAGCCATCTGGCCCTGGACTCTTGTTTTTTGGCAGATTTTTGATTACTAATTCGATTTCCTTACTGGTTATGGGTCTGTTCAAATTTTCTATTTCTTCTTGTTTCAGTTTTGGTAGTGTATATGTTTCTAGGAATTTGTCCATTTCTTCCAGATTACCCATTTTATTGGCATATAAGTGCTCATAATATTCTCTTACTATTGTTTTTATTTCTGTTGTGTTGGTTGTGATCTTTCCTCTTTCATTCTTGATTTTATTTATTTGGGTCCTTTCCTTTGTCTTCTTGATCAGACTGGCTAGTGGTTTATCAATTTTGCTAATTCTTTCAAAGAACCAGCTTCTGGTTTCATTGATCTGTTCTACTGTGTTTTTGGTTTTGATAGCATTAATTTATGCTCTAATCTTTATTATTTCCTGTATTCTGCTGGTTTGGGGTTTTATTTGCTGTTCTTTTTCCAGCTCCTTAAGGCATAATGTTAGGTTGTGTATCTGAGATATTTCTCCCTTCTTTAGGAAGGCCTGGATTGCTATATACTTTCCTCTTATGACCGCCTTTGCTGCATCCCAGAGGTTTTGGGTTGTGGTGTTATCATTTTCATTGGCTTCCATATACCTTTTAATTTCCTCTTTAACTTCTTGGTTAGCCCATTCATTCTTTAGTAGGATGTTCTTCAGTCTCCAAGTGTTTGTTACCTTTCCAAATTTTTTCTTGTGGTTGATTTTGAGTTTCATAGCATTGTGGTCTGAAAATATGCACGATATGATCTCGATCTTTTTGTACTTAAGGCTGGTTTGTGTCCCAGTATATGGTCTATTCTGGAGAACGTTCCATGTGCACTGGAGAAGAATGTATATTCTCCTGCTTTAAGATGAAATGTTCTGAATATATCTGTTAAGTCCATCTGGTCCAGTGTGTCATTCAAAGCCATTGTTTCCTTGTTGATTTTTTGATTAGATGATCTGTCCATTGCTGTGAGTGGGGTTTGAAGTCTCCTACTATTATGGTATTACTATTGATGAGTTTCTTTATGTTTGTGATTAATTGATTTATATATTTGGGTGCTGCCACATTTGGCACATAAATGTTTACAATTGTTAGGTCTTCTTGGTGGATAGACCCCTTGATTACGATATAATGTCCTTCTGCATCTCTTGATACAGTCTTTATTTTAAAGACTAAGTTGTCTGATATAAGTATGGCTACTCCAGCTTTCTTTTGTTGACCATTAGCATGATAGATGGTTCTCCATCCCCTCATTTTCAATCTGAAGGTGTCTTTAGGTCTAAAGTGGGTCTCTTTGTAAACAACATATACCTGGATCTTGTTTTCTTATCCATTCTGTTACCCTATATCTTTTGATTGGAGCATTGAGTCCATTGACGTTTAGAGTGAGTACTGAAAGATATGAATTAATTGCCATTATGATGCTTGTAGAGTTGGAGTTTCTGGTGGTGTTATCTGGTCCTTTCTAATCTTTTGTTGCTTTTGGTATACACACACACACACACATTTTCATCTTTTCTCCCCTCAGAAAGTCCCCCTTAAAATTTCTTGCAGGGCTGGTTTAGTGGTCACAAACTCCTTTAATTTTTGTTTGTCTGGGAAACTTTTGATCTCTCCTTCTATTTCGAATGACAGCCTTGCTGGATAAAGAACTCTTGGCTGCATATTTTTCTGATTCAGCACACTGTATATATCCTGCCACTCCTTTCTGGCCTGCCAAGATTCTGTGGATAGGTCTGCTGCAAACCTGATCTGTCTTCCCTTGTAGGTTAGGGACTTTTTTTCCCTTGCTGCTTTCATGATTCTCTCCTTGCCTGAGTATTTTGTGAATTTGACTATGATATGCCTTGTTGATGGTCAGTTTCTGTTGAATCTAATGGGGGTCCTCTGTGCTTCCTAGATTTTGATGTCTGTGTCTTTCCCCAGGTTAGGAAAGCTTTCTGGTATGATTTGTTCACATAACCCTTCTACCCCTATTTCTCTCTCTTCCTCTTCTGGGACCCCTATGATTCTGATGTTCTTTTTTAATGAGTCACTGATTTCTCTAATTCTTAAATCATTCTCTTTTGCCTTAATCTCCCTCTTTTTTTCTGCTTTGTTATTCTCTGTAAGTTTGTCCTCTATATCGCTGATTCTCTGTTCTGCCTTGTCCATCCTTGCCGCTGCTGCATCCATCTGTGATTGCGGCTCAGTTATAGCATTTTTAGTTTCATTCTGGCTATTTTTTACTTTTTCTTATCTCTGCAGAAAGGGATTCTAATCTATTTTTGAAACTAGCTAGTATTCTTATTATTGTGGTTCTAAATTCTGGTTCAGACATCTTGCTTGTATCTGTGTTGGTTAAATCCATGGTTGTCGTTTCTTTGTCCTCTTTCTTTTGGGGTGAATTCCTTCATTTTGTCATTTTGAAGGGAGAAAAGTAATTAATGAGGTAGAAAAATTAAAATTAAAAAAATTAAAATTAAAAAAATATTAAAATTAAAAATTAAACACACACACATACACACAAACATACAAATTGAATAGATGACGCTAGATCCTAGGTGTGTTTTGGTCCTGGTGTTGAAAGTGGTTTGATAGATTAGAGAAAAAAAAGAGGGTGGAGTGAAAAAAAGGAAATCGTTTGAGAATTTGAGAAAATGAATACACTGAGTAGACTAAAATGAGATGATGGGGGTAAAATATAATTTGAAAAAATATACACAAAATAAAGAATATGGTAGAAAAAAATAAAGAAAAATATTTTTAATAAAAATTAAAAATAAATATGAATTTTTTCATTTTCTGTATTTAAGAAAAAAGAAACGAAAAAGAGAAAAAAGATAAAAAAAGAAAAAAGAAAAAAGAAATCGTTTGAAAATTTGAAAAAGTGAATACACTGTAGTATACTAAAATAAAATGATGGGAGTAAGATAGAATTTGGAAAAAATTACATAAAAGCAAAAAATATAGTAATAGAAATTAAATAAAAATATTTTTAAAAGAAATTTAAAGTAAAAATGAAGTTTTTCACTTTCTGCATTCAAGAAAAAGAAAAGAAATAAAAAAAGAGAAAAAAGAAAAAGAAAGAAAAAAAGGAAATTGTCTGAAAATTTGAAAAGGTGAGTACACCGAAGTAGACTAAAATAAAATGATGGAAGTAAAGTAGAATTTCAAAAAATTTACACAAAAGTGAAAAATATAGTAATAAAAATTAAACATATTTTTTTTTAAATTTTTTTAACGTTTATTTATTTTTGAGATAGAGAGACAGAGCATGAATGGGGGAGGGTCAGAGAGAGGGAGACACAGAATCCGAAACAGGCACCAGGCTCTGAGCTGTCAGCACAGAGCCCGACGCGGGGCTCGAACTCACGGACTGCGAGATCATGACCTGAGCCGAAGTCAGCTGCCCAACCGACTAAGCCACCCAGGCGCCCCTAAACACAGATATTTTTAATAAAATTGAAAATAAAAATGAGTTTTTTCTCTTTCTGTATTCAAGAAAAAGAAAAGAATTGTAAAAGAGAAAAAGGAAAAAGAAAAAAATGAAAAAAAAATTGAATAGATGAACCTGCTAACAGATTGAAGTAAGACTGAAATTTCTTCGTTTTCCCCTAAAGGTCAGTCTATGTAGCTCTTTATAGTCCATAAATTAATCTGGCGGTGAGGCTTGTGTTCTTGAAGGGCGAAGTTGGCCCAGTTGGGCGGGGTTTGGTGTAACAGCTCCGCTCTCCACTAGATGGCACTGCTAACCTACTGGGGTTGATTGTTGTGGTGCTCGTAGGTGCGTATGCGCATGCGCAGGAGTGGTGAAAATGGCGCCACCCAGCTACCTAGTCTGTTCTCCCGGATCAGCAGTCACGCACCGGTCTTCTTTCTTCAGCTCTCACCCACTCCCCGCTTTTTCACTCTCTGTGACCAGGCCCAGGCGGTACCTCTCTCCCAATTTTTTCTCAGATGTGGCTATTTTCCCCGGCCCCTTACTTCTGAAAGACTGCGGCTTTGACCTGTTCTGCCCCTCTACGGGAAGGTCTCACCGAGCAATGGCCGGATGAGCAATGGCTGAATATCAGCTATACCCAGGAACTCCTGGTGGATCCTGCTGTTGCCAGTGCCCTGAGACTGGCCAGGTGCCAGCCCGCCCCCCCAAAAGTTTTCAGGACAGTGTAGCAGCAGCATTTCAGTGATTATGGAAAATCACAACACACATCTGGCACCAGGCTTCACCCTCAATGACCTTGTCCCAGCACCAGCGAAAGTGGCCACCTTCTGGGGTCAGCTGGGACGAGGTGGCTTCAACTGTCTCTACCAAACGTCTTTCCAGCAGTGGAGCCCCTTTTTCCCGTGTGGCCTGAGAACCTCCCGGACCCCACTCTGTTCCTGGGGATTTGCCCTTCCCACCAGAGCACCACCAGGTGTTGAGCTGCGGAGTTGCAGCCTTTGTGCTCCCTTTTGTTTACAGTCTTAATGGAATTTAAACCCTCTCCTTTCTCCTTTCTCCCTTTTCCCTTTTTAGTTTAGTCCCTGCTGTTTCCAATTTTCTACTTTCTCTCCAGCTGCTTTTGGGGAGGGGTGCTTTCCCCATATTCTCTCCCCATCTCCGTCCTCTCTCCACCTGCAAAAGCTGCTCCCTGCCCACTGCAGGCTTCTCTCTCCCCAAGTTTACCTCTCCACGCTGAGTACCCGCTGAATTCTGTGGTTCAGTTTGTGCAGATTGTTGTGTTAATCCTCCAATCAGTTTTCTAGGTGTGTAGGATGGTTTAGTGTTGGTCTGGCTGTATTTCATGGGTGCTAGATGCACAAAAAGCTTCCATGCTGTTCCACCATCTTGGCTCCTCCCCAATTTTATTGTTCTTGAGGAAATAATTCCAGGTTTTAGAATTGTTGGATTTCAGAAAGAGGATGAGGTCCCACTCGCTCCAGCCTGAAAGATGAACTGGAGTGTTAAATATAGTGTCAGAAATGATGTGTGTGTGTGTGTGTGTGTGTGTGTGTGTGTGTGTGTGTCAGTAGGGAACAGGCATGGGGAGTGGGCCAGGGAAGGGAAGAGAAGGTTAGAGACGGTAGGGGCCCAGATGCCTTCAGTTTGCAATACAAGACTCATAGAACAGACTTCATCTTTTGTCTTAATTCCAAGACTGTTATAAGAGTTTCATTTGTATCCTGTAAATCAGGCATTTCTATGAAACTTAATTTCTTTCTGAGCTCCCCACTCTCAACTATAATTAGAATAAGCACAGACAAAAAAAGAAATGGTTAGTCACATGCCTGACATATATATTTATTGAGCTTCTAAACTAATTGTGGGCAACTGAAACATTTCATCTGTCCTCTTGATGCTGTCTGGGGAGCCCATATTCAAGCAGTGAGCTTAGAGCTGGTGTCTGGCAAAGCAGGGGCTCCGAGCCTGCTTCATGTGTGGCCCAAAAGATAAAGCCGCTGATTCCCTCTGATTTTTCCTGAACAATGACCCTTAACATAGTTATTCTACTTGTTGGCATACTGTTTTTGATATATCATACCTTTTTAGATAAAGAACAGTGACACTTTGGTTCTGTGCTATAATGGATAATGCAGGGTTTTATTTGGGGCTTATTTTAAATAAAGAGATTTGCCATCCTGGGGTCTGACTGTGGGGATTAAAAGCAATAGTGATATTGTTAGAAACTCAAGCTCCCATGATATTATGATATCTATTTGCTATGGTCCTGAACTATAGAACATTTTTTCTATTATGGTATACTTTGTGGACAGGTGACTTAAAAAAAAAAAACCAAAACAACCCTCTCCATAGGTATTGTGCAATGGGAGGAACTGAATCCCCTCCATTCATAAATCTAATTTTCTGCCCTCAGAGAGCTAGGAGATGGCTGTCTTCCACTCTCTAAACCCAATACCCGCAGCTTTCATCATTGTCCCCTACACTGTGGCCACAACCTTCTCACTACTCTAGGCCCCTTTTATCTACTTGCCATCTCTTTTCCAAATTTTCCTGCCCAGTACTCTCTCTAGGATCTCTTTGAAATGCAAATTTGACCTTATGTGTCCCTTCCACAAAGCCCTTAAATTACTTGGTTGCCTGAAATAGAAAATCTCCCCCCTTAGCATAGCACATAAGACCTTCCATGATGTGACCTTTGCCCTTTCTGGAGCTTCTCTCCAGTGGTCTGTGGCCTAATTATTACCACAAAAACAGCTCACTATGTAGACATAAGGTAATTTTTTCAGCAATCTTATGAGGTTAGGGTGATAATTCTCATTTTATAAATGGACATATAGGACTTCAGGGGGAGTAAATTATCCTAGTTACAGCACTGGGTTCAAAACTTACTGGCATGAAAATTTTTTAATCACTTTCTTACACTGCCTAATGAGTCTGTCATTTGAAACTCCAGAAGTTAACAAAGCCAGTGTGAGAAAACTACTGCTTACTCTTCACTTCCACCATATTTTGGTTGGTTCTTATGCAAAACCAGGTGCATCTTTCAGAGCCTAGGAACCTGGTCTCAGTAAAGAGTCTGGAACCTAGAAGAGAAAGCACCAGAACTCAAGGTGGGATTGTCTCAGTGTCTCACTCCTGCTTCCTATTCCATTCTTCTCTCCCTGCAGAGTGACTTTCTCATGTGTCAGAAGATAGCGTGGCCACAGTCCTGGGCTTCAAGAGACAACCTGTATTTGAATAGAATTTTAATTGTGACTCCAACTTACCAGGATGTGGAATATGATTGACTCATATTGAATCAGGTGATGGCAATATTTATTCAAGTGTGAGTCATAAACATGGCTTCATGGGGGCCATCATTAAGAATAACCTCAAAAATGACCCCCCCAAACTTAAGCATTTAAATGTTCTCTATTAGTTAATAAAATATAACAATTGAATTTGGTTCAATTTGGAGTTCAAGTTTTTAGTGTAGTTTATTCCAAAAACATTTTTGGTGGTGGTGGTGGGGGAGTAAGGATTATTTCAAGTTACATGCAGATAGACATCCAAGGCAATGTCATTAATGATAAATGTGGAAAATAGCTTTTTTTCTGGATGCCTAAAACTGCCCCCACTCATGGAAGGAGCAGTGTTGTCTCCTCCTCACGCACAATATGGGATTTCAGGGAATCCAGGATGGCTTCTTTGTTCTCTGAGAATTTGTATGTTCGAGCTTTAGTCGTTTTCCCTAAATACACTCCTGAAAAGAGTAATTTTTTAAATTCCTTGTGGATATTGTACACTTTGATTAGAATGGAAGTAGGGCTTTTTTTAAAAAAAAAGTTTTTATTTTTGAGAGAGAAAGAGAGAGAGAGCACAAGCAGGGGAGAGGCAAAGAGAGAGAGAGGGACAGAGTATGTGAAGCGGGTTCTGCGCTGACAGCAGCGAGCCCGACACAGGGCTCAAACTCATGAACTGTGAGATCATGACCTGAGCCAAAGCTGGATGCTCAACCAACTGAAAGTACAGCCTTTCTTGAAAACAAGTTTAAAGGAGACCAAATCTTGCATGAAGCCCCTGGTTCTCAAAGGGAGTGAGAGGGACACTTAACCAGAGGCCCAGGGCCTGGGCAGACACAGTTGTGCCCAGATGCAGAACCACACTGCACACATACACGGTGATGGTGCCACAGCCTGGGGGAGCTTTAGGCCCCAGCCAGACACTGTGAAGGCTCTTCCTCCTGTTCTTGTAATAGTTCATTGACATTGGAAGCTTGCCAGCAGTTCTGGTCTCTGCTGGGCAGGGTAAAGTTCTTAATAAGTCCACTCCTGAGCTAAGTGGGAAGGGTTCCACCCAGCATGAGGGCAGAAGCATATATGAGACAGAGACTCAAGTACACAATGCTTACTTCTATATCAAAGCAAGTTATTCCATTTTTTGGAGTCTCATATTCTTCATCTAATGTGGGGAGATTAATACCTTACTCCTAAGGTTAAGTACTGAGTGAGAAAAAAATATATAATGTATATTGCATTGTAATGTATATAGCAAGCATTTAGTAAGTGGTAAAAATGCAACTATTTGTTTGGTTTTGTTCCGGCTTGTCTTATAAACAAAATGCATAATTTTTCGATGCTTCTGTGGTTGGTACCTTAGCTTTATGCTTATTAGGACACATTGTCTACGTCAGTGACAACACCGTCATTCTTTGCTTATTTTTTCTTATTTGTAAACTTGGTGTGCTGCTTATCAGGAGGCTGGGCTGGCAAGAGAGGGACTGAGTTCTAATTTCAGGTCTATCATGAAACCTAGCAGCTATGCAAGCTCTGAATAAGAGTGGAACATTTCTGTGCCTGAATGGTCT
The DNA here is from genome assembly GCF_014898765.1 of Herpailurus yagouaroundi. Taxonomy (NCBI): domain Eukaryota; kingdom Metazoa; phylum Chordata; class Mammalia; order Carnivora; family Felidae; genus Herpailurus; species Herpailurus yagouaroundi. Next base: position 3,284,896 of record NW_024412404.1, read on the forward strand.
TCCCCGATATCTGGCCTACATCACAGGGTTGTCATAACCAGTGGAAATAATAGCTGGGGAAGTACTTTGAAAAAAAAGTTGAAATCTCATAAACTCCATTTGTCCTTACGAGATCTACAGTGGAAATGTTGCCACTGAAGTATTCACTCAGACTGACTCTTTGTAAATAGAGGCCACTCTGGGAGGAGTTCAGAAGGAAAAGCACTGATTTCTGCTGGAAATCTGGGGGTCTTATATGGGTCCTCTATACATTTATTTGCCCTTATTGAGATTACTTTAATTCTCCCAGCAATGAGGGTAAATACAATTTCTGTATGTAATTCTATAAACATAAATAGAGCTTGTGAACTAGTCATTGCTTCATTGCCTGAATTGGAAATGTTTACAAAAACAATTATTCCTAGATCTAAATTTCCTCTTCTGCTCATCAACCACACATTCTCCCCCAATTACTCCTCAAGGGGGACAATTTCCTCACGGACACTCAAGGCCACTCCACTGGTGGAGCCTCAAACAGAAGACATGCAGGGGATTATAGTCCTTACCCTGCATTGACTCTTTTTTCGCATTCCTGTTGGAAAATGTGAAGGGAGGCTGGGCTGCTTTCTCTTCATGAGGCACTTATTGTCCCCATCCTCACCCTTATAAATAATAACAATAGTCATAAATAATAAGAGCTTCCCAAATCTGGGGTGAAATATTGTCACCTTTCTTTTATTTTTCAACCAAATCCTGTCTGAGTTCTCTATGTCAGAATTGCAGGAAGTTTTACCTTTTTTTTTTTTTTTTTGAGGTCTCCATCTCTTGAAGTTTCCAAGAACCACAAATTAGATTCTAGGAGCAGAAAGAATGTGAAGGTTATTCAGGGTTTTACATGCAAGAGGGGACAGTCTGATCATTACTTATCTCTGTCTCATGTGTTGCTGTTGACAGCTGGTCCTGAGTAATCTGGAAATGATGCTGGAAGCTGATGAACCAGGTCTTGGGTCCTCTGAGAGAGTTGAATCTATTTCCTCACTGCCTAATTTTTCAAGAGTGCCCCTTACTTCACTTAGGCTCCTACAGTCATGGTTCTTGGTTCTTAGCAGTTTTATTCTGTCCAAAGTTATCTCTCAAGTTCCCAGGTAGCTGGGCTATTGCTCCCATTTGGCTCCCAGTCTCCTTTTCCTCCTAGGAGTCAGACAGACTGTTGTTTTCAATAGTTCTAACACAGAAAGATGCTGTTACATTGCCTTTTCATACCTGAGAAGCTGGCATCCTCCTCTCCTAAGGGTGGCTATGCTGATGCCCCCAAGGGAATCAGCTTCTGTGAAGATGAGTAGCCCAAAGAAGCGTTCTTTCCCTAACAATATCACTACCTTCTCACTCCTCTATGATGGCATTGACTGTGAGAGTTCTCTACCCTGCTACATGTGAGATAGGGAAGTACCACTAATGCCTCAAAGTGATGTGCCCTTCTGAAGACCACCTAGGTAATTTATAGTTCTGCTTTTGAGGAAGCAGAGAAAGGCAGAAGCAGAAATGTAATATCATTGGGCATTTTAGCGCATACCAATATAAACAAATTTATTGAGTATGTGTTCTTTGCCAGCACCATGCTAAGCACTTTATGGTATTGTTAAGCTAGTGAGGACAGAGCCAGAATCCAATTTCAGATGCGGCTGACCCCTAGATTCAGCTGCTGCATGCTGCCCTGTGGCTCACAGTCCTGTGAGTGGAGGGAGGCTGGATTTCAGCCCCCTGAGGCCCCTTTGCAAATGCTTTGTGCGGTGTCCAGATTACCACCACAGCATCCCCACCCAAACCCACACTTTAACTTAACAAAGAACATAGTTTTTAAGTATAAGAGCTCAGGAACTGGGCTACCTGGGTCTGAATACAGGCTGCTCCACAACTAACTTGCCTGTGGCCTTTGGCAAGTTCCTTTATTTCACTTGATCTTGGCTTCTCTATTAGCGAAGTGGGAAAATACCTGCCTCATGAGTTTGTTGTGAGGCTAAATGATTTTTATTCATTTGGAGTGCTCAGACTTAGGACATAGTAGATACTTAATGAACAGTTTCTGAAAAATTAATATTTTAACCCCCCACCATTACTGAAGGACTAAAAGAATGGGATGTGATACGGAGGAAAATTTCATGGAACAAGTCTTTCAGGTTTGGCATTGTTGGTGGCCTTGGAAGAGAAAGGTAAGGAGTAGGGGATTCATGAGGGTCACACATGGTTCCCAGGGGAGGTAAGTCCATGACTAATAGAATAATAGATAGATGTTATCCACGATACCATGTTTCTCCAAGGTGCATGTTATTCAGAAACCTAGAGCATGATGGCAGGTGATGAGCAAAGAAGGAAAGGAACCCCACTGTTTAGAAGTCTCACCCTGTAGCACCTTCTCCCACCACTGAACTAAGTGCTTTCCTGGGCCAGCAAGTCACTACTTCCACTAAAAATTCTGAAACTTGGATTCTTTGAGGGAGCAGTGAGTAACAATGACAGCTCCCAAGAGCACACAAATATCTGAATAGTTCAGAGATCCATGTTCAAAATACAGTTCATGATTAGTTGTGAACCAATGGCTCCTGAAGCATGCTGTAATTCTACCTAATTCTCATGGCTCATGAATTAGAAGCGTCTAGTGTATCATGTCCTTGTTTTATCCAAAAGTACTTGTTCTCTGAGATTAACATCCAGGAGAGTGCTATCATATCCATGGAACATCTTGGTTCGTTTGACTCTTTTTAAAAAATTGTGCATCAACTAGTAATCATGGCTAAGGATCAGAAGACAGAGTAGAATGGATGCCAGTGATAGGAACTAAGAAATCATGCTTCCATGGAGAAAAGCCAGATGGTCTCCTTTCTTAAGGAAAGCATCCCAGTAAATTTCACTGCCACCTCATCCCTCTTGACTTTGAATATCCAGAAACTTTTATTGTCACCACCAATAATATTAGTTGTTAGGTTCTTGCATACATCAAAGAAAAGAGTAAGGATTCCAATATAGATTATTAAAAAATAAATGGGTTTGGGAGATTCAGGAAGTTGGGTTATTATTAGCTTCTTTGATGATAGAAAGGCAGTAGGCAAATCAAGACACTGGCAAAGTAATGGTTATCCTTGGTTGGCTACTCCACATGAAACGATGAGAGAAAGATAATCTGAAATCCTGATCTCATTGCACGAAAGTGTCTGGCTGGGAAAGTCAAATTCAAGTTAAACCTCATATCTACAGTGGGCTGGAAAAAGAAAAGTCTACCTTGTCCCTACGCTTTTCATTTCATATGGGCTTTATATGTCATTTGTAAACTTTCATTGCCAGGTAGCATGAGACATATTGCCAAGAGGTCCCTGTATGTTTGGTTTGGAGCAATGGAAATGGTTTTGGATTAGGAGATAGAAGACCTAGGTCCTTGTCCTGCCTATGTTGTTTATTAGATCTGTGACCTGGCATAAGTTGCTGAATATCTCTGATCTCTTTATATTATATGAATGAGGAAACTAGTACCTGACCTCCTGGCCTTACAAAGTGGTTGTGAGAATAACATTAGGTAATGTGACTTAAAGGACTTTGAACAAAAGTGATGCAAGCAGTTAACATATTAAAGGAATTATTGTTGCAGATAAAATTGATCATGGGATTTTCTTGTAACTCCATTTGGGGCGTGCTGCCAAATTTCACAAAACCAATCTACTCTCAAGTACCATTTTCTAATCTCACGTTGACCTGCTGACTCTGTAATCTGTGTTCGACCTCTCTTGTCTGCTAAAATTGTTTTCTTTAAGGTCACCCATGAGTTTCTAATCACTAAATTTCATGTTTATTTCTCATCACTTTTCATCAAACTCTTGGAAGCCATGGTGCTGCTTATCATCTACTTCTTGAAATTTCCTTTTGTTTGGGTGACCCTGTGCTCTTTAGACTTTCTAATGATATCTCTAGCTGCTTCTCCACTGATTTCTGTTCTTTTTTTATACTTGTTAGAAATAGGCATCCACCAAAGTTCTGTCCTTTCTCCCCTTCTTTGCCTCCTTGGTGATTCTGTTCACCATAAGATTTCTTCAGGTTTCCCAGGAAAACCTCAAAACCATTATGTTCATTTGACCTTAGCCTCATCATTCCTTCCATATCTTTCCCCCATCAGCTTCTTCCTGACTTGAAAACTTGACAATGACTCATTATTTCATGAGTCACACATGTGAGTAACTTAATTTATTTTGGGTTAATGCCCTTCTCCAAATAGTGATCAATCCTGCTAACTGTCCTCCAAAATGTTCTTATTGCCACCCTCAAATCTTAGCGTCCTCACTGCCTGCCACCAGGATTCCTTTAAGAACATCCAACTTATAGGGTAATCCTCTTAGAAGCAGAAGTTTGTCTCATTTCTAATTACTCTTGTTCATAAAGATCTTCTGACTCTCCCATATGTGGGATCATAGCTTAGTGGATATCATATTGTCCTCCATGTCTGGAGTCCAACCTACCTGTTCAGAGATGTATTCCTGACTTCCTCACACATGTTCTGTATTCTGACCAAACTAAAACACCCAATACCTATCACATGAATGAATAAGTGAGTGAATGAATATATACTCAACCTTCTTCATGTCTTGTTTCTGACCTTATTTCTTTCTATTCAGTTTTCAGTCAGCTACCTGACTTCCATTTCTCAAAACCCTACTGATTATTTGAGACTCAGTATAAATACTTCCTCCTCCTTGAAGCTTTCCCTGATCACATAAACCAGCACAATCACTCTCCATCTGATATTAGAGAGTCCTTTGATAATCATATGGTACTTATTACAGTCCCTTGTATTCCTTGGTGATATTCCTTGGGG
>NW_024412404.1:3289832-3292782 GCF_014898765.1 Herpailurus yagouaroundi
CCCCCCCCCCCCCCCGAGATTTAGTGCTCACTGGAAGGTGAAACCATGTCTTCTTTATCCTTATAACCCACAACGCCTAGCATACTGCCTATATGTAATGGAATTAAAATGAACGATGCTCGAAGAAGCTCTTATTTCGGTTGATTTAAAACTGGCTCTTAAACTATTGGCTTAAAAACACACGAGCATAATTACTCGGGGCGCCGCCCCCCCGGCCAGACTATTATCTGTCAGTAGTCTGTTGCTGTCCTTGGGTCTACAGTACTTAATTGAGGCTTACTATGTATAAACCACCATGGCACATATTTGCCAAGGGTCATATCTAACTCTCAGAGAAACTTTTAAGTAGGTGCAATGTTGTCTTCACTGTACAGATATGGAAAGTGGAGCTCGGAGAGGTTAAATAAAATGCAAAGTTTGCTTCGCTAGCAAATGGCACAGTTGGGACTTGAACTACAAACAATGTGGTCTCAGCCTTGATTATATAATAAATCTTAAAGCCAGAGATTTTGCTTGGTATATCTTAGTTTCTCACCCCCAACCCACATTGACTTATTTATCATGGTTCTTAATTTAGCTTCTTACAAATTAATTTCTATTTTTAACTTGCGCTAACTCTTGTGTGCATGAGTTGAGTCTTGCCCTAATCTCCTTTGGCTTGGATGTAACCCTTGGGAAAGTACTGCTATATCTTAATGTACTCAGCTGTTACTGAAGGGAATAAAGTCATGGATGTTTCTAGTGGCAGCTGTCTGCAACCCCCTGCCATGTTTAAAAACAAACTTAGAAAAGTAGGCTCCCGGGGGCAGAGAACCATGTGTAATTCATTGTAAGATGGAAAATACTTCAGGAAGCCTAAGAGGGAAAAGAAATCCTTTCACTTGCTTCCTGCCGGAGCTCCAAATGGCCAGCTATATATTTTTCCAGTTACAATGGTAGATTTTTTTCCTTCTGAAATTCACAGAGGATTTTGTTGGGACTACAAAATGATGCAAAATCACACTCAAATAACTTTCAAGATTGTAGTGCTTGCTTTCCACGAATCTGATGTGTAATGGCCTCTATCAATGACATTTTTTTTTTCAAAATAAAGCAGTCAAATCGATCAAGCAATTTATTGAGTTGCTACTACATGCCCCATCTCAGTTTATGGTTGTGTCATACTCCGGGTTCCCTAGAATCAGGATATCAAATGCATGGCAAATGCTCGTAAATATATGTTAATCTGAAATCAGTATGGCCTTGAAACAAGTGTTTTCTCTGAAATAGCCTATATATTTTTTCATGTAAAAAATGAGAGTAGACCAGGTGATTCTAAAGTCTCTTTCAAGTTTAAACAACACAACAAAAAAAATCCTTTCAAAAATTATGGTATACTGTGGTGCCTTACTCAAGTGGGCCATATAGAATGCATAATTCTATGAATTATATATGTATCATGCAGGAGGTTAGTTAGCAATGAGGATGATTCCAATGTAGTAAATAAGGCTATATAGAGGTTCTAGTCAAGAATATTTATGTTAAATAACCAGTAAGAATATACAATGGTGAAAATATATCATTTAATATAGAAATAAAAAGGACTAAGAAACTCAGGAATAAATTTATATGAAGTGTGCAGAAGCTATATGGAGAAAACTATAAGGCTTTACTATGGGATATAAATAGGGCTAACAAATGGCTGTATCTAATATGTCCTTAGGTAAGAAGTCTCAATTTAGTTAAATAAATGTATAAGTTGAGTCCCATTTGGACTCTTCTTGGGAATATGACTAAAGGTGACTTGTACGGATTGTATGCATGAGAATATACCAGTATTTTTAGGAAAAAGAATAATGACAATGTTCTTTTTCCCCCCTGCGGACATCATATTGTATTATAAAGCTACAAAAATCAGAAGTGTGGTATTGGTATCAGAAAGGACAGACCGATCAATAGAATAGTCAAGAGACCCTAGAAAACACCTATTCTTATAATAATTTAGTACATAATTCCAAATCAGCAGGTCTATTAGTCAGGCTAGGCTGGTTCAAGTAATAAATTATTGTCAAATCTCACTAGATTAATACTACCAAAGTTTATATCATGCCCACTCTGTAGTCCGGTGCAGTTCACAGGATGAGGAAGGGAAAGAAATTTTCTCTACAGAGTTTCCACATCTGAAGGGAGAAAGACCTATAAAAGTTATAGGTGGAGAATTTAAACTACCTCTCTCAGTAAGTTATATAATGAAAAAGAAATCAACAAGGATATAGATAATTTGTACAACATTCCACAACTGCAGATGAAACATTCTTAAGTGCATACATATGGAATGTTTACTGAGATAGACCACATGCTGGAGCATGAAACAAGTCACATAAATTTAAAAAATTGAATTAATAAGAGTATGTTCTCTGATGACAACACGATTAAACCAGAAATAGTAATAACAGCATGTCCAAAAATCCCCAAATATTTGGATTTTAAACAACACATTTTGAAATAACCCATGGGTCAGGAAGAAAACCACAAGGGGAATGAAAATATGAAGAGATTATATGTCAACAACTTTAGATGAAATCTACAAATATCTTAAAACATAAATGTTACTAAACACATACATAGAAAGAAATAGCAAATATATGTATTTCTGTATCTGTTTTAAAAATGGAATTTATTTTTAAAACTTCCCAAAAGAATACCTATCCCAGGCCCAGATGGCTTCAGTGTTAAATTTTATAAAATATTTAAAGAAGTAATAATATTATTATTATGCAAACTCTTTTTAGAAAAGAGGGGGAAAGTACACTTTCCTATTTTTTTGTGGTTGTACAACCCCAATAGTTACCTGACAAAGATAATACAAAAAATAACAGAACTATAATAACAGAATAATGATCCTCATAAACAAAGATGTGAAAATCCTTGACAAAATATTGGCAAATCAAATACAAAAATATATGAAAAG
>NW_024412404.1:3292792-3345887 GCF_014898765.1 Herpailurus yagouaroundi
ATCCTTGACAAAATATTGGCAAATCAAATACAAAAATATATGAAAAGGATAATATAGCATGACTAAGTAAGCCTTTCCCCAAGAATGCAAGCCTGAGCTACCACTCAAAAATCCATCAATGTAATTCATGACATTAACAGAATAATAGAGCAAAACCATATGATGAAATAAATAGATGCAGGAAAAGCATTTGTCAAAGTTCAACATTAATTCATGAAAAAAAAACTCTCAAAATAGAAACAGAAGGGAATGTTCTCAATCTAATAAAAGGATCTACAATGAAACAAAACAAAACAAACAGGCAATAATACACTTACTGGTGAAAAGTTGAATGCTTCTTCCCCAAATAAGGAACTAGACAAGGATATCTGCTCTCACCATTTCTATTCAATTTGGTACTGAAGGTCCTAGTCAGTAAACTAAAGTAAGTTTCAAGAAGTAAAAACACAAAGATTAGAAGGGAAGAAGTAACACAATCTCTACTAAGGAACCTAAAAAAAAAAAGAAAAAAAAAAAAAGAAAGAAAAAGAAAAAAAGAAAGAAAACCCTACTAGAACTAGTAAGATAAAGTAGTAAGTTCCAAGGCAAGCATACAAAATCAAATGAATTTCCATATATTAACATAAAATTGAAAAATAAAATTAAGAAAAAAATCCATTTATAATCAACAAAAACACTTCAAAATTCAACAAAAGATATATAAGATCTTTCTACTGATAACTATAAAATATTGCTAAAAAACCAAAAGATCTAAATAAATGAAGTGATAAATCATTTCTTGAGTCAGAAGAATACATATTTTCAAGATGTCTGTTTTCTCTAAATTGACCTAGAGATTCAATACAATCCAAATAAAAATCTCAACAGACTTTTCAGTAGAAATTGACAAGTTGATTCTTAAATGTATATAGAAATCCACAGGCTACAGAATAGTTAGAGCAATCAGTACCTGATTTCAAGACTCACCATAAAGGCTATTGAAATCAAGATGACATAGTATGGACATAAGAAGAGAAATACATCAAAGGAGCACAATAGAGAATCCAGAAATAGACACTCATATCCATGGTCATTGATTTTTAAAAAAGCACCAAGACAATTGAATGAAGGAAAAGCATTTTAATAAATGGTGCTGGAATAAGTGGATAAGCTTGTGGAACAAAAATTAACCTCAATCCCTACCTCACACCACACTAAAAAATTAATTTGAGATGGATTACAGACCTATATGAGAAAGCTTTAACTCTAAAGTAAAGGAGACGTAAGTGGTACTCAGGATTCATAACGAAAGCATGAGGATTTTAGATACTGAAAGGACCCTGCCATCAATTTTCTCTACATTGTTAGCTGAGAAAATTAGCTTAAAGAGATAAATAGTTTGCCCAACATCATCCTGATAGTGTATCTTGCTGAGAATATCTCGTATTCTCATTTCATTTCCTCCTACATTTTAGGATTCTCCAGAAAGCTAAATTTAACAGTGTCAGGGTAGCCTGACAGTATCCCAAGTCCAATTGTGACAGTTAATTGTCTGCATTCAAATCTAAGGCTATGACACATCAATCAAAATATAGACCCAGGCTGTAAATTAACACTGCTGATCTGAAAGACGAAAAAAAGAGAAAAAAAAGCTGAGAATAAGAGTCCTGGTGCCTCATATCTGATCTATGAGACATTATCTATCAATTAAAGGACGATTCAGCAAATATATACTGAACATGTTTTTCATGCCAGGGAATCACAGAGATAGAACAAGTGGTAAAACATTATTCTAATCCAGAATCTGTAGCCATTTCTTTAAAAAGTTATCTGTTGATGGCTTTATGCAAAACACCTCATGTATATGATTTAATTTAATCTCCACAAGATTCTTGTTGGTAGGGATTTTTTCCCCTCCATTTTACAGGGGAGAAAACTGATACACAGAATAGTTAAATTACTTTGTTCATGGTGACAAGATTGTTAGGTAGTGGGGTCAGGATTCAAAATCAGGCTTGCTTGATTTCAGAACTCAAACTGTTAACTTCTCCACAATATTGTCTCATGCTACTACTACTAATGGCTACTTGTTATTTAATTCCACTTATGCCAGTCACATCAAACTATGCCTTCTATATACATTTTTACATATTTGTGTATATATATAAATATCTTTCTACCATACATATATTATACATATACTACCCAACACCTCTGTTCCTTATAGAATAGGCTTACTATTCCCTAAACAAAGATTAAACTGAGGTTCAAAGAGTTTAAGAAATTTTCCCATAGTTAAAAGCTAGTAATTATACACCCAGAATTCTATGTTTAGAATCATATTCAATGCCTTTGCAATGACAGTGTCTTCCCAATATTTTAATCTGCCAATTCTAATGGCACGGAACGTGGGTCTTGATGGAACTCGAGCAAGAAACCAGATCAAGGCACACTGTCCTGGATTTTAGAGGCAAACATTCTAATATCACCACCTGGCTTTCAAGATTGAACTTTCTCTGGGAAATCAGCACAACCGTTTTCATCACCTGTACGTTGTAAGGCACATAGGCATGATTAGAAATATTTGTCTAATGTGATAATACATTTATGTATATATGGTAGCTAAAGAGTTGAGAGTACCAAATTGTTCACTCTATTTAGTTTTATCTGGCCAGTTAGCAGAACCAAAGTAAATGAATGCAGCATGCTTAGGTTATCAAACCAATCTGTTAATTCCAGAGCACCCAAATGTGTATTATTTCTCTCCCTTTCCTTTTTAAAACAGGTCAGTGGCTTCAATAATGCCACCTGATAAAGAAGTCAAGGCCTTTTAAAATTAATGTGCACATGCCCTCAGAAATCCAGTTCTCATTTTAATTTAAAACAGAAGTTCCTTTCTCTCTCTCTCTCTCTCTCTCTCTCTCTCTCTCTCTCTCTCTCCCTTTTTCTTTCAGGGACTTTTCCTATTTGAAAGCAGTCAAGTGTGTGTTATCATTATACTGGCAGTTTCTGAATGATTTAGGAAAAGATCAAAGTCCTTTGTTAATTGCCAAGTATAAGATATTTAATCATTTCATTGTGATTTATTGGGTGAAAATAGAATATGACAGCCTCCTCCAAAATTAATATAATGGTAATAAGTAAATGAAATAGCCAAATATAATAAGATTTCCAAATGTTAAATCAACATAGATTGTGCAGGATCTTGTTAAACTCAGTGACTTTCCTTTTCACTTTTGAGATTGTGAAATTCATTCAGTTGGCTCTGAGAAGAAAACCTGTGCAAGCACCTACCTCTTTGTTGGATCAATTGCATCACAATAAAAAGAGGATGCTATTTTTCTCTACACAGAATCAAGAGCAATGTTGTTGAACAACAAGAAGTTGTTTCACTAGGAGTTCTTTCCCTCCTACTGTCAGCAGTCAAGAAACAGTTGGCTGGGAATGTTTTACACGTCCTCTGCTTTCTTGTATTTTTAGTTTTGATATTTGAATTCTATGTAACCGAAAGCACATTCGCCACAGTGTGCTCTACCCCAAGTAAATTCCCATTTTTCTTCACCACAAAGTTTCTATGAAAGCTTCAATTTAATGTCTTAAAAATGAGTTTTTGATTCACTTAGTTTTGTGGTTTGATGGGCCAGGGTCGTATTATAACCTCTATAAGGATTTATCTAGACCGGGCAAAGCTTGGCTCTTAATACTTCTCCCATTGAGTTGATCTTGGAGCACTAAGGATACAAAGAAATAGGTATGCATAAATAAACTGACCATTCATTTCCTACAGCCTTGCTTCTCAGATTCCTAATGGTGATAATGATAGTATTTATCTCAGAGGGTGGTTTGAGGATTAAATAAGAGAATGTATATAAAGCAGTTAGCTCAATACCTAGAATTTATTAAATACCCAGTAAAGGTTAATTATTATTAATAATAATATTTTGACTAATATCTTTTCTTGTTATACCATTATTACAATTTACCGCATACTTTGTCATCTATTATTTCAGACACTTCAAGTTGAACACAAAAAAATGGTTCTCTGCTGGGATTATTTAATTGGTTCAGATTCAGATGTAGAAAAATGAGTTAAATGTTATGAAGCATTAATTAATGGAAAATTTTAAAAACGAGCATTTCAATTTAACTGGGATTTTCTGTTCTCAACCTACAGGGAAAAGAAAAAAAAAAGAGGAAATATACTCAAAGTACTTACTTAAAAAAATAAGTTTTAGAAAAATGTACTTGAGACAAGACAGATTCATTCAATACTGCTTTATTTTACATCCTTATTCAAAACACTAGTCAATGCAAATAATTTTTTATAATAATGGAAAATCACTTATCCATTCAACCAAGACTCTTGAATGCTTACTATGTGCCCCATGTTGGAGAGGCCTAAATGATCAAAAATGCATATAATTATGTCCATTTTTAGTCAACTATTAAGTTAAGAAGGTGGAGTAATCCACTTCTTAAAAATGTTTCAATAATAAAAGCTAATCCAAAAGTATTTTAAAAATACTCTTATTTAATGAGAAGTGAAATTTATAAGAATTCTTCTCTACTCTGAAAATTCTAAATGAGGTTTTATTGAATAGCTTTTCCATTAAGTGAAAATAGTCTACATTTTTCTAGAACAATATCATTTATATGAAGAAGCAACTATTTTAACACTGCAGAGTCACTGAATGAAGCCATAGTTATCTAAAATAACAACAGAGCACTAAAAATAAACAAAAAATAACTGTGATAGAGGAACATTAGTTTCCACAAATATTAAATGGTGAGGTTTGTGCAAACTATTTTGTAATTGTTTATTTAAGTAGTTTTACTGACATTTATACATTTGAATAATTGTATTGTCTTTCAAAGTTTTCACCTTGGAAAACACTAAATTCCAACGATAAAGATATTACTTGAAATACTATGTGAAAATATTTCAAGGAATTAAACAGTACACCTTAAAAAAGATATCATTGGTGGCAAATTTTCACTCTTTGAGCCCAGAGTAACCTGCAATTTTAAAAATAATGTATAACTAATATATATATGGTAATACTTGAGGAATCCCTGGAAATATTTTACAAAGATACATGGAATAACACCATAAATCTAAAACTAATACATTAAATAATATATAACTAATAAATATGCTGTTATACTTAAGAAATGATTTAAGGTACTTAACAAAAATATATAGATCAATATAAATATTCACCTGGTTTTTTCTCTATTTAAAAATTTTTTACATTTAATTGTTAATTTTCCTGTAATTTATGATGCATGGCAAGGCTATATCATGTTCCTCCTAAATTGTTATTTTCTTTTTCCAAAGAGTTTATTGAGTTAGTTATCCTTTCCTTATTGGTTCTAAATGTTACCTATACTAGTAGAGACTTTGGGAAGAGACTGCCCAGCTCATGATGACCACATTTCTCTGGAAACTGCCCCCAAGCCACACAGGTGAACTGTGTTCTCATGTCCTGAACTAATCATATTTCTCTTGGGAATTTGGAAGACTTGGGAATTTGAGATTCAGAAGCAGGTGGTTCCTGTGTGTGTCTGGAATGAGAACATCTACATGAGAACTGAAGATGCCTACGTGCATGGAGAAGGAGGCTTGTAAAGAGAAAAAAGTAGATGTGCACAGACACACAGTGGTGAGAGGCCAAATGGCAGGAGTTAGAGGTTGAGGATAAAGTAAGAGTCCCTCAGTTCCAGTCATTGTCAAGTCTCAGCTTTGGGGTACCAGAAGAATAGACTTATGGTGAAATTTTACTTTCTTACTCAAGTTAACTGGATTTAAGTTTTCTATATCTTCATTCAAGGAGCATATGGATTAAGTGTACTGCTTGAATTGTATTCTCCCAAAATTCATGTCCATCTGGAACCTGTGAATGTGACCTTTTTTGGAAAATAGGGTTTTCGGTAGATGTAATCAGGTTACGAAGAGGTCACACTGTAGTACGATGGACCTTAATACAATGACTGATGTCCTCATAAGAGGGAAATTTGGACACAGACATGCAGGGAGAATGCCATGTGACCATGGAGGCAGAGATTGTGGTGATGCCAATGAACACTAAAGATTGCCAAAAATAATCAGAAACTCAGAAGGGACAAGGATGTATCCTTGTCTCCAGCCTTGAGAGAGAAAATGGCCGTGCCAACACCTTGATTGCAACTGTTTGATCTCCAGGACAGTGTGAGACAGTAGATTTTTGTTGTGTTAGCCACCCAGTTCATGACAATTTGTTAGAGAAGCCCGAGGAAACTAATAAACTAAAAAGTACAGCTAGCATACACTAAACTCTAATTTTTAGTTCTGTTTAATTGGTACATCTGCTTACTCCTATGAGAATATCACATTGCTTTAATTGTTTTTGTTTTTTAGTATTTTAATATGTGGTTGTATAATTTTCTCTCAGGATTCTTCAGTATTTTCTTGACTATTATTACTAGCTTATTATTTTACAACATTAGACTCACTTTGACAACATCCAGAGGGCTTTTTAAAAAGTTTAAGTGGTTTGGTGAGTCTTTGTTTAGCTTTTTACTCCTAATTTATAAGATTATTTCATTGTGATCAGAGACAATGACATGTATAGCTCCTACTTTGGGGAATTTATTAAGGTTTCTTTATGGTCTGGTACTTAACAAGGTTGGCATATTTTTTGGGGGGTGTTTGAAAAGAGGGTGTATCTTCTCTTGAAGTATACAAACTAGACTCATTACTGGCAAGCATATGATTTCTTCAAATCTTACATTGTACCCTTATTTCTGATTTCCCCAGTCTATCAAACTTAACAGTGAGATGGGTAAACATGTCTTAATATGGTGATAGTTAAAAACATTTTTTTAATGTTTATTTATTCTTGAGAGAGAGAGACAGAGACAGAGACAGAACATGAGCGGGGAGGGGCAGAGAGAGAGAGACACAGAATCCAAAGCAGGCTCCAGGTTCTGAGCTGTCAGCACAGAGCCAGATGCAGGGCTGAAACTCACCAACTGTGAGATGGTGACCTGAGCTGAAGTTAGACTCTTAACCCACTGAGCTACCCAAGCGCCCCAATATGGCTATGATTTTGCTAAATATTTTTTATTTGGTTTATGTATTTGGATATTATGTTATTTAGCAAATAATATTTATGGCATCCATTTTGGATTGTACTTTATATCACTAGAACATACTTTGCTTAAATGAACACTACTTGGCATGTGTTTCACTTTCTTTTCTATTAATATCATCAGCATCCTTCTTTTTTTTTGTTAACTTGTTTACCTTTGTCCATTCTTTCCTATAGGTTTCTCCATTTTATGTTAGTTTTAATTACAATAGAAATGCAATCTTCTTTTTAAAATTCAAACCACATCATGGCATGTAGAGAAAAATCTGATAATCCCCAGTTCATAAACCATCATCCTCCTTAGCAATGCTAATCATCTTCTTCAAAATAACTAATATTAATAATCTGTAGGCATCTTTTCAGATAATTTCCTATTTATGTGCTACTTTAGATTTATTTACCATGTCAACTAGGCAATTACAAAATAAAAATGAAATCAATAAAAATATTATATATAAAATATTAAATTTACAAGTATACATTACAAATAACAAAGAGACACATATGAGCTCTTACATACATTTATTCATAATATAGTCTGTGGACACATACTATCAATTATGTTTTGAACCAGAGACCCAAGAGGCTATGATCTATCACAGTTGAACACAGGATATTCTTATAAGTAAACAAAAAAACCTACTTGTCTTTATTTGTAGTTTTGATCCCATTCTTATTCCCATTATTTTCCTAATTTTTCCTGATCCAATTTGTCATACATTTTCTATTTTATTGGTTTTTACAAGGACAGAGATTTTGGATTGACTGGTTAGGATTGCTTTTTTGTTTTCAAGTTCATCAGTTTCTACTTTTATCTTTTACAGCTGCTTCTATTTATTTGTACTCTTTTTAAAGCGATTTAGACAATTCATTTTTATTGTGGTAAAAACACATAATATAAAACTTACTATTTTAACCATTTCTAAGTGTACAATAGTAGTGTTAACTATATGCACATTGTTGTGAAACAGATTTCTAGAGTTTTTATTGCAAAACCGAAACTCTATACCCATTAAATAACTCTCCATTTCTCCCTCCCCTAATACCTGACAATCACATTCTACTTTCTGTTTCCATGAGTTTTACTTTAGATACCTTGTATAAGTGGAATCATGCAGTATTTGTTTTTTTGTGACTGGCTTATTTTACATAGACTAATATCCTCAAAATTTATCCAAGTTGTAGTGGACAATTTCCACCTTTTTGAAGGATGGATAGTATTTCAGTGTATGTAACCATCTGTTTTTATACATTAATCCACTGATGGACATTTAGGTTACTTGCACCTCTTGACTACTGTGAATATTGCTGCAATGAACATGAGTGTGCAAATATCTCTTCAAGATCCTGTTTTCAATTCTTGGGGATATATACCAAGGAGTGGGATTGCTAGATTCTATAATTCTATTTTAACTTTTTAATAAACCTTCATACTGTTTTGCATAGTTGCTGTTCCATTTTACATTCCCACCCACAATCACAACGTTTCCAATTTTTCCACATCTTCATACCATACTGTTTTTATTACTATAGATTTGTAGTATGTTTTGAAATCAGGAAGTGTGACATCTCCAGCTTTATTCTTCTTTCTCAGGATTGTTTTGGCTATTTAGGATTCTTTGAAATTGTGTATGAATTTTAGGATTTTTTTTTCTATTTCTGCCAAAAATGTCATTGAGGCTTAAATAGGGATTGCACTGAATTTGTAGATCACTTTGGGGGGTATGGGCATTTAGGCAATAGTCTTCCAATTAGTCTTCCAACTAGTCTTCCAATCCATGACTATGGTATGTCTTTCCATTTATTTGAATCTTCTTTAATTTTCATCAGCACTTTTTGCAGTTTTCACTACATAGTCTTTCATGTCCTTGATTAAATTTATTCCTACATATTTCATTCTTTTTGATGGTCTTATTGTAAAGGGGATTATTTTCTTAACTTCTCTTTCAGACTTTTCACTGTTAATGTATAGAAATAAAACTGAATTTTGTCTGTTGATTTTTATCCTGCAACTTTGCTGAAATATAACTCATTTAAAACAATTATTTATATATGTATTTAATATAGATGTTTTAATTTATAAATTTACTCTAAATACATCTTGAAGATTTCCTATAGCTTTAGATATACAGTGTTCTTGCTTTTATTAACTTCTAATATGGCTTATAATTTTAATTCTATTACTGTTTAACTCAAGACTTATTCAGATGAAAGTTTTAAACTTTTTTAAATGTTTATTTATTTTTGAAGGAGAGAGAGACACAGCATGAGCAGGGAAGGGGCAGAGAGAGAGGGACACAGAATCCGAAGCAGGTTCCAGGCTCTGAGTGGTCAGCATAGTGCCCGATGTGAGGCTCAACTCGCAAGCCGTGATATGATGACCCGAGCCAAAGTCACATACTTAACTGACTGAGCCACCCAGGTGCCCCCAGAAGAATATTTTAAATTTCAAAGTGGCTATAAATGTGTATATATGAAGGTTATTCTTTGAAAGTCATTATTTTATTTCCTATTGTTAATGGATATACCTTGTTGATTCTGCTTTATTATGTTTCTTGACTTTTAAATGGCCTAATTTATGGCCAAAGTTTGAATCTTCACTTATGTAGCAATTCTCATAACTGTCATTTTGTCTCCCTAACTAAACCCTTGTTGCTTTGCAAGATGATTGCCACTATTTCTATAGGTTAGTTCTGACTGCTTTACTAAAGAATGAAGGCCTGAGGTTGCTAAATTCTGTATTCTAAGAGGACATGACTTGCCTAGTGATGTTTTGTGAGTGATCCTTTATAATTCTCAAATCTGATTTTTTTCTTTCTGTATTTGTTGACCTTTTGCTTCTAGATTCTTAAAAACTTTGTGGGGAAATTTTCTTCTTTCATGGGAAGCTGACCTCTTCTGTATGTGTATTGCAATGCACATTTCTCTGTTCTGTTTGCTCTATCAGTGTGATATATATTGTATTCCTTAACTGAAAAAAAAAATATGTAGGATGGCATTTTCTGATTTCTAATACTCTACTAAATGTCTTCTTTTTCTAATCTCCCTTATTTTTCTTTAAAACTTTTCTATTAATTTCCTTATAGTGTGTCTGTTATAAATAACAGGTAGATTTTTAAAAAAACATATATGGGCAAAAAAATATATATATATATATATACGGAAATTACTATCAGTTAATAAAATAAATTTATTCCACTTACATTTATTTTGAAATCTGATATTTTTTATGTCTTTGCTTTTTGTATATTGTTTTAAAAATAATTCCTTACTATTTCTTTTTTTAATTTTAATTTCATTGTATTTAACATATAGTGCTATATTAGTTTCAGGTGTACAATATTGTGATTCAACAATTCCATATATTACTCAGTGCTCATCAAGATAAGTGTACTCTTATTTTCCTTCACCTATTTAACCTACCCTTCCACTCATTTCCCCTCTGGTAAACCACCTGCTTGTTCTCTATAGTAAAAAGTGTGTTTTTTAGTTTCTTTTTTATTTCATTGTTCATTTGAAGTTTCTTCAATTCCACACATGAGTAAAATCATATAATATTTGTCATTCTCTGTTTGGTTTATTTTACTTAGCATTAGACTTTCTATATCTATCCACGTTGTAAATGGCAAGATCTCTGATGGCTGAATAATATTCCATTGTACATATGTACTGCATCCTTTTTATCCATTCACCTATTGATGGACACTTGGGCTGCTTCCAATTTGGCTATTGTAAACAATGCATATATCCCTTTGAATTAGTGTTTTTGTATTCTTTGGGTAAATTCCCATTAGTGTGATTACTGGATAATATAATAGTTCTATTTTTAATTATTTGAGGAACCTCTAAACTGTCTTCCACAGTGGCTGCATCAGTTTGCATTCCCACCAACAATACATGAGGGTTCCTTTTTCTTTACATCATTGCCAACACTTGCTGTTTTTTGTGTGTGTGTGTGTGTGTGTGTGTGTGTGTGTGTGTGTGTGTTTATTTTAGCCATTCTGAGAGGTGTGAGGTAATATCTCACTGTGGTTTTGATTTGCTTTTCTCTGATAATGAGTGATGGGAGCATCTTTTTATGTGTCTATTCGCCCTTTGAATGTCTTCTTTGGAGAAATGTGTGTTCATGCTCATTTTTTGATTGGATTATTTGTTTTTTTTGGTGTTGTAGGCATTCTTTTCATATTTTGAATACTAACCCTTTAACTGATATATCATTTGCAAATATCTTCTCCCATTCCATAGGTTGTATTTCAGTTTTGTTGGTTGTTTCCTTAGCTGTGCAGAAGTTTTTATTTGGATATAGTCCCAATAATTTATTTTTGCTTTCATTTCCCTTGCCTCAGGAGTCATATCTAGAAAAATGTTATAGCCAATGTCAGAGAAATTACTACCTTTGCTCTCTTCTGGATTTTTATGGTTTCAAATCTCATCCTTAGGTCCTTATTCCATTTTGAATTTATTTTTGTGTGTGATATAAGAAAGTGGTCCAGTTTTATTCTTTTGTGTTTAGCTATCCAGTTTCCCCAACACCACTGGTTGAAGAAATTGTCTTTTTCTCATTGCATATTCTTGCATCCTTTATCAAAGATATATTGACCATATAATCATGGGTTTATTTCTAGGCTTTCTATTCTGTTCTATTGATTTATGTGTCTATTTTTGTGCCACTACCATACTCTTTTGATTATTACAGCTTTGTAACATAAGGAAGTATGGAATTGTGATACCTCCAGCTTTGTTTTTCTTTTTTACAATTTCTTTGGTAGTTCAGGGTTTCTTGTGGTTCCATATAAATTTTAGGATTGTTTGTTCTAGTTCTGTGCAAAATACTGTTGGTACTTTGATAGGGATTGCATTAAATCTGTAGATTGCTTTGGGTCATATGGACATTTTAATACTATTTGTTCTTCCAACTCATGAGCATGGAATGTCTTTATTTGTGTTGTCCTCAATTTCTTCATCAATGTTTTATAGTTTTCAGAGTACAAGTTTTTGGTTAAATTTACTTTTAGATATTTTATTATTTTGGGTGCAATTGTAAATAGGATTGTTTTCTTCATTTCTCTTTCTGCTATTTTATTACTAGTGTATAGAAATGCAATGGAATTCTGTACATTGATTTTGTATCCTGCAACCTTATTGAATGCATTTATCAATTCTAGTAGTATTTTTGTGGAGTCTTTCATGTTTCCTATATAGAGTATCATGTCATCTGCAAATAGTGAAAGTTTTACTTCTTTCTTACATTTGGGCATCTTTTTTTCCTTTCTATTGTCTGATTGCTATGGGTAGGACTTCCAGTACTATGTTGAATAGCAGTGGTGAGAGTGGACATCTTTTTCTTGTTCCTGACCTTAGAGGAAAAGCTCTCAGTTTTTTCCCATTGACTATTATGTTAGCTATGTGTTTTTCATATATGGCCTTTATTATGTTCCATTTAAACCTACTTTGTTGAGGATTTTTATCATGAATGGATGTTCTTTGTCAAATGCTTTTTCTGCATCTGTTGAAACAATCATATGGTCTTTATCTTTTCTCTTATTGATGTGATGTATCATGTTGATTGTTTTTTGAATACTGAACTACCCTGGCATCCTGGGAATAAATTCCACTTATTTGTAGTGTATGATTTTTTTAATGTATTGTTGAATTCGGTTTGCTAATATTTTGTTGAGGTTTTTGCATCTTTATTCATGAAGATTTTGGTCTGTAGCTCTCTTTTTATGTGGTGTCTTTATCTGGTTTTGGTATCAGGGTAATGCTGGCCTCACAGAATGAATTTGGAAGTTTTTCCTTTTCTATTTTTGGAATAGTTGGAGATGAATAGGTACTCACTATTCTTTAATGTTTGGTAGAATTCACCTATAAGCCATCTGGTCCTGACTTTTGTTTATTGGGAGTTTTTTTTTTTTTTTGATTACTGATTCAATTTCATTGCTGGTTATTGATATGTTCAAATTTTTTATTTCTTCCTGATTGTTTTGGTAGGTTATACATTTCTAGGAATTTGTCCAGTTCTTCTAGGATGTCCATTTTGTCACCGTGTAAATTTTCATAATACTCTTACAGTCATTTGCATTTCTGTGGTGTTGGTTGTTATTTTTATTCTTTCATTTCTGATCCTGTTTATTTGGGTCCTGTGTTTTTAATTATTTATTTATTTTTTAAAATGTTTTTTCATTTTTTGAGAGAAAGAGAGACAGAATGTGAGTGGGGGAGGGGCAGAGAGAGAGAGAGAGAGAGAGAGAGAGGGAGACAGACAGAATCCAAAACAGGCTCCAGGCTTTGAACTGTCAGCACAGAGCCCAACGTGGGCCTGGAACCCACAAACTTTGAGATCATAACCTGAGCTGAAGTTGCTTAACCAACTGAGCCACCCAGGTGCCCCTCTTTTCATTTATTAGAAGTTTATCAATTTTGTTGATTTTTCAAAGAAGCAGTTGCTGGTTTTATTTATCTGTTCTGCTGTTTGTTTGTTTTGTTTATTTTTAATTTCTTTTTTGTTAACTTATTTATTTATTTTGAGAGAGAGAGAGAGAGAGAGAGAGAGCATGTGCATGCACGTGAACACAAGTTGGGGAGGGGAAAAGAGAAGGAGACAGAATCCTAAGCAAGTTCCATGCCATCAGCACAGAACCCAATGCGGGGCTTGAACTCACAAACTGAGATCATGACCTAAGCCAAGATTAAGAATCAGTCACTTAACTGACTGTGCTACCCAGGTGCCCTTGTTTTTAGTTTCTATATCATTTATTTCTGCTCTAATCTTTATTATTTCCTTACTTCTACTGGTTCGGGGTTTTGTTTTGTTTTTATTTTTCTAGCTTCTTTAAGTGTAAGGTTAGGTTGTTTATCTGAGATTTTTCTTGCTTCTTGAGTAGGCCTATATTGCTATAAAGTTCTCTCTTAGAACCGCTTTTGCTGCATCCCAAAGGTTTTGGACCATTGTGTTTTCATTTTCATTTCTCTCTATATAATTTTTTATTTCTTTTTGACCTCCATGTATCTGCTCTTTCTGGATTTTTTCTTGTGGTTGATTTCTAGTTTCATAGTGTTGTGGCCAGGAAAGATGATGGTTTCACTTTGATCTTTTTCAATTTTTTGAGACTTGTTTTGTGGCCTAATATGTGACCTATTCTGGAGAATGTTCCATGTGCACTTAAAAAGAATATGTATTCTGCCGTTTTAGGATGGAATGTTTTGAATATGTTAAATCCATCTGTTCCAGTGTGTCATTCAAAGCCACTATTAACTTTTTGATTTCTTGTTTAGATGATCTGTCCATTGATGTCAGTGGGGTGTTACAGTTCCATACTATTATTGTATTGCTATCGATTAGTTCCTTTATATTTGTTATTAATTGTTTTCTGTATTTGGAAGCTTCCATGTCAGGTACATAAATATTAACAATTGTTATGTTTTCTTATTTTATTGTCCCCTTAACGATTATATGGTGTCCTTTGTCTTGGTAACAGTCTGTTTTACAGTCTATTTAGTCTGGCTCTGTGAAGAATGCTGGTGTTATTTTGATAGGGATTGCATTAAATACGTAGATTGCTTTGGGTACTATTGACATTTTAACAATATTTGTTCTTCCAATCCATAATCATGAAATGTTTTTCTTTTTTTGGTGTCTTTTTCAATTTATTTTATAAACTTTCTCTTTTTATTTAAAAAAATTAAGTTTATTTATTTATTTCGAGAGAGACAGAGCATGTGAGGGAAGGACAGAGAGTGAGAGAGAGTTCCCAAGAAAGCTTTGCACTGTCATTGCTGAGCCTGACAACAGTCTCAAATTCATAAAGCATGAGACCATGACCTGAGCTGACACCAAAAGTCAGACGCTTACCCAGCTGATCCACCCAGGCTCCTCATCTTTCATAAGCTTTCTATAGTTTTCAGTGTATAGACTTTCATCTCTTTGGTTAGGTTTATTCCTAGATATTTTATGGGTTTTAGTGCAATTGTAAGGGGATTAATTCCTTAATTTCTCTTTCTGCTGCTTCATTAGTGGTATATAGAAATGCAACTAATTTCTGTACATTAATTTTATATTGGGCAACTTTGAATTCATGGATCAGTTTTTAGTGGAGTCTTTTGGGTTTTCCATGCAGAGTATCATGTCCTCTGCAAAGAGTGTGTTTGACTTCCTCTTTGCTGACTTGGATATCTTTTATTTCTTTGTCTTGTCTGATGGCTGAGGCTAGGACTTCCAACACTATGTTGAATAACAGTGGTGAGAATGAACATCCTTGTCATGTTCCTGACCTTAGGGGGAAAGCTCTCAGTTTTGACCCACTGAGGATGATATTTTCAGTGGGTCTTTTGTATATGACTTTTATGATCTTGAGATCTGATCCTTCTATCCCTACTTTCTTGAGGGTTTTTATCAAAAAAGCATCTGTATTTTATCAAATTCTTTCTCTGAATCTATTGAGAGGATCATGTGGTTCTTATTCTTTCATTTATGTGATATATCACATTGATTGATTTATGGATATTAAATCAATTCTGCACCCTAGGAATAAATCCCACTTAATCGTGGTGAATAATTCTTTTAATGCTTTGTTGGATCTGGTTGGCACCAGAAAAGACCCCAAATAGCCAAAGGAATCCTGAAAAAGAAAACCAAAGTTGGAGGCATCACAATTCTGGACTTCAAGCTGTATTACAAAGCTGCAATCATCAAGACAGTATTGTACTGGCACAAAAACAGACACATAGATCAATAGAACAGAATAGAGAACCCGGAAGTGGACCCACAAGCGTATGGCCAACTAATCTTTGACAAAGCAAGAAAGAATATCCAATGGAAAAAAAAAGACAGTCTCTTCAGCAAAAGGTGTTGGGAAAAATTGGACAGCGACCTGCAGAAGAATGAACCTGGACCACTTTCTTACACCAAACACAAAAATAAACTCAAAATGAATGAAAGACCTAAACGTAAGACAGGAAGCCATCAAAATCCTACAGGAGAAAACATGCAGCAATCTCTTTGACCTCAGCTGCAACAACTTTTTACTAGACATGTCTCTGGAGGCAAGGGAAACAAAAGCAAAAATGAACTATTGGGACCTCATCAAGATAAAAAGCTTCTGCCCAGTGAAGCAAACAATCAGCAAAACTAAAAGGCAACCAATGGAATGGGAGAAGACATTTGCAAATGACATATCAGATAAAGGGTTAGTATCCAAAATCTATAAGTACTTATCAAACTCGACACCCCCCCCAAAAAAATAATCCAGTGAAGAAATAGGCAGAAGACATGAATAGACACTTTTCCAAAAAAGACATCCAAATGGCTAACAGACACATGAAAAAATGCTCAACATTACTCATCATCAGGGAAGTAGAAATCAAAACCACAATGAGATTTCACTTCACACCTGTCAGAATGGCTAACATTAACAACTCAGGCAACAATAGATGTTGGCAAGGATGCAGAGAAAGAGGATCTTTTTTGCATTGCTGATGGGAATGCAAACTGGTGCAACCACTCTGGAAAACAGTATGGAGGTTTCTGAACACATTAAAAATATAACTACCCTACAACCTAGCAATCGCACTACTAGGTATTTATCCAAAAGATACAGGAGTGCTGTTTTGAAGGGGCACATGCACCCCAATGTTTATAGCAATGCTATAAACAATAACCAAAGTATGGAAAGAGCCTAAATGTCCATCAACTGATGAATGGATAAAGAAGATGTGACACACATACACACAGTGGATATTACTCAGTGATAAAATGAATGAAATCTTGTCATTTGCAACAAAGTGGATGGAAATAGAGTGTATTTTACTAAGCAAAATTAGTCAGAAAAAGACAACTATCATATGACTTCACTTATATGTGGAATTTAAGATACAAAACATGAACATAAGGTAAGGGAAGCAAAAATAATATAAAAACAGGGAGGGGGACAAACCATAAGAAACTTTTTTTTAATGTTTATTTATTTTTGAGACAGAGAGAGACAGAGCATGAGTGGGGGAGGGGCATAGAGAGAGGGAGACACAGAATCTGAAACAGGTTCCATGCTCTGAGCTGTCAGCACAGAACCCAATGCAGGGCTCGAACCCACAAACCATGAGAGCATGAGCTGAGCTGAAGTCAGACGCTTAACCGACTGAGCCACCCAGACACCCCCTTAAAGAGACTCTAAAGTATAGAGAACAAACTGAGGGTTGCTGGATGGGTTTTGAGTGGGGGGGATGTGTTAAATGGGTGATGGGAATTAAGGAAGGCACTTGTTGGGATGAACACTGGGTGTTATATGTAAGTGATGAATCACTAAATTCTATTCCTAAAATCATTGTTATACTATATGTTAGCTAACTTGGATGTAAATTTTAAAAAATTAATTAATTAAAAAAATAATAATTAAAAAAAGTCTACTTTGTCTGATATAAGTGTTGCTACCTGGCTTTCTTTTCACATTCATTTGCGTGATAAATGTTTCTCTGTCCCCTCATTTTAAATCTGCATATGCCTTTAGGTCTGAAATGAGTCTCTTGTAGGCAGCATATAGTTGGGTCTTGTTTTTAAAACCATTCTGTAACCCTATGTCTTTTGACTGGAGTATTTAGTCCATTTGCTTTCAAAGTAATTATTGATAGGTATATATTTATTGCCATTTTGTTATTTGTTTTATGGCTGTTTTTGTAGGTTTTCTCTGTTCCTTTCTTCTCTTGCTCTCTTCTCTCACTATAAGTTAACTTTCTTTAGTGATATAAATAAACTTTATTTTTTTGTGTATCTATTACTGGTTTTTTATATGTGCTTACCATTAGGTCTATACATAACATCTTACATATATAGCAATATATATTATACTTATTTTTACTATATTATATATATATATATATATATACTATATCTACTATACATATTATATATACACACTATTTTTACTATACTATACTATTTTTACTGTAAGTATAATACTGTACTATAACAATACTATACTTATAATAATATAAGTACTTATTTTTACTATAATATACTTATTTTTACTACTTTTTTGCTTCCTGCTTTTCTTATTCTTACAGTCTTTGTTTTCTATTTGGAGTTACCTTTCATATTTCTTGTAGGACTGTTTAGTAGTCATGAACTCCTTTAAATTTTGTTTGTATGGGAAACTCTTTATCTCTCCTTCTATTTTGAATGAAAGCTTTGCTGGGTAGAGTATTCTTGGCTGCAGATTTTTTCCATTTGGCACTTTGAATATATTTCTGGCCTTCAAAGTTTCTGCTGAAAAACCCTCTGACAGTCTTATGGAGTTTCCCTTGTTTGTAACTACTTTGTTTTCTCTTGCTGCTTTTAAAATTCTCTACCACTATTTTTTGCCATTAAATACTATGAGTCTTAGTGTGGATCTCTTGGGTTGATTTTGTTGGGTGATCTCTGTGCCTCCTAGACCTGGAGATCTGTTTCCTTTCCAGATTCAGGAAGTTTTGGGTATTATTGCTTTAAATAAATTTTGTCCCCCTTTTATTCTGTCTTCTTTCTGGGATCTCTATAATGGGAATGTTATTATGCTTGATGAGTCGTTGAGTTCCCTAAGTTTATTCTCATTTTGCATATTTTTTTTCTCAGTTGCTTAGCTTAATTACTTTCCATTATTCTGTCCTCCAGGTTGCTGATTCATTGTTCTGCTTCCTCAAGTCTGCATCTAGTGTATTTTTAATTTCATTTATTGTGTTCATGTCTGATTGGTTCTTTTTTTATCTCTTTGTTAAAAGTCTCACTGAGGTCCTTCACCCTTTTATCAACTCCAGTGACTATCTTTACGACCATTACTTTAAATTCTGTCAGGGATATTACTTATCTTTGTTTTGCTTAGGTCTTTTGCTGTGGTTTCATCTTATTTTTTCATTTGAGACATATTCCTGTTTCCTCATTTTGTCTAACTCTCTGTGTGTGTTTTTATATGTTAGAAAAGTCAGCTATGTCTCCTGCTCTTAAAAGTAGTGAACTCATGAAGAAGAGGTCCTGTAGCACTTTGCAGTAAAATGTCTCCTGTTTACTGGAATCTGGTGCTTCAGGGGTATCTCCTATGTGGGTTGTTTGCACCCTAATGTTGTGGCTGAACGACTTTTTCCTTCAGTCCAGTCATCGTGCAGAGGCTCTCTTTTCCTGTTGTGGGCAGTGTTTTGTTCCCTGTGGTGTTAGTGGGCCAATATGGAGATACCCTGGACTTGAGTTGAATCAGACCAGTCATTTGCCTGAGAGACAATAACACCAAACTGTAGGCTACTTTCTCTATGTTGTCTCCTAAGAAATTTTTATTGGTGGTCCAGGCCTGAAATCAGAGGAGCTGTCTGCTTTCAGCCCACTGATGGGGCCTCAGTCTGACTGGTGTGTGTGGTTATCTTGCTTTCTCCCCAGAGCAGGAGTCACTCCAGAGTGGTACTGGCCTCTGTTGGGTCTGCTTACACATTGCCAGGCTTGTGGCCCAGGTTTGAAATGGCTCCAGTCAAGAGCGTATTGGAGGAGGTATGCTCAATATGCTTGAGGGTAGGGTGTATAGTTTTAACATATTTGTGCACTGGTCCTCCAAGAGAGGGGACTCACAGTTGCTGCTGGGACCAAGGTCCTGCAAAGCAAACTGGTCAGGAGATGCAGTGATTTGCTCAGGTCTTCTGGGGGAGGGGACCTGTAGCATCAGGACTGAGGCAAGCTTGTCTGGAGGGGTTGGATCCCCAAAGTCTGGGGGGATGGAGCATGTTGTAAGCAAGTTACATAGTGAATGTTGGCACAGTGCTGGTTTTGGCAGGTGGCCCTGTGTTTATGCTGGGGTGGGGGCGGGAAGTGATACCTGCCAGCTCCATTTTAAAGATACATTTTCTTCACAAGATTCTTAAAATATCTTTGAAATTAGGATTCAAGTATGAAAACTTTATATTTTGGTAAAATTAAGAAAGCATTATATTTAAGTGAATTAAATATTAACTAGTTAAATCCCTCTTTTTTTCCTCTTTTACTTTCAACTTTTTTCCCTATTTCTTCTCACTTAAGGTCATTTTATTAACAAGATCATTTTATTATTTTTAAAATTTTTAATTGTTAATTAAAGTTTTGAGACTTCCTTCTCCTGTTTTCAGGAAATGTATGTTTATGGAATAGTAAGAAAATACTTGTGTGTCTGAGAAAATCTTTCTGTTATCCTCATATATAAGTAGTTTGAGTACAGAAATCTTGAGTCATAATATTTATTCTCAAAATTGTATAGATTTCACATCCTGTCATTTTATGTTGAGCAGGAGATTGTGGTGTCAATAAGGGTTTTTCTCCCCCATCATGTAGAGTATGATTTCTTCTCCCTTGTTCCTCATTATTTTCCTTATACATGAAATGTATATGAGAAACATTTAATCTCCTGATGAATATGTATTTTATTAATTTTGCCTCATACTTGGAACAAGCCCTTAGATCTAAAGAATTAGTCCTTTCTTAGCTCAAGGACCTTTTCTTCTGTTACTTTGATTGTTGCTTTCATCAGTTTACTCTATTCTTACTTACTGTATGTATATTATCTCTTCTGTGTGTCATTCATTCTTCTTTTCCTTTTGCTCAGTTTCTTATTATCTGCCCCTCTTCTGAATTAATGGGAAAAATGTTCATCTTCTAATTCTGTCTTCTGAAATTTGCAATTCTCTGATGTCTTTCATCACTGTAATTTTAATGACTACAGTCATGTAATTTTAAAATCTGAAAGTAAAATTTGCTGATCTCATGCTGTTTTCATTACTT
Source organism: Herpailurus yagouaroundi (assembly GCF_014898765.1). Lineage (NCBI taxonomy): Eukaryota > Metazoa > Chordata > Mammalia > Carnivora > Felidae > Herpailurus > Herpailurus yagouaroundi. The sequence goes on from NW_024412404.1 coordinate 3,313,661, forward strand.
AGGCTGAATTTTTCTGAATTTCTTTGACATAACAGGGAGATATATAATTTTTTAAATTTCTTTCAGTAAATCTATTTCTTTAGAAAAATTTCACATTATATATATAAATACATGTGTATGTATATGTACATATACATACACATACATATATATGTGTCTTTATATACATATACATACATATATATATATATGTGTGTCTTTATCTCTATCTCTCCTCTTTCCTTACAACTACTGAGTTATTTTTTAAATAAACTTGGAGACTTTTGTCTGTTCGTTCTTAGGGGATGAAGAAAATTTTTACATTTTCCAAATGTTAGGAATCTAGGTGAGTTTTGTGAAAGATTATGTGGATAAGTACTCATAATATTTCAGGCCCAGCTGATGGTGAAGAAATAGTTTCAATTTGCTGTAGTTTTGGGGGCATCTGGGTGGCTCAGTTGGTTAAGCATATGACTTTGGCTCAGGTCATGATCTCATGGATTCATCGGTTTGAGCTCTGCATCAGGCTCTGTGCTGACAGCTCAGAGCCTGGAGCCTGCTTCAGATTCTGTGTCTCCCTCTCTCTCTGCCCCTCCCCTACTTACACTCTGTCTCTCTCTGTCTTAAAAATAAATAATATTTTAAAAATTCAAATTTGCTGTAGTTTTATTTTGGCAGATTCCACTTTACCCTCATAGAGATTGAGGAGGAAGCAACAGTTAGAAGCAGCTATTTGGAAGAGTCTCTATTACATGCCTAAGTGTTTTTGTTGTTTGTTTGTTTGCTTTTACATATTTATTCTTGTGGCCAAGTTAGTTGGAGCCAGCTGCTCCCATTTTCCAGCTGCTAAAATTCCTTTATGAGATCTGTTTGCCATGGTAGGCCCTGGGTCACTTCCCAAGAGGTTCAGGAGGGATTTGATTCACTGGATTCCCTCCTGCCATAGTCTTCATTGGTTTCTGCTTTTATAAAAGCAGTTTCACTTAAGATAATCCCACAATGCTTGAAAACATGGTATCATTGTTGAAATGATACTATAGGCTCTTTTTTTTCAATATATGAAATTTGTTGTCAAATTGGTTTCCATACAACACCCAGTGCTCATCCCAAAAGGTGCCCTCCTCAATACCCATCACCCCCCCTCCCCTCCCTCCCACCCCCCATCAACCCTCAGTTTGTTCTCAGTTTTTAAGAGTCTCTTATGCTTTGGCTGTCTCCCACTGTAACCTCTTTTTTTTTTTTTTTTCCTTCCCCTCCCCCATGGGTTTCTGTTAAGTTTCTCAGGATCCACATAAGAGTGAAAACATATGGTATCTGTCTTTCTCTGTATGGCTTATTTCACTTGTACCCCAATGTTTATAGCAGCACTCTCAACAATAGCCAAATTATGGAAAGAGCCTAAATGTCCATCAACTGATGAATGGATAAAGAAATTGTCGTTTATATACACAATGGAGTACTACGTGGCAATGAGAAAGAATGAAATATGGCCCTTTGTAGCAACGTGGATGGAACTGGAGAGTGTGATGCTAAGTGAAACTATAGGCTCTTAACATACTAATTTAAGGATAACATTCATTGTGATAAATTTATTTGTAGTGCTCATTCAAAAGGTGTCTTGGGGTGCCTAGGTCACTCAGTCTGCTAAGTGACCAACTCTTGATGTCAGCTCAGGTCTTGATCTCAGGGTTGTGAGTTCAAGCCCCACATTGGGCTCCATTCTGGGTGTGGAGCCTACTTAAAAAAATAAATAAAACCATTATTTTGTGGTCACATTTTTTTGTACCTGTAGAGAAAATAATGATGTATTATCAGGTCAAGTTATTGCTATTATTAAGGCCAATGAATTGATTGATTTGTTTTAAGTTTATTTATTTATTTTGAGAGAGAGAGGAAAGAGAGCATGAGGGGGAGAAGCAGAGAGAGAGGGAGAAAGAATTCCAAGCAGGCTTCTCATTGTTAGTGCAGAGCCCAATGGGGGGCTTGATCCCATAAACTGTGAAATCATGACCTGAGGCAAAGTCAGACGCTTAACCAACTGTGAGCCACCCCAGCACTCCTACTGATTCTTATTTGATACCACTCAGATGGAAAAATGGAGAGAACTAAACAATGGCAAGATTTTTGCTCTTTTACCATACACAGTTCTCCATCATTCTTTTATTCAATAAATATTAAGTGTTTATATTTTCTATCTATAAGGCTTGTGTGGCATAGGACAGATTAATTTTCAACCCGTTGTATAGATGATTGATATGATCTCTCAATCGGATTTTTCGTGATAGTTACAATAGCTTAGAAAACAGGGAGAGTTTTTAAATACACCTTCATAAAATGTGTATTTATAGAAAATAAAGTAAAATGGTAATGTCTGGCTGTACTCTAATTTAGCAAAAAAAAATTCCGTATCTTAAAAGAAAAATACTCTTTGAGATAGCAAAATACAATAGGTTTTCACTGACATATTTTAGGAAATGGTGTCTTTGGTTGGAAATGGTTCAGAAATTACTATCCTTTTCAATTTTGAGGAAGTAAACAGAAAGATGCAAAAGGCAGGTGTTAGAACCAGAAAGGCCAATTTCAAACTCTGTAGCCATTGTTTTCTTCTATGTCCTTGGATAAGCCCCTTGATTTCTCAGTTTTCCTGCCCATAAAATGGGAGAGATACTATCCCATCCCAGAGCTCTAGAGCAGTAGCTGAAGCACAGCTTTGGAGGCTCCAGTAGGTCTTTTCTCACCAACAGCAACATTTGAGGGAAGTCTGTCTTTCAAATCTTACTTTTTCTTGCCTGATAAGTCAACACTCATTTACTTACTAATCAGTGTGTGCCTGGAAACTTCAGCAAGTGAGCTGTCTCTTTGATACTTGAATTTCATATTTAACAAGTAAGACTGTGTCAGTATTTAGTCCCTTGCTATGTCAGGCCATTGGTAGAACTTTGACAATATTTCTTCCCTGTGTAGGTGAGCCAGGGTCTATTTATATTAATGGTAATTCTTTCATAAGCACCTCATTCTGTAACAGTCTTATAATAACCATGCACATATACCCAACTATGTGAAGGCTGTGACTTGGACATATGACATATGCTGAAATTAATGTAAGGCATTATTGTGAGTAATCAGTCACTTGAGTGTCCATTTATATAACATCTCTTCTAGCCTTGTGCTAATAAGTGTTCTTGGCATATTTAGTTAGACCCTTGTCAAGGAAGTAAAAAGAGAGCCCTGTACACCAAACTGATGAACTGACATTTTCATATTCTTCCTATTATTTTGTGATCTTAGACTTTTAAGAAAGGCTTGTTCTTTGACCAAAAAGCATTGTTTTACAGATGTGAGAAGCCTTAAATGCTGGTGCAATTTCATTGTTTATTCTCCAGGAGACCTTGCTGGCTCATTCTGTAATTCAGGAAGTACAGTTTCTTTTTGAAGTAGAGAAATAGGTTGATGCCCATTATTCCAGGATTCTCAGTTCCAAGGTAAAAATATAAACTCTCCTCTCCATGGAAATTTGTTTGACAGTTTGAAGCACAAACCTAACCTGAGTTCTAGAGCTGAGGTTTTCTTCAAAATATCCTGACTTCAATTCAGATTCTAATTCCTTCTGTAACAGAGACTAGTCATCTATATGATGTTCTTTTCTCATATGGGATACAACTAGACTATATTACTCAATGTGACTAAGCTCTAGGGAATAGAATGTGAGTAGAAGTGTTGCACACCACTCCCATATTTGGACCAAAAGACCTCCAGTGAAAGCCTCTATTCTTTCTTTATACCATGAGAATCAGAAGATGACTTTGAGGCCCCAAGGGGATATTGGAGGCATAACATAAAAGAATCCTGGGCCCTTAAATTACCATGTTGAATTGTTACATGAGTTCTAAATCAACTTCTTTCACGTAAATCCATTGAGATTTTGGGAGATGTTCCAGCGGCCACTCTATGATGACTAAAACACCATCCAGATGCACAGTCATTTCACTTTACTCAATCCAGATTCCAAATGGACTCGGAATTTTATGATCTTAATCCAACCATCATGGTTTCCTTTTCTTCTATCTCTCTTCAGTGATTACATTCACATTTCCCAAAATGTGTTCCATGGAACCCTAATATCTAAGAATGTCAATAAATAATACATTTGATAACATTGGCTCAAACAAAAATTAACCTGCTCACTTACTGTGGGACCTCTCAGAGTCTACATTTTTGAGTGTTTAAAAGAGACTACAACAAGTAATAATCTTCAAGCATATTTTTGAATTACATCATGTCCCATCTTCTTTTCATTAACTTCTTATGAAGTGTACTTAAGACAATTTTAGTCATAGCTCTTTCTACATGAGTTTTTCTGACTCTGAATTATTCTTTTACATCTCACTGTGGTTAGCATTCACATTATTTGCCATCTGTGAAGTGGTACATAAAGACAGTTGGCACCCAAATTGTATAGCAATGTCTTTAGCAATCATAGGTAGAAAAAGCACCTCCCACATGTGTTAGTAAGATGATGAAGGGATGCTCCTTTGTTTCTCAAAGCTAACCCCAAAACTAAAATATTTCTCCCAAGGATTAGTCTTGGTTTCTGAAATTCCTTTGGTACTATTTACAGGCTCTTATGTTTCTAACCTGAATATAAGGCAGTATGTCTTTGTTGAGAGGCAATAATTAATTAGCTTACATTTTAGTTGGGATAAATTTCTGTGACTAATTCATTGCCACACCACCAATCAAGCTTTTGGGCAATACGACACAGCATAGAGAAGCTTTGGTTGCAGGTAGGAGAGAGAAGAGAATGCAGAGTTAAGTCTACTGTTACTTTGGGGTGAAAACCAGGTAACTAGGAGAGAAGCAAGCTATGAATGCAGACATATTCAAGATGTTTCATCACTTAGTAATTATGCCATGAATAAGTTGTTTTATTTCCTTAAGCTTTAGTATTCTATCTGTGAAAGAAAGATAATAAAAATATCCTACCCCACAGAGTTTTGAGGATTAAATGAGAAAATACATAATTAACATTAGCTATTATTTTTCTTATTATAATCCAGTCCTTTTGATGGTACAGCAAAAATAAAGCAGTTATTTACCAATGAATCATATACTTCTGTTGAACAAAGGAAACTCAAGGGAACATTGTTGGGAGAAAAAAGTGAATTCTTTGTCATTGACATTCAGTCTTTCATGACACTCAAAAATTGTGGTCTAAGCATCTTCATTGTTGAAAGCATCACACCATCCAAAAGAAAGAATAGGATTCTTACCCTTGTCTAGAAAATTGACGGATTTTGTGCTTGATACACTTGTGTAACCTCTTCAATTTGGAGCAATGCAACTTTGACCATCTCTTTTTGGAATTTAGGAAAGATAAGTATCACTTCTATTGTATTTCTTAGGTTTTTGTTATTAGTCAATATTTAATTCAATGAAATGTTACCCAAGCAGTGATCTTTGAAACAAGAACTCCCAAACTGGGATTCAGAATTGTTCTTTAAAAATTCATCCCTTCACTTGCTTGTTAGCACAGCTCCTTGTTCCATCAAGGAGTTCCTGGTGGGTACATTTTCTTTGTGAGTCTGATTTGTCTTCTTTTTAGCTTTACTTTAAAGTTATTAGGAAAAGAATCTAGCTGACATTCGCTCCTGATATATAAATACACTGAGAAATAAAAAAAAAGTCCTCTTGGGACAAAGGTGTAGGTGAAAATGTCTCTCCAGACAGTTTGGCGAAAAATAGGATTATTTTTATTAATGTGTAAAATAGAAGACCGTTTAAAAAATATTCCCTTATTTATTTTTTGCCAACCACTCCTCTGTTTTATATTAATTTAAACATCCATTCACAAATATTAAGCACATAGCACATGCAAAGTTTACTGTTTAACCCAAGTTTTTTGTTTTATTTCTTAAGATGTTTAAAATATAGATCTACTGTCTGGTTGGAGAGTTGAAACAGAGAATCAAACATATGGACAATGTATAAAAAACAAAACAGTTAATATATAACCAAATTAATATTTAACATTTATCGAGTACCCACCATGTGCCAAGCATCTTTCTGTGATTTACAATTATTAACTCATTTAAACCTCATACTTTTTACATCTACTTTGAGGGAATCAAAGTATATGGGCTTAATGACTTTACTAGCAATTTATTTAAAAATATTACAAGCAGGATTTAAACCAGTCTTTCCTCTTAATCTTTTTAACCACCATATCACACACATAATAAATGTATTAATAATTAATTATTATATACTGAGTAGATAGCACACATTAAAGACTTACTTATATCCTTACATATATATGTATATTTATATATATATTATTTATACATATTTATAAATATAAAATCAACTTTATTTTAAAAGTATATTTAAATATTTAAAAATATTTTTTAGAACAGTTTTAGACTTAAAAAAAAAAGATTTGAAATTACAGAGAGCTTCTTTGTCTCTCCCCATCCTCATATCCCTCCCACTCCAGTTCCGTCTATTATTATCTCACAGTAGTGTGGTACATTTGTACAATTGATGAACAAAAAATACATTATTATTAACAAAAGCCATGGTTTACTTAGTGCTCACTATGTTATACATTCTATGGGTTTTGACAAATGTATAGTTTCATGTATCCACTGTTAGAGTATCATACAGAATAGTCTCACTTCCCTAAACAACCCTGTGCTTTACCTGTTTATTCTCTCCAAACCCCTGGCAACCATTGATCATTTTGCTGTCTTTTCCCTGTTTTGCCTCTTTCCAGAATGTCATATAGCCCATATATGACATCATACAGCCTTTTTAGACTGGTTTCTTTCACTTGGTAATATGCATTTAAGATTCCTGAATGTATTTCTATAGCTTTATAACTTACTTACTTTTATTGCTGAATAATATTCCATCTCATGTACCAAAATTTGTTCATCCATTCACCTATTGAAGGTCACCCTTGGTGCTTCCACATTTGGGGAGTTATGAATAAAGCTTCTATAAATGTTCACATGTAGGTTTTTGTGTGGATATGTTTGTACATCATCTGGATGAATATCAAGGACACGACTTTTGTGTGTGGCAAGACTATGTTTAGCTTTGTAAGAAACTGCCAAACTGTCTTCCAAAGTGGCTGTGTTATTTTTCATTCTCAGTGACAAGAAATGAGAGTTCCTGTTACTCCACATCCTCACCAACATTTGGTGCTGTCAGTGTTCTGGATTTTGGCCATTCTCTTTTTCTTTTTTCTTTTCTTTTCTTTTCTTTTCTTTCTTTCTTTCTTTCTTTCTTTCTTTCTTTCTTTCTCTTTCTTTCTTTCTTCTTTCTTTCCTTCTTTCTTTTTTTTCAGAGAAAGAGAGAAAGAAAATGAGGGAAAGGGGCAAAGATAGAGAGAGAGAGAATCCGAAGCAGGCTCCATACTCAGTGCAGAGCCTGATGCAGGGCTTCATCTCACAACCTTGGGATCATGACCTGAGCCAAAGTCAAGAGCCAGACACTCAACCAACAGAGCCATCCAGGTGCCCCTGGATTTTGGCCATTCTTATAGGTGTGTAGTAGTATCTCATTGTTTTAATTTGCAACTGCCTAAAGATATATGATGCTGAGCATCTTTTCATATGATTATTTGCCATCTGTATATCTTCTCTGGCGAGATATCTGTTCAGATATTTTTTTTTTATCATTTTTACATTGTTGTTTGTTTTCTTGATGTTCAGTTTCAAGAGTTCTTTGTACATTTTGAATAACAGTCTTTTATCAGATATGTATTTTGCAAAGATTTTCTGCCAGTTTGTGGCTTGTCTGTTCTAATTCTCAAGATGTCTTTCAAAGAACAGAACTTGAAAAAAAATTTTTAATGTTTATTTATTTTTGAGAAAGAGAGAGAGGCAGAGTGAGAGCAGGGGTGGGGCAGAGAGAGAGAGAGAGAGAGAGAGAGAGATACACAGAATCTGAATCAGGCTCCAGGCTCTGAGCTGTCAGCCCAGAGCCCAACACCGGGCTTAAACTCATGAACCACAAGATCATGACCTGAGCTGAAGCTAACTGACTGAGCCACCTAGGCACACTTAGAACTTTTAAATTTTAATGAAGTTCAACTTATCAGTGACTTCTGTCATGGATCAGGTCCTTCGTGTTACATTCTAAAAAGTCCTCTCCATGCCCAAGGTCATCTAGATTTCCCCCTGTTATTTTCTAGGAGTTTTATACTTTTACATTTTACATTTAGATCTATGATATATTTTGAATTAATTTTTGTGAGAGATGTAAAGTCTAAATTATTATTTTTTTGCATGTAGATGTTTAATCATTCCACACCATGCATTGAAAAGTCTTTTGCCTTTGCTACTTTATCAAAGATAAACATCTATTATATATATATATATATATATATATATATATATATATATTTCTTCATCAGAACTTTGTGAACTTTGTGATCTATTATTTTTAAAAATGGAGACACAGAAGCCCAGAACATAAGTGAAATTTGAACAAACATCAACTGGTTAGTGACCAGATGCAGGACTAGTGCTCAAGTTTTATGACCTATAGACATAAAGCCTTGGGAGTGGGGGGAGAGTTCATTTTATCATAACATTATGTAGATCTTTGTATTAGTTACCTATTGTTGCCTAACAAATTACCTTAAAATTTAACAATTTAAAATAGCATTATTTCACAGTTTCCATGGGCCAAGAATCTGAGCATGGCTTAGCTGGGTACCTCTGTTCAAGATCTCTTAGGAGGTTGAAGTAAGATTTGGTCTCATCTGAAGAATCAAATGCAGGAAGATCCTCTTCCAAGCTCATTCATATGTTTGTTGGCCAGTCTCAGTTCCTTGTCACATGCTGCTCCAAAGGACTCCTAGCTTCCTCTAGGGTAAATGATGAGAGAAAGAGAGAGAAAGAGTGAGAGCATGGACAAAAAATACAGTCTTTTTTTGAAGTTTATTTATTTATTTTGAGATAGGGGTGAGAGAGCACATACAGGTGCAAACAGGGGAGGGAAAAGAAGGAGGGGCAGAGAGAAAGGAAGAGAGTGAATCCCAAACAGGACCCACATGTTAGCACAGAGCCCCATGCGAGGCTCAAACCACTGACAATCAGATCATGACCTGAGCCGAAATCAAGAGTTGGACACTTAACTGACTGAGCCACTCAGGTGCCACAAGTATAGTCTTTATATAGCCTCAGAAGTGACATTTTGTTACACTACCATATTCCATTCTTAGAAGTGGGTGACTAAATCATATCCATACACTCAAGCGAGGGGAGTCCAGACGGGAATTACCAGGGGCCATCTTTAAGGCTTTTAATTCTGGGCTTCAGTCTTTTGGGGCAAAGTATTCAAGAAATAGGAGGAATTGATGGTAGAATTACTCCCTGCTAGCATCCTTTTTTTACACAGAGAGCATAATAACATTCTTTGGATTTTCTATAAAATTATCACCAAGTTCTAAGCACACAGCACAACAATCAAGTATATTCTCTCCACATCTAGCACTTCCACTGGTGATTTTTTTTTGAGGAAAAAAGAACGTGTCCCAGATGACGGAGACTTAAAAATTTTAAAGATCTTTCATTTGAAATGGTTTTCTGACACACTTTTTCATGTGGTTCTTAGAACATATATATGTAGAGAATATATGAATATCACACTGAATAAAACTAAAGTAGGAATGCCATAAAAATAGAGATACATGTTAACTTTCTTGTTTCTTTAAAAAATAATCTGATGTTATTTCAAAATGGCCCCATGAGCTATGCAATACTGCTATTCTGTACATGAGAGATAGAAATATGAATATTTGCTCAATATCATTCATTTACAGTTGTGACTCCCAACCTTGATTACATGGCAGTGTAATTAAATCCAGGTTAATATATATGCCTCTGAACCAAACAACAATAAAAAAAGGAGAAAGCCTGCAGTATAAGGAGAAACCTGCATGTGACTCTAGGTCATAACTGGATACCCTTTCTTAGGCCACTAACTTTGAAAGATTCCATTTCTTACAGACTGCTGGAGGAGAAGGGAAAAAAATGTCATCTTACCCAAGGATTAGAATAAGTCTTGTGAATCTCTAAAACTGATGGAAAGATTGGATTCTGAAAGAATGACAACTTAAAAACTTCAGGCTTTTCTCTCATTCTCCTTTTATATACTTTGTGGACATAAAGTCATTATGCAGATGTTCTTTGAGCTGAAAAGCCCACTTTGATAAACATGAAGTTTTTCAGAGATAAAGCAAATTTGAAAATAGAGGAATTCAAGACAATGTGGACCTGAAAGCTGAACATTTCTCCACAGTAATGGTGGGGAGGGTGGAAGCTGTCTCCATTTTAGTTAACACCTTATCTGATCATATTACGCTTTCCATAGGGAAAAAACTATTTTTTCATGTTAAGATTCAGATTAATTCATCTCTGAAAAATATTTATTGTACTTGGAAAATGAGTATGAGTTCTTGTTCTATAATTGGTGCAGAGGTCAAAAAGAAATACCCAGAAGATCAAAAGTATGTTGATGCTGTTGACAGGATCCTGAAAGGAATTGGATTGACTTTGGTATAGAAGTACTACATGCAGTATTTTCTGGAATGAATAAACCAGATGTTGGAAAATATACCGTTGTATATTTTGTCCTAATGTCAAGGGGTGAGGAAATGCAGATATGAAGACCTAATTTCTGTGGGATCTGGTGAAGATTGTCCTTCCCTGTTCTCAGTCACTCCTGGAAGAAAGGCTGTCTTCACACAAGGGAGTAAAAGGGTTCACCTATATCTAGATATACCCTCTCATTATTTTTTAGCAATGTAAATATTAAATATTTAATATGTAAATATTAAAGAACACAGCACTGCACAAGCAATGGGCCAAATAAGAAATTAAATGGCAAATGAAAATATGTCTCAAAACAACAGAAAAAGAAAACAATATTCCAAAGCCTATGGGATGCAGCAAAGCAGATGTTAGAGTGAAATTTATGTTATAAATGCTTGTATTAAGAAAAACATTTCAATAAACAATTTAACATTACACCATATTACTAGAAAAAGAAGAACATTAGCCGAAATTTAGTAGAGGAAGGAAATAACAAAGAAAAATCAGAAATAAATAAAATAAACAGAATAAACAATAACAACATTGAAAGTAGTGCCCAGTTTTTACAAAAAATAAAAATAAAATTGGCAATGCGTTAGTACATTAACTAAGAGGAAAAGAAAGACACAAAAACCAAAATGAGAAATGGAAAATAAAGCAATACTACAGAAATACATAGTGTGATAACAGATTACTATAAACAGTTATATACTAACAAATCAGATAACTTAGAAAAAACCCAGATAATTCATAAAAAATGCACAAGTTACCATGATTGAATCATGAATCTTGAATTAAGGAAATAAGGAAATCTTCTTAGAAATAGGAAAACTTCTTAGACCAATAACATGAATGAAAGTTAAATGAGGAATAAAAAATTTCCCAGCACAGAAAAATCCAAGACTACATGCTTTCATTGGTGAATTCTACCAAACAAACAAACAAACAAACAAAAAATGACAGCCTTTATAAAAATCTTATAAATAATGGAATAGAGGGAACACATTCAAAATCATTCTTTGAAGCCAGTATTACCCTGATATCAAAGCGGGATAAAAACAGTAAAAAACCAAAAAAGTCTAGTTTGTCCAATGTAAGTATTGTTACTCCAGCTTTCTTTCAACATTCATTTGTGTGATAAATGCTTCTCCACCTCCTCACTTTCAATATGCAGGTGTCTTTAGGTCTAAAATGAGTCTCTTGCGGGTAGCATATAGATGTGTCTTGTTTTTTATCCATTCTGACAGACTGTCTTTTGACTGGAACATTTAGTCCATTTCCATTCAGAGTAATTATTGATATGTATTAATTGCCATTTTGTTACTTGTCTTATTGTTACTGGAGATTTTCTCTGATCCTTTCTTGTCTTTGTCACTTTTGGTCTCTCTTTGGCACTCAAAGAGTCCCCTTTATATTTTTGCAGAGCTGGTTTAGTGGTCACAAACTCCTTTAGTTTTTGTTTGCCTGAGAAACTCTCTCTCTTCTTCTATTCAGAATGATAGCTTTGCTGGATAGAATATTCTTGGCTGCAGATTTTTCTCATTCAGCACTTCGAATGTATCAAGCCCTCTGGCTTGCCACGTTGCTGTTGAGAAATTTCCAACTAACCTTATGGGTTTTCCCTTATAAATTAAGGACTTCTTTTGTCATTATGGTTTTATTATTTTTTTTCCTTTGTTACTATATTTTGCAAATTTAATTACAATATATCTTGGTGTTGGCCTGCTTTTGTTGATTTTGGTGAGAGTTCTCTGTGCCTCCTGGATCTAGATATCTGTTTCCTTCCACAGATTATGGAACTTTTCTGCTTCATTTTTTGAAATGGCTTTTCTGCCCCCTTTTCTCTCTTTTCTTCTGGGACTCCTACAATACAACTGTAATTACATTTGATATAGTCACTGAGTTCCCTAAGTCTATTCTTGTGTCATATAATTTTTCTTTCTTTTGTTCAGCCTCATTTTTTTCCATTATTTTGTCTTCTAGGTCAGTAATTGTTCTTCCGCTTCTTCCAGCCTGCTATTCATTGCATCAAACCTGTTTCCAATCCTGTTATTGCATTTCTTTTCTCTGATTAATTCTTTTTAAACTCTTTTATTGCTGTTTTAAGGGTCTCCTTGATGTCTTCTATTCTTTTCTCAATCCCAGTGTGTATTCTTATGATTGTTGCTTTAAATTCTCCATCAGCATGTTACTTATATCTGTTTTGCTTAGCTCTCTGGCTGTGGATTATCTTTTTCTTTCATTTGGGATAAATTCCTCCATCTTGGCATTTTGTCTAAGTCCCTACCTTCTTATGTGTGTTAGAAAAGGCAGTTATGTCTCCTGCTTCTGAAAGTAATGGCCTTATGAAAAAGAGGTCATGTAGTGTACAGGGCCTGGAGCTTTCTGGGAGTGTCTCTGGAGTGTGCTGTGTGCACTCTGCTGTTGTGTTTTGGCTGCTCTATACTTTAAGCCAGTTGTCTGCAGGGGCTCTCCTTGCCTTCTGTGGGCAGTTTTTGGTCCTTGGCCTGAGTGTGGCAAGTTTTAACTAGGTTTGCTGGTCTGCTTGTGAAATGAGGCCTGTCACTACCTCCACTAGAACTGAACTCTCTGGTCAGGAGACGGGCTGTGGGCAGGGGCTTGTGCTGGTCTTCTGGGGGAGGAGTCCACCACACTGGGACTGAGGCAAGGTAGACTGAGAAGGGCAGTCCTGCCAGAGCAAAGGGGTTCAGGGCTTAGTGTAAGCAAGTTAGGCAGCCAGTGTCAATACTGGGCTGCTTCGTAGTTGGCTCTGCATTTGTGATGAGGGGCAGGGAAGAAAAATGGTCTCAGCCGGCTCCTTTTTTTTTTCCAGGAAAGACATCTCTGGGAAGGTTGACTCTTAGGAACACCTTCTGAGAAGACCAAATAATTCCCCCATTATGTGCCCCAGGCATTCTTCAGATCACTGTTTCCATGCTATCTGCCCCTTGGGTTGTTTGCCTGCCTTCTTTCCAAGAGCAGAGCAGTGAGTGCCCTCTGGGCTCTATCTCAGCCAAGCCTGCTGACCTTTAAAGCTCCAAGCTTTAAGCCCCACTGGTTGCAAGAACTCACAAAATTTGGCCCCTCTTATTTTTTAAGCCAGTGGCATTGGGAAACATTCTTCTTGTGCATTTCCTGTGTGCTTCTCTCTTGCCCTTCTGTGAGACCATAGCTCCCTCCCCTCCACAGCACACATGATTCATTTCTCCCCTAAACCATGTGTGGATACGTCTTACCTTTTTTCACCTGGAGTCTTTTCTCCTTTTAGTTGTGGAGATTGTTTTGTCCATCTTCAGGTTGATTTCTGAGGTGTTTAGGCTGATTTGATAGTTATCTAGTTGTGTTCATGGAATGAGATGAGCTTAGGCTCCCCCTACTCTGTCACTATCTTCCCATCCTGTATCTCTCATTATTAACAATAGAAAGCTGGATAAATTATATGACACAATTGTTTTTAAACATTAAACACAGTGCAGAACTGTGACTTCTGAAAGGAGATAAACAAATGAAGTGAACTGTAAAATTGCCCAAGTTCTATGCCTGAACACATTTTCAAACCATAGCACAAGGAGTGGAAATCCAAACATAGCCCAGCAGTATTGTTGAGTTGGAGACACAAAGATTGGAGTTAAGAAAGTCTGGAGTGGCTAGAATTTGTGAGAGATGTATGCAGGGAAATTGCTCCAAAAATATGTTTATGCCTGTCCTTGAGGCATTGGCTGAACAATAGTCTGCATGTACTGCAAGAGTGACATTCATGAAGCTGGACAAAAACAAATCTGAGGAAAAAACAGTTTCTGGGATAGGGTGAGAGTTATTAGCCAAACAACTCCCAGAATTTACATAGGACTTGGAATCATTTAAATCCCAAAGTCTGATAGATAGACCTAAATGAAAACACAGAACATTAATTAACATTTTATTAAGATAAAACTAGTCTAGACTCATAATCAAAAAGCTTGAAAACAAAATTCTAAAGGATCAAACTGATATGTAAATTATTTAAATATCTGCAGGAACAAAGTCCAACATTCATTAAAGAAATATAACAGAATCTAGCATTCCAAAAATAAAATCATGATGTCAAGGAACCAATAAAAAACTATTAAGCATAAAAAGAATTAGAAAAAAATAGTACATACCCAGGATTAGGTGACGAGACATCCAGTTTCTGATCTGGCAGGCAAAGAGCTTGGAAGTTGTTACTCTTATCCTCACAGTAAGAAAAAAGCCAAACAAACTGAAAATCAACAACTCTTTTAAGATCTTTCAGAAGATTGAGATCATAAGACAGATCACTTGATCCAAAATTGGAGGACAGAGAGAAAATTTACCGGAGCAGAAGCTGAGAAAATGGAAGGAAACCTCTGTGGTAATCAGTATTGGGGTAGGAAAACTTAAACTGTAATTGAGGAATTGCTGGAGGCTCAGTGAAGATAAGTTTGAGAGTTATAACTCTGGGGGGCAGAGAAGCAGAGAGGCAGTATTAAGGGGTGTCCTCATACTTTCATTAGTTTTATATCTGGAAACACTACAGGTTATCCAGTGAAAACTGGAGAAAAATCCTCTGTGCTTCCAGCAGAAGGAGGGGAGAAGTAGCAATTTTGAAATATGTTCAGAACATTCTGTTCTTAGGAAGGTCTCCCTTCAAAAGAAACTGTTTTACCAGAGCCTAGCCAACTGGGGTTTTATCAGAACCTAATTGACCTGGGGAAAGGAAAATACTCAAATCTAGCCCTCATTAGCCTCCCTCACCTAAGAGTGAACACAAAACAAACAAAAAAATATAAAAAGCTGAAAAGCATTTATGAAGATCACAACTCAGAACTGCAGGCTCACTAAAGGACTGAGAGCTCTTCATAGGACTATAGAATACTTTCCCTCCATCACATCAATATGGCCAATTTACCTCAGTTTTTTTTAACCCAGTACATGATGTTTAAATTGCATAAAAAAATTACAAGACATACTCAAAGACAAAAACATAGTTTGAGAAGATAGAGCAAGCTTCAGAATCAGACCCAGATATGGCAGAGGTGTTGAAATTAACAGACTGGGGATTTAAACCATCTATGATTAATATTCTAGTGGTTCAATTGGAAAAAGTAGGCAATATGAAAAAAATATATATGAGTGATGTAAGCAGACAGATGGAAAGCTAATATTGTTAAGATATTAAAAAGAATCAAAAGGAAATGCTAGAAATAAAAAACACTGTAATGGAAGTGAAAAATGACACTGGTGTTATCATCAGTAGCTAGACATGGCCAAAGTGGGAAAAAATCAATGACCCAGAAGAGATGACAACAGGAACTTCCAAAACTGAAATGCAACAAGAAAAATAGAATGTAAAAGAACAGAATATCCAAGAATTATGGGATAATTTAAAAAAGTGTAATATATGTGTAATGAGAATATGAGAAGAAGAGAGAGAAAAGGGGACAGAAGAAGTATTTGAAGTAATAATTGAGAATTTTCCAAACTTAATGACATCTACCAAACTGTAGATCCAGGAAGTTAGGAGAACATCAAGCAGGACAAATATAAAAAAACAAAAACCTGAGCATATCATCTGCAAACTCAGAAACCAAAGACAAAGGAAAAACTCCTGAAAGAATCCAGAGGAAAAATACATTTTCTACAGGACCAAAAAAAAAAAAAAAAAAAAAAAGAAAGAAAGAAATTAAATCAGACTTCTTTTCAGCAGTCAGGCAAGCAAAAGGAGAATGGAGAGAAATTATTCTTCAAAAATTTTTCTTATTCTTAATAAGATTATATTTATTATTCTTAATTGACCTAACAAATATCAGTTTGTTCAAAATATTAATAGCACTAATGTGTTCAGTGATTATAGCTTATAGATAAGTGAAGTGAGTGACAGCAATGGATGAAGGAGGAATTAGATGTACTCAATTATAAGGGAATTGTATTACCCATGAAATAGTATAGTATTATTTGAAAAAGACTTGGAGTAATTGTAAATATACACTGCAAATTCAAGATCAGCCACTAAAAAAGTAAAAAAGGAAATTTAATTGACATTGACAATTGATATGGTGGAAATGATATTCTGTGGGAGAAACAGAAAAACAATGAGAAAATAAATAGTAAAATGTGTAGTAGTTTGAATGGTTATATTGCTGTGGTAAAGAATAAAGCTGTGTGTATATTTTGTTTGGGCCTTTATTCAAAGATGCCAACTGTTCCATGACATCTCTAAGACAAGTGGGAAATTAAAAAATAGGCTGATAATACATGATATTGTTAATTTTGTTAGATCTGATGATAGCATCATGGTGGTTTCCAAAGAAATAAAAGTGCTTATCACTTAAAGATATAGACTGAAATGTTTATGGATAAGATAGAATCAGATTGCAAAAATTTGATAATCCTTGTTGGATGATAAATATGTGAGGAAGGGTCTTTATACTATTTTAAATAATTTTGTGTATGTTTGAAAATTTTTCATAATACAATTTTTTTTAATGGAAAGCAACGGATGGGGATCATGGATAGGTTGTTCAGGGAGTGTTGCAAGACTAAATAGAGAGATCATTAAGAAAGTGGTATTCAGACCAAGGTTGAAGGAGATGAGGGAAGAAGTTATGTGGATCTTTGATGAAAGAGATCTAGGAGTATAAGAACGGAGGAATCTACTCCAAGAAAGCTGGGCAAAGCTGTAAATAATTAAAATATGATGAAAGTCAGCTTCCACTCAGCTTTATTGATGTAATAATATACCTTATTGTGTCTTATGTGAAGGAACATATTTTTTAATGTTTATTTATTCTTGGGAGAGAGTGATATAGCATGAGTGGGGGAGAGACAGAGAGAGAGGGAGACACAGAATCAAAAACAGGCTCCAGTCCCTGAGCTGTCAGCACAGAGCCTGATGTGGGACTTGAATCCATGAACCACGAGATCATGACCTGAGCCAAAGTCGGACACTTAACTGAGCCATGTAGGTTCCCCAGAACATTTTTGTATAGCATCATGATGCCAATTAAATTGTGCCATCATTTTGAGACCAGGTATTCAGAGTTTAAGGAAAAAGGTATTGAATTTGTTATTGAAATTGTAGGCATTATGACTTCTTTAAAATCCCCAAATTATTGCATCTTTTCAAATTAGAAATGAAAAGGCTACTGAAGCATCCTATAGATTTTTATTTCTAATAAGTTAAATATCAATAGATATTTCCCACAAAGAAGAAAAGTTCTTTTAGGTCCTCAGTATCTTTTTAAAAGAGTGAAGGATTTGTAAGGCCAAAAAGTGAGCACAATACTATGAATTATTCCCGGCTGTGTCCAGTCTATTTCTTCATATGACTTCGTAAACAGCCATTGTTATGGAATTTCAAGCATCTATATAAGTCCATGGCAGGCATAGGCCTTTTTTAAAAAATTAAAAAGTTTCATTGAAGTAAAATTAACATACAGTGTTATATAGTTTCAGGAATACAACATATCGATTCAACAATTCTATACATTACTCAATGCTCACCTTGATAAATATAGTCACTATCTGTCAACATACAGCATTATTAAAATACTATTGACTGTATTCCCTATACCATACTTTTTATCTCTGTGACTTATTTATTTTATTTTATTTTTGATATTTTACTTTTCTTCTCCTTTGAGAATTTATTTTTTTTTAATATATGAAATTTATTGTCAAATTGGTTTCCATACAACACCCAGTGCTCATGCCAACAGGTGCCCTCCTCAATACCCATCACCCACCCTCCCCTCCCTCCCACCCCCCGTCAACCCTCAGTTTGTTCTCAGTTTTTAAGAGTCTCTTATGCTTTGGCTCTCTCCCACTCTAACCTCTTTTTTTTTTCCTTCCCCTCCCCCATGGGTTCCTGTTAAGTTTCTGAGGATCCACATAAGATTGAACACATATGGTATCTGTCTTTCTCTGTATGGCTTATTTCACTTAGCATCACACTCTCCAGTTCCATCCACGTTGCTACAAAGGGCCATATTTCATTCTTTCTCATTGCCACATTGTACTTCATTGTGTATATAAACCATAATTTCTTTATCCATTCATCAGTTGATGGACATTTAGTTATTTATTTTATAACTGGAAGTTTGTACCTCTTAATCTCCTTCATCTATTTCACCCATCCCCCACCAACTCCTCTCTGGTGGCCAGCAGTTTATTATTGTATTTAAGAGTCTGATTGATTTGTTTTGTTTTTTAGATTCCACATATAAGGTGAAATCATATGGCATTTGTCTTTTTCTGACTTATTTCACATAACACAATGCCCTCTAAATACATCTGTGTTGTTGCATATATATATATATATATATATACACACACACACACACACACACACACACACACCCCACATCTTTTTTATCCATTCATCTATCAGTGGATACTTGGGTTGCTTCCATATCTTAGTTATTGCAAATAATACTGCAATAAACATATACATATATCTCTTTGAATTAGTGTTTTTATATTTTTTTCAGTAAGTGCCCAGTAGTGGAATTACTGGATCATATGGTATTTCTATTTCTAATTTTTTGAGGAAACTCCATACTATTTTCTACAGTGGGTACACCAATTTGCATTCCCACAAATGGGAATTAGGGCTTCTTTTTCTCCACATCCTCACCAACATTTGTTGTTTCTTGTCTTTTTGATTCTAGCCATTTCAGCAGGTGTAAGGTGATTTCATTGTGCATTTCCCTGATGATGAGTGATGTTGAGTACTTTTTCATGTGTCTGTTGGCCATTTGTATGTCTTTGGAAAAACGTCTATTCAGGTCCTCTGCCCAATTTTTATTCAGGTTATTTGTTTATTTTTGTTTGTTCAGTTGTGTAAGCTCTTTATATATTTTGGATATTAACTTCTAATTGGATATATCATTTACAAATATCTTCCCCAATTTGGTAGGTTACATTTTTGTTTTGTTGATGGTTTCCTTCACTGTGCAAAAGCTTTTTATTTTGGTTTAGTACCAAAAGTTTATTATTGCTTTGAATATTTTTGTCTGCAGAGACATATATAGAAAAATGTTGTGAAGGCTTATGTCCAAGAGTTCACTGCCTATGTTTTCTTTTAGGAGTTTTATAATTTCAGATGTTACATTTAGATCTTTAATCCATGTAGAGTCTGTTTTTGTATATGATATGAGAAAGTGGTTTGGTTTCATTCTTTTGCATGCAACTTGCAGTTTTCTCAGTGTCCTTTATTGAAGAGACTGTCTCTTCTCCATTGCATATTCTTGTTTCCTTTGTCAAAAATTAATTGACTCTATAAGCATGGGTTTATTTTAATCAACTGATTTGTGTGTATATATATATATATATTTAAGATTATTTATTCATTTATTTTAATTATTTTTAAAAACTTATTTATTTAATTTGAGATAGAAAAAGTATGGGGAGAAGGGCAGAGAGAAAGGGAGACAGAGAAAATCCCAAGCAGGCTCCTCACTGTTAGCAGAGAGCCCAATATGAGACTGGAACTCACAAACCACGAGATCATGACCTGAGCCAAAATCAAGAGTCAGATGCTTGACTGAGTCACCCAGGTGCCCCTGTGTGTATACTTTTATGCTAGTACTATACTGTTTTGATTACTAAAGCGTGGTAGTATACCTTGAAATCTGGAATTGTGATACCTCCAGCTTTGTATTTCTTTCTTATGATGACTCTGGCTATTTGGGGTCTTTTGTAGTTCCATACAGTTTTTACTGCTATTTGCTCTAGTTCTGTGAAAAATGCTCTTGGTATTTTATAGATAGTGCATTGACTTTGTAGACTGCTTTGGGTTATATAAACATTTTAACAATATTATTCTTCCAATGAACAAACATGGAATTATTTTTTTTATTTGTTTGGGTCATCTTCCATTACTTGCATCAATGATTTATAGTTTTCAGAGTACAGGTCTTTTGCCTCTTTCATTAAGTTTATTCCTAGGTATTTTATTAGTTTCAGTGTGATTGTAAATGGGGTTGTTAATTTCTCATTTTGCTACATTGTTTTTGGTGTATACAAATGCAATAGATTTTTGTATATTAATTTCATATCTTGCAACTTTACTAAATTTATTTATCAGTGATAATATTTTTTGGTGGAGTCTTTAGCATTTTTTATATATCGTGTCATGTTATCTGCAGATAATAATAGTTCTACTTCTTCCTTACCAATTTGGAAGCTTTTTTTCTTGTCTGATTGTTGCAACTAGGACTTCCAGGACTATGTTGAATAAAAGTGGTGACAATGGACATCATTGTTTTGTTCCTATCTTAGAGGAAAAGCTTTCAGTTTTTCACTAGTGAGTGTGATTTTCACTGTGGGTTTTTCATATATGGTCTTTATTATGCTGAAATATGTTTCTTCTAAACCCACTTCATTCAGAGTTTTATCATGAATACTTTTTATGCATGTATTTTATGCATTATATCTTTTTTATCTTTCTTTTGATAATGTGATTTATCACATTGGATGATTTGCAAATACTGAATCCTACCTAATAATGATGAATGATTTTTGTTTAATGTGTAGTTGAATTCAATTTGCTATTTTTTTGTTGAGGATTTTTGCATTTATGTTCATCGGAGATATTGGCCTGTAGGGTTTTTTTTGTCTTTGTTTTGTTTTGTTTTTTAGTATTTTTGTCTGGTTTTGGAATCAGGGCAATGATAACTTCATAGAATGAATTTGGAAGTTTTCCTTCCTCTTCTATTTTTTTGGAATAGCTTGAGAATAGGTATTAACTCTTTTTTAAAATACTTGGTAGAATTAACCTGTGAAGCCATCACACCCTGATCCTTTTTTGTTGGGAGTTTTTTGCTTACTGATTCAATTTCATTACTAGTAATTGGTCTATTCAAACTTTTAATTTTTTTCTGTTTCGGTTTTGGAAGATTATATGTTTCTAGGAATTTGTCCATTTCTTCTAGGTTTCAATTTGTTGGCATATAATTTTTTATAATATTCTCTTACAATGCTTTCTATTTCTGTGGTATCAGTTGTTATTTCTCCTTTTTTATTTCTGATATATATTTGAGTCCTCTCTCTTTTTTTTTTTCATGATGAGTCTGGATAAAAGTTTATCAATTTTGTTGATCAAAGAATTAGTTCCTTATGTAATTGATCTTTTTGTTTTTTAGTTTCTATTTTAATTATTTCTCTTTTTTTATTTTTTTTATTTAAAAAAAAATTTTTTTTTTCAACGTTTATTTATTTTTGGGACAGAGAGAGACAGAGCATGAACGGGGGAGGGGCAGAGAGAGAGGGAGACACAGAATCGGAAACAGGCTCCAGGCTCTGAGCCATCAGCCCAGAGCCTGACGTGGGGCTCGAACTCCCGGACCGCGAGATCGTGACCTGGCTGAAGTCGGACGCTTAACCGACTGCACCACCCAGGCGCCCCTATTTTAATTATTTCTGCTTTAATCTTTATTATTGTCTTCCTTCTTCTAGCTTTTAGCTTTGTTATTTTTCTAGCCCTTTTAGATGAGATGTAAGTTTAGATTGTTTATTTGAGATCTTTTCTCATTTCTTGAGATGGGTCTCTATTGTTATAAATTTCCCTCTTAGAATTCTTTGCTGTGTCCCAAAGACTTTGGACCATTGTATTCTCATTTTCATTTGTCTCCATGTATTTTTAAATTTCTTCTTTGGTTCCTGGTTGACCCATTGGAATTTTGTTTAGCCTCCATGTATTTGTTTCTTTCCAGATTTTTTTCTTGTAATAGATTTCTAGTTTTATACTATTGTGGTTGGAAAAGGTGTTTGATATGATTTTAACCTTCTGGACCTGAAATTTTGATCCTTCCAGTCCAGTAAGATGGTTTTCAGTGACTTGAGGGACTTTTACCAAATTTAACTTTCTTCCTTGTCATTGTAGATTTTTAAAATGTATTTGTTTGTTATTGATTTTTCTTTTTCATTTACTTTTCATTTTCTTGTTTGTTCTTCTTTTCATCTTTATTTTCTTTTTCTGGTATTTTATACTTATATTTTTTTCTCAGTCTTTTATTTTTATTTAGTTTGTATTTATTTTTATTTTTGTTTGACATTATGTTTTGATTCCATTAAGAGATCAGTTTGTTAGATGGGCTTTAGAAGTGATTTTCTTTTTAAGTGAATTGGGCAAAGCCTCTCATCAAGTGATCTCAATTTTCAGCTGATTTTTGGATACCTTAACTCCAACCTTAGCAGTAAGTACATAATGCTTCCTGGACTCTCTGACATCTCTGCTGAGGAGGAGACCCACATTGCAACTGCTGACTCCTTGACTCCATCAGCAATGATAACTTGGCCAAGTTTAAGTTGGTCCAACACACCCTGACTGGAAAAGAGGTGGCTGAGAAGATCATTGATGAAACTTAACAGAACTCCTTCAGCAAAGAGTAAGAGGACTGAAGCAAATTTTGTCTGTCTGATATGTAGAACTGCCACCAGAAAGATATTGTTTGTAGGAACTTAAAGGCAGAAAACTTGCTCTGGATCTCACATGAACATCAAAATTGCAAACTTTGTCTTCAGAAATAAATTTTTCAGTAAGTTGGATACCTTCTGTGACAGCCTCTCCCCCCACCCCCAATGCTGCCCAGAACTCTTCCAGGTTCAAAAGGATACCATGGATCTGAGGTATATGTGTGAAGCTCAAAGGTCATCCCTACATATACCAGTCAAGGCATCTCTGCCTTTTTATGGACAATGCTTAAAGGAGCTGTAGGAGTGGGCACTGAGCAGAATATATCATATTCCCATCTACTTGTCTATGGAATATGAAAACCCGGTCAAGAAATTTCTCATTCTCAATCCCAGTAAGAGAAAAACTTTAAAACAGATCATGAAGGTGCAGTTAATGAATGTGTGGCATGTGTAGAAGAACTAAAGCCCCAGGTGGAGACATTCCCTCACAACAAAAACCCCTAGTTGATGGTGTTCATGGTGTTCATGGGTTACATATATGAAGAGAGGGAAGACTCACTCATGGGCCAAAAATGCTACAAGGTAATGGCCTTCTGTCTTTTCCTCGGCTGCAAGAGATATGAGTGGGAAGCCTAAAGTATCACTTTAATGGGTGAGGAGATTTTTCCTCTCTCTGTCCTGAATTTTTTGCCCCTTTTTCTTCCCAGAGCTTGGCATTGTTCCACAAGTTGCTGTGCAAAAGATATTTATCCTTTTTTAAAAAGGGTTTATATTTCATCCACATTCTTGGGGGAGGAGAGATGGGTTCTATAGAAATAAAAAAATCCAAATGAGAAAAAAATAAGTAAAAATTAATAGACACAAAAATGACAGAAATGGTGAAACTGCTGGACAAGGACTTAACACTCACTATAAGTATTCCAAATATGCTCAAGTATTTAGAGGAAACATGGGGCATGGTGAGATGATGAATGGGAGAAAATAAAGGAGAAACAAATAGGACTTTTAAAGTGAAAAATATATGAAATGAAAATTCCATTGGATAATATTAAAACTACATGAGGCACTGCAGGAGAAATTATCAATAAATGTGAAAACATAGCCATAGATATTAGCCAAAGGGAAGCACAGAAAGAAAGAAGAATAAAAACAGTAAACAGAGCTTCAGAACCAATGGGATAATAATAAGTGGTCTAGCAAAAACTTAGCAGAGTCTCAGAAGGGGAGAAGAGAGGGAAAGCACAAACATATTTTGAAGAAATAATAATAAAAAAATATTCCACATTTGATGAAACATAGTAACTCACAGATTCAAGAAGCTAAATAGACACCACTCAGGAAACACACATACACACACCTCAAAGCACATCCTAATCGAATTGCAGAGAATCAGTGATAAAGAGAAATCTTAAAAGCAGCCGGAGAACAGAGACAAACTAGATAAACGGAATAATGATAAGAAATTTCACTGACATTTTGTGAGTAACAAAGTAAGCCAAAGGGCAGCGGAACATCTTTAAAGTGCTGAAATTAAAGTGTTGGTGTGGAATTTCATATTCACTAAAACTATTCTTCACAAATGAAGGTAAACTAAGACCTTTTCTGAAACACCAAAGCTGAGCATATTTATTGCCAGAAGACCTTAAATATAAGAAATGTTAAAGTATGTTATTCAGGCTGAATACAATGATAAAATTTGGATCCATACAAAAGAATGAAAATGTTGAAAGTGGCAAATATGTGAAAAAATATATATATAACTTTTACCCCCATTGTTTCAAATTGTTTTAATTGTAACTTACTTTTTAAAGCAAAATTAACAACAATGTACTGTGGGGTTTATAATTTTTGTAGAAGTAAAATGATTTACAACAACGGCACAGAGTATTCAATGTGCATTTAAAAGTATACCACTGTATACTTACATTATAAGTGAAATGGTATGATATTTGAAGGTGACTGATAAGTTAAAAATGAATTTGTAAGCTGTAGAGCCAGACAGCCTAAAACATAAAAATAAAATGTAGAGCTAATTAACAAATTGTAGAAATAAAGCCATGAAACATACCCAACCTGAAAGAAGACAGAAAAGAGGAAAAAGATATAAGGAACAGAAGAGATAAATGCAAAACAAATAGCAAGATAGTAGATTTAAACAAACTTATTGATAGTTACATTCAACTTAAATATTCTGAGCACTCTAATGTAAAGGAAAAAATTGTCAAAACTGGATGAAAGTTAGACCCAAAAATATGCTGTCTGTAAGAAACACCCTAACTATGTAAAAAAGATTGGTTAAAAGTGAAAGAACATAAAAAGAGATAGCATGCAAGCAGTATAAGAAATATAAATTGGCTACGTTATTAGACAAAGATAACTTGAGAGCAAAGAATCGAGATGAAAGAGTAATTTTTAATAATGTACAAATGCATTTATGAGGAAAGCTTAATAATCCTTAATATGTGTGGACCTAATAACACACAAAAAATGTATGGAGTAAAAAGTGATAGAACTGGAAGGATAAATTGACAAATCTAGAATAAAGGTAGGAAATTTCAAAACTCCCTTTTTATTAGAACAAATAGCAACACTGATAGTTATTTAGAATACAATGCTATCAGCTAACTTTACCTAATTGAATACACAGAGCACATCTGGAACACTTCACCCAGCTATAGGAGAATGCACATTATTTGAAAGTGCACATTGAACTTTCAACAAGATAGACTCTATCCTGGACCATAGAATAAACCTCAACTAACTTTAGTTAAGTTTAGTTAAGATTTTGACATTAAACTAGAAGTAAATAACAAAAAAGATACCCAGAAAATCCTCAAATACTTGGAAATGAAGCCATACATTTCTAATTAGCTTATAAGGGAAGAAATCACAAGGGAAATTAGAAAATATTTTTAACTGAACAAAAACACAGCATAACAAAATTAGCGAGATGCAGTTAAATCACGGCTTAAAGGGAAATTTATGTCTTTAAAAGCTTATATTGGAAAAGTGGTCTAAAATCAATTATTTAAGCTTCCACTTGAAGAAGGTAGAAAAAGAATAAAGCAAACCCAAAGTAAGCAAAAAGAAGGAAATTGTAAAAGAGAAGAAATCAATGAAGTTTCTAGAGAAAGACTGTGAATTCTGAGAGCAGCCATAACTTACACTGCCTTTAAATTCTTTACGTTACTATTCTTGTCTGTTTTCTCCTGTCTTTAGCACATGCTAAGGGCTACATCTTGGTCTCCACAGTCATGGACACCTGATGGAAAGGTCTGTTACTGAGGTAAAGGCAAAATGACTCAGTGTTAGGCAACAGCAGCTGGACGGAAAATGATTTCAAGATGGTAAGAGGAAATCTGCAGAGAACAGAACAGTAGTATGAGGCCAGCTGGTTGACTGCAGTGATAAGCCACAGTTAGGATACATAGAATCATATGAATTTTTCCAGAGATTCCTAGAAACATGTCGAGAAAGAAACCTGGGAAAATATTGGGCTTTCTGCAGTCACCTAGGATCAGGACTTCAAGATTTAGGAATGAAGGAAACATATTACCTCATAGGCTTGTGAGGTGTGGAATATTTGAGCTAATGGTTTTGGTAAAGCCATTTTCTCTTTTCTCTGTGGTTAAGAATGGTCATCATTAGAAGTTTTCACTGCAAGGAAATGGTAATGTGCTCAATTTAGGAAGAGAATTGGTTGGACATCAGAGTTCAAGGCAAAGCTACAGGTAATGATGTGGGTGGCATAAGATGTCTCTACCATGTACTGCCATATAGAAACCAATATATTAGGCCATGGCCACTTTTAGATAGTGGGAACTCCTACTAGAACCCTAGTCTTCTGATTTCTCATATAACACCTTTCGTATGTATTATTTTTTATTGGTTAAATTGTACAGTAAATCAAATTATTGGGAAGTCACTCATTTAGCAAATATTTATTGAATATTTTCAATGTGCCATGCACCACTTTTAGTTTTGGAGATGCAGGCATGAACAAGAGAGACAACCTTGGCTTTCATGGTGCATACCTTCTAGTAGGAGGGAAGATAGAAACATACCCCTGTGATTCAAAAGTAAATATAGAAGATAATACATTGTGATTGAGTGACTAGCAGAGAAGTGGGAGCAATATTAAACAGAGTGATTAGGAAAGGCCTCTGCATGGTGGCATCTGAGTTGATGCTGAATGATGCCATGTGAAGAACCTTCCAGGTAGAGAAAAGGATAAGTTTCCAAGCTGGAATGTGCTGACTGTTTGCAGCAGGACCACTCTAGGAGAGGTAACCACAAATAGCAAAGGAGATCTAGCAAAGGCGATTCAAAAGAACTGTTTCTGGTTCTTCTTCTACCACCATTTAACTCTGGTCTTCAATTTTTTCACCTAATTCCCCTGTGCAATCAGTGCCTCTTCTGTTCACAAAACTTACAGGATCGCCAGAAACATTGGGTGAAACCAAGCCAAAATCTAGAAGGAATCCTCCAGCCAGCTGGAGATTAGGATTAGAAAGGCCACTGAGAGCCAGAGAGCTGCCTGATCTGCACAGAGGCCAAAGGATCCCCCACCAAAGCTTTTTTCACTTTGACTCATTTGCTTACATGACCTTGAAAATAAAATTAATAAATTACTTAATTAAAAGAAAAAAAGAAACGGGTTGTGCTCTGCCCTCCCCCAGGATTAGGGTGTTAGTGTTAGTTTAAGAAAACAGGTTAGGACCCGTGAAAAGAAAATACTACAGGAGAGTAGAATGTGTCCCAATATTACATTATTCCTTGGAACAGTAGGAAGAGACCTTCTCATTTGCCAATATAGTTTAGCCCCAAACCATGCTGTACTTAGGCTTGTGCCCAATCCCAGGACCACATTCTGCCTGAAATGGGGCAAATGCTTTAGGGATATGGTCAAATTAATTACATCAAGACAAAGCCAATAAATGCATTAGGGAGCTTTAAAAAAACTTTCCTCTTGTTTAAGAGGAAGATAAATAATTACATTTGAGTTCATGACCCTGGTTTTTAGAACAAGTTTTAAAAGCAGTTTCCAGTCCCACAGTGATGACTGAACATGCATGCATATGCATGTGCACATGCACACACACACACACACACGCACACACACACTGGCATTTGGAGGATGCCAGCCTATTATTCATCCAGGATTGTTTCAGCTAAATGAAATGGAACAGGAAGGAAACAGTTTCCAGAATACAGAGGTACACCGAAAGGAACCCATTGCTTTGGGAGAATTGAAGAAAAAATTAGTGAACTTTCACAGACAATCTACAGCTCTTCATGAATAATCTATGAAAGAACGAAAAATAGGACACCTTCCATAATGTTGGTATTTATGAGGTAATAGAACGTGTATGTAGACTGCCTACTGGGGACATCTCAGGTAGTCTGAATGGTTTTCTCATTGAGGGAAGTACTTGGTATCTGTAGATATGTAGATGGGGGTGTAATGCCTATTGAATGATGTAATATAGAACTTAAGGTAAACTCCTTAATCTAACTCTTTTAGAAAGACCATAGCAATTCTATCTCCCTACCATCTATTAAATGTCTTGGGGCGAGTATACACATTTAGATAGATGACAGGCAGCAAGCTGAGCTATAAAACTAGCTTCTTTCCTCAAAAGTTTTTATGCCTATTTAGGGTAGAGGTGGCAAATCTGTAGAAAAGACTTTGATGAACATCAAAAGTTGCTTTTGACCCCTTTTCTCACCCATTTAAAGAAAATAGTCTTCATAGCCAACCTTTTAAAACTAAGATATCGCTTGAATTTCCAATTTCCTTAAGAAATAGGAAGACTCCTAGCAACACAAGGTTTGTGTTCTCACATGGCTATGATTATTAGGTATTGAGTAGCAAGTCCCCCCCTTAGACAGGACATGTTGGTTTTCTTCCCTAAGTCCTCACCCAGCCCACGTTGTATCCTCCATTTGATTTTAATCCTTCATTTGGAGACATTACACATGCTTGTCTCCTTGCCTCCACTCTTGTTGCTTTATGAGGCAAGGTTTGGCACATATAGCATATCTCTATCTGGTACATACTTTGTGTTCTAACATTCAGTTGTAGGTAAGTTTTCTGGAACTAAACCCATTTACCCACAGGAAAAATATTAATTTAGTTTTACAAATATTTTTTAAAAAAGTTTTTAATGTTTATTTATTTTTGAGAGACAGAGAGAGACAGAGCATGAGTGGAGGAGGGGTAGAGAGAGAGGGAGACACAGAATTCAAAGCAGGCCCCAGGCTCTGAGCTGTCAGCACATGCAGGGTGTGAACTCACAAGCCATGAGATCATGACCTGAGCTGAAGTCAAAGGCTTAACCAACTGAGCCACCCAGGTGCCCCCATTTTTACAAATATTAACTGAACTTCTCCTATATGCAAATCATTAGATAAGGTACATGGGAAGGAAGGCAAATGGAGCAAAAGATAGGGTTTTTGCTCCCAAAAGGACTAGGAAAGGCCAGTAATGTTTATTTAGCATATAGTGCACTTGAAATGAAAACATAATGGAAATATAATTTGCAATTACTTGCTACATTACGGAAAAAAAGAAAGCTGCATGTTACATGTTTTATCCTGAAACATTTTATCCTGTTTTATCCTGTTTCTTGTGGATAAGCAATGATAATAAGAAGTGGATGTTACAGAGAAGGACAGACTCCATATGTTTTCACTCCTATGTGGATCCTGAGAAACTTAACAGAAGACCATGGGGGAGGGGAAGAAAAAAAATGGTTAGAGAAGGAGGGAGCCAAAACATAAGAGACTCCTAAAAACTAGGAACAAACTGAGGGTTTATGGGGGGTGGGTGATGGACATTGAGGGCATCTGTTGGGATGAGCACTGGGTGTTGTATGGAAACCAATTTGACAATAAATTTCATTAAAAAAACAAAATAAATAAATACACTTAAAAATAAAAAAATAAAAAATAAAAAAAAAAGAAGTGGATGTTGCCTGTTGTCAGTATTTTGAAGGAAAAATCTGAGAAACTTCTAGGAATTTAGAAGTGAATGGTACTTGTTCCCTTGGCATTTTTAGAAGATTTTGAATCATTATATTATTTTTCTGTATTTCTATTTAGGGAGATGCAAAATGCAGAATGAAAAGAGAGGAGAGAAATGGATAGCGAAATAGAAAAGGAAAAGGATAGAAAGAGAAAGATGAAAAAGGTTTAAAAAGGCTATGATTCCTGAGTTGGAACTAATGAGGAGAGATGCGCTTGTGTCCTGATCTATTGATGTAAAATGATATAGATATGTCTCTTACCATAGTCAGTATCTTTCACATTGGAAAATCTAAGGATCAGTTGTCAATCTTCATATTATACTTGATTTATCAGAGTGATCAGAGAGGTCATCACTCCATCCCTTTAGAAATATTTTGGCTAGTAGGACACCATGCACTCTTGGTTTTCCTACCTTACTAGCTGCTCCTTTTCAGTTTCTTCTCCAGATTACTACTGGGTTCCCACAATCTTAATGGTAGAGTGATCCCAACACTCATTGCTTGAGCTCCTTTGATTTTCTGCTTACCTGTACTCCCTTAGGGATCTCATCTGACTCATGGATTTAAATACCATCTGTGTGCTAATGATCCTCAAATACATACCTCAGCCAGGTACATATCTCAAATACATGCTACAGATTGGTGGATTCTTTTTTTTTTTTTCAACGTTTATTCATTTTTGGGAAAGAGAGAGACAGAGCATGAACGGGGGAGGGGCAGAGAGAGAGGGAGACACAGAATCCGAAGCAGGCTCCAGGCTCGGAGCCATCAGCCCAGAGCTTGACGCGGGGCTCGAACTCACGGACCTCGAGATCGTGACCTGGCTGAAGTCGGACGCTTAACCGACTGCGCCACCCAGGCGCCCCGAGATTGGTGGATTCTTAATGTTTCCACTGGGTGTCTAGGAGAGATCTCAATTTTAACATGCAGAAAAGCAAATTCCTCATTTTTCTTCTCAAAGCTGCTTCTCCCTCAGTTTTCTTTATCTCAATGGAAAGGCCATCCACTTTTGTCCGGGCCAAAACATTTAAATTTTTTTTAATGTTTCATTTATTTTTGAGACAGGGAAAGACAGAACATGAATGGGGGGAGGGGTCAGAGAGAGGGAGACACAGAATATGAAACAGGCTCCAGGCTCTGAGCTGTCAGCACAGAGCCCGACGTGGGGCTCGAACTCAGGGACCAAGAGATCATGACCTGAGCTGAAGTCGGCCGCTTAACCGACTGAGCCACCCAGGCACCCCAGGCCAAAAACCTTTGGAGCCATCCTTCACTTGCTTGTTTCTCTCACTCTACATTTCTTCCTTTTGAAATTTTTTTACCTTAAAAATCCAAATTCATACAACTTCGTATCACTTTCATCATTAGCATCTTAGTATAAGCTATCACCATCATCTTCCTGGGTTATGGCAATTTGGGGCTCCCATTCTTACACCACCAACAGTCTATCTTCAACACAGAGACCAAATAAATCATTTTCATATATAAAATTACATCCATCCTCTGCTCAAAATCCTCCAATGGCTCCCCATTTCACTAAGAGCAGAATTGCAAGTCCTTACCATGGCCTCTAAACCTCCAAAATCTCTGAGTTTATTACACTCTGAGTTCACCTCCAACAACTCCTTCCTCACTATATTGCAGCCCTACTTGCTTTTTATGCTATTGTTTGAACATTGCAGGGATGCCCACTGCCTCTGGTCCTTTGCATTTTTTTTTTTTTTTCTGCTTAGAATGCTAACACCACAGACATGTGCTTCAGTTCTTTGCTCAAAAGTTAACTTCTCATGGAGACCTTTCCAAACCATCTTATTCAAAACTGGATGGACCTCTGTGTACCAGCCACACACCTCCAATCCCTCTTCCTTCTCTATTTTCCTCCATAGAAATTATGACCTTACCTACTGTATCTTCTACTTGTTTTTGTTTTGTGCACCCTACACTGAAATGTAGGCTTCTTGAAATAAGATATTTATTTGACTATATTTCCCACATTGTAATTTTTCATCCTTGTGACTTATTTTATAACTGGAAGTTTGTACCTCTTAACCCCCTTTACTTATTTCACCCTTTTCTTCACCCCCCTTCCCCCTGGCAACCACAAGTTTATTCTCTGTATTTATAAATCTGTTTCTATTTTTTTTGTTTATTTGTTCCTTTGCTTTTTTTTTTTTTTTTTTTTTTTTTTTTTTTTTTTTA